>NC_030686.2:27464367-27782829 GCF_000004195.4 Xenopus tropicalis | reverse complement strand
ATGTCACACAGTTGACTATACATTAACCTTATTTAGAGGTGATAAGTGACTTTTCAGTTATTTTTTTTCCATGTCTGAATAGTATTGCAGCTGTTATTTTATCCACAGATTCAACTTGCCTGCTGCTCATATATGCAGTGTGTTTCTATTGGAATTATGCTACCTATACGTGTTACACCTATGAAAACTGACCTGCCTAATTTGGTTAATTGTTAAACTCAATCATGGTGATTGTATAAAACAGGTGTAGATAAATATTCAGAATCTGTTAAATTCTTCCTAAAAAAGATATTAATTTGTGGATTTTATGGATTTAAGACTTTGTTTTAAATAGAGCAAAGGTTCCTATGCTTAAAACTATTTGTGGTCTCCATTTTTGTGAAGATACCCCTCAGGGTATATAAAACACATTTGTTTGCATTACACTAAAAGAAAGCAATTATTTTTGAATGTAAAAGACCTGCAGCCATTTTAAAAAATTGCAGTAATGGGAAGCATTGAGTAATCTGATGAATCTAATCTCTATTGGATAATTCTAGACTGCTCTAAACAACAAGCTCAATATATGCTGGTTTATAATGATCTACCTTTACGGAACCTTCTGCTATAGAGGTTTTGAATTATACACACATTTTCTTCCAATCTTTACATTATGATTGAATATCCCTATGTTAGTCTGACTCTTAAAGGGCCCGTAATACCACAATATTTTAGTACTTTAGTGCCCAAAAACTGCTGTAACAATAGGTAAATCTTTCACCCCTTGGATAATGAACAGCTTCACCTAGAATTATACTTACAAAATGCTATAGGGGGGCAGGCAGACTGCAAACTTAGGCACCTAAGCTGTTTATCAGTTTAAATGTGTTTCTGTTCATTTGAGCAGTTTTTGGGGTAATGTTGTGGCAGATTGTGAACAAAGATTTAAACGGCAGATGCTGATAATAATCTTACAAGCCAAACCTCCTGCCTACAAAGCTAACTTCTGGTTCAGGGTGCAAAAAAATCCATGGGGGACACGATTCACCTATTACAGAAGTTTAGGGGTAGATTAATTACTAAAACATTTTGGTGTTAATGGTCCTTTTAAAAGGCAACTAAGGCAAAGGTGTAAGGGTGAAGACACACTGAGCTACTAGAAGCAGCTACTTTTTCACGGGTACTAAACTCCAGAAAATACCCTTCCATAGACAATAATGAGAATTGCTAAAACACATGTAGAGACAATTATCCGTAAATGATAATTCTGTGTGTCTTCACCCTTAGGTGATTAAAAGAATAAAAGATGTACTGGAAAAGGAAGGTTTGATTATTCAGAGCTCCTTCTCCCACTTTGAACTAATTACCCAGTTTCCAGTGGAAAAAGGGAGTGAGTTGAGTGAAAAACCAACGTTCCATTAGTGCTTTCTAATGACAGAACCAGTATTATTTATTATGCTCATCCTTAGCAAAGCTGTAAATATTTGTGTATACAGAAGTGTTTAGTAGTATACCTTCAGAGGCCTGTATCCACAGGCTGACAATTAGCCCTGTGTGGCAGTAGCTATAAGGACTGATTTATTTCAGCTTTTATTTACAATATCTAATTTTATATGGGTCAGAATTTAACATACTTTTTGCTGTTATTTAGTGATAGTCCAGTTTAATTGCTTAAAGGAGAATTACCCCCCCCCCCCACTGCCCTCCCTCCAAGCTCCCTCCTTGCAGCATCTATTCTTTTCAGAAGTCTCCCTGTGTCCTGACCTGCCATAAATGTGCAGAACTGTGCAGCAGTTTAAAGGAGCCATCTTCCCCTGCCTTCTAATTCTCTTCCCTTAGAGCGCTGACACGAATCTTGGAGGAGCATGTGTAGTTGAATCCAAGTCCTGAATCGGCTTCAACTGCGAATGCCCTGCAAGATCTGTACTAACTATTGAGAGGAGAGACAGAAGATGGCGCTGGTAAACTCTGCATGCAGCTCTGAAGGTTTATAGCAAGTCAGCACACAAGGAGACTTCTGAACAGAGCAGCCCTTGTGGGAAGGGAGCTTGGATGGGGGGGGGGCAGTGGAGGGAAGGCAGGGAATGGGGTAGGGTGCAGTTTTCCTTTAACTTGAATAGAACTGCTAGGGTTGCCATCCACAAGCTTTTCAGTATATTGCTGGAATATTTTCTATTCCTCCTGACAGAACTGGTGTAAGTGAGTCAGGTTTGTGGGTCTCCTTGCTCTGATGGGCTTTGTTACTTCAAATTTTCAGTGGGTTTTGTGAAGACTTCATTACTTTCACTTTGTTGTCTTTAAGCCAGTGGTTCTCAACCTTCCTAATGTCGCGACCCTTTAATACAGTTCCTAATGTCGTGTTGACCCCCAACCATAAAATTATTCCCAAGCCCATCGGAAATATGTGTTTTTCAATGGTCTTAGGCGACCCCTGTGAAAGGGTTATTCGACCTGCAAAGGGGTCCCGATCCACAGGTTGAGAACCACAGCTTTAAGCCTTTTTGGTATAACTTTGGATCACTGATATACTGGAATACAAAGTTGCAAGCAAGTTTTAAGTTTCCGGCTGATGTCTTGAGTTGTTGGTTTAAAATTTCTACATAAACCTCTTTCCTCGTGATGCCATTTATTTGCCTTTTCAGCAAAACATCCTCACAGCACAATGCTGCAATGTTTTACAGTTTGGATGGTGTTGTTCAGTGGCTTTAAAGCCTTAACCTTCTTCCATACATAATGATGATCACTATGGGCAAACATTTCTATTATTATTTCGTCTGACCAGAGAACCCTCATCCAAAAGTCTGGAGCCTTGATGTACAATGATGACAAAATAACCCTCCAAGGCAATAACCTAATACTAGCGAGTAGCATTTCACATGTTCCGTTTAGGGAGCCCAGTGGGATGTATGTGGATTAACTACTATGTAGGAACTGATTTTAGATATTTGTTCACCCTGTAAGAAAATGAATATGCTCGCAAATCTGTTTAAAGTATATTTTGCAGTGGATATATTTTTATATAAAAAAAGTTTAGAAGCAAAGTACTCCATTTTATAAAGCAGTAGACAAAGGACAGGCAACTGTATGTATCCTACTGGCACAGTAACAGTAGACTGGGTTAAAAAAAGACAAAAGTCTGTAAGTTCAATTAGTAAAAACCTGCCTAACTGCTAGAGGAAGGCAAAAAAATGCAGCTGCAGACTTTCTAATTTGCCTCGGTGTGGCAAAAAAAAAAAAAAAAAAGCAAACATTGCAAAAGTGCTTCATTTTATTTTGAAGGTAACAAATGGATACTCCAGCAGACGAACAGGCAAAAGGTACACCAACATTTTTTTTTTTTTTTTTTACCATTTTCTGCTAATAGTCCATCAAATGTAACCTTTCCTAATGACCCCAACACCTATTTGTATGTACAGATCAGTACCCATGGATAAATATATCTACACATACCTATACCAACCGTAGACCCTTGGGTGTTATGTATCTCCAAAAAGTCATCCAAGCCACACTTTTAAAGGCATTAACAGAATTTGTCATCATAACATCACCCAGCAGGGTATTTCACTGATTCACTGACCTAACAAGGAAGAGCCAGTTCTGGGTAAAATAGAAGCAAAAGTGCAAAATAAAAAAATGTTTTCAATATAGTTAGCCAAAAATGTAATCTATAAAGATTGGAATGAGCAGATGTGTAACATAATAGCCAGAACACAAAGTTCCTTCTTTATAGCTCTCTAAGTAGTTACTAATCTGTAACTTTATGGGGGGCACATGGAACATAACAGTTGAGGCCATTATGTTAGACATCTGCTCACTCCAGCCTTTATAGATTACATTTTTGCCTAATTAACCATATTACAAATATTTTTTATTTTGCACAGTCTGTCTATTTTACCAAGTGTCATTTTTACACTGAACTGTTCTTTTAAAGGGTTGTTCGCCTTTGTACAACATTCATAAATCTAACAGTTCACATTAAGAGAACACTCTATGCCATATACATAGTTAAGGCTGATGCCACACGTGGCGTAGGGCTAATTTTTTTGGCAAGCGGAAAAACGCTTGCTGAAAATTCTGCCCTACGCCTGCTACTTGTGCCTGCACCCGAATGAATGGAATACGCTTGGGTGCAGGCACATGTAGCCGATATACCCATGAAAACGCGAGACTTTGCAGAGACCCGAGCGTATCCCATTCATTCGGGTGCAGGCACAAGTAACAGGCGTAGGCCGAAAAAATCAGCCCTACGCCACGTGTGGCATCAGCCTAACCAAAAAAATGTGCAGCTGAAAGGATGATTCTGAGGTGAATATCCCTTCACTTCTGCTCAGACCCTGTGCTATAATGTACAAACAGTTGCCTCTTTCCTTATATGATGTCACGCACAGTACTGGCAGCAGACTTAAAGTGATACTGACACGAAAAAAAGAATTTTCAAATTAATTACATTAATGTACATTAAAAGTTCCCTATATTTCATGTTGATCATTTTTCACTGATAGGGCTGCTATTGTAAGTAATTGTTACTTGAAGTTCCTAAACCTGACTGTTTTGCCAACTTGACTGTCCCTTCCCAACCTGTCAGTTACAGCTTCTAATGCTCCTGCTCCTGCTGCACAAATATGGCCGCCCCCTCATAGAGGAACATGGGGGATCAGATAGGTTATTTTTTTTCCTGGTGCTTTTACTTTTATGGCAAAATTATAAGGTTCATGCAAAGACAACGTTATGATATATTTAAAAAAAAAAAAAGGTTTCAGTTGTCAGTATCTCTAACTCCTATTGGCTGTGTCTCCTGTCAGTTTGACAATGCTTCCTGTTCCTGTGACAATGCCTAGGTTGGCCCTTTAGATTCTGGCACATGCTAGAAAGGCTGCTGTAAGGTGCCATAGACAGTGACTATTTATTGGGTCTGTGGGGGTCTATTTGGGCCTTTGTGTACTTGAATACCAGGGCCTATTTTGAATCTCAGTCCAGATCTTTAGTCACTTTCAAGGAAATATTGCAGCTCTAGTTCATTGGCTAATATAACCAGCATGTATGCGCTTGGTTTGTTTGCGTGTGACTCGGACAAGCCAGGGGGGAGCCCTTTGCACTTAAAATGCCATTTTCTTACATTTAGGATTATCCAGTAGCACATGTTCTTTAAAAAAATATTTTTGACAATGGTTTATTTAGATGAAGCAGTTGTTTATAGTTATAGAAGCCACTGGTTGACACTTTCTATAGTTAGGGTTTTATTCCACAAAAATCCCTAAATCCTTCTTAATTAAGGAGACACCCAACATACTAACATTTTGGGGCCTATATATGATTGCTCAGCCCTACAAAAGCAAGAGCTTTCCTTTATGATTGCTCAAGAGGTACATTGAAATTTGCAAAATGTGCTGGCACTTCAATGGGAATTAGACATAATTGTATTTTTTAGGTGCAAATATGCTGCCTCCAGGGTTCTCCTGAGTCAATCAGCAAACTTGTGCACAATTTTCACAAGGCTGCTTTGCTTAAGTCCAAGGAGAAGCTTTTAAGCAAATAAATGGTGGAACAACTTTGCCTTTATCCCACAGCCACATATGCAGTTGTGGTCGTAAACTATTTAACACCAGTGAATAATTGACCATGTGATAGCCAGTGTCCCATATATAACCCTGCACTTGTATCATTCACAATGGGGGAAAAAAAATAAAATCAAGCTGCAATTGGATAAAGCATTGCCCTGCTCTAACATTTCTAATGGGCATGCTTGATAGTAGAACTGATGGATAATGTCTCTCGCACCACTAACAACATATAAAATATATGTATTAACTACTGACTCATTATACTGCATCAGTGATGCAGATTGTCTATATGTAACCCACTTTGACCCAGACTTTCTCTGGACCAACTTATAATTCACATTTTTTTTTTACCTTTATAGGCACAGCATTTTTACATGACACATATCTGGATCTCTTGGAGCATAGAGGCTGGAAGAACAGTGGGCCTGAATACAACAAAAGCAGAAAAATGTTTCCATGAAATATATATATATACCAGACTTAAAGGGAAACTTAAACCTGCAGAGAAATAGCATAGCATTGATATGACTCTCTACAGCAAGCCTGTGAGTGTGAAGATCAAGCATATGACGTTCTACCCTCTTCATATCTTTCCCTCTGTCTCTGGCACTGACCATAGCGTGCTGTGGGGTTTTTAACTCAATGATATCTAAGTGACTGCTGTTGAAGTTGCCACCTGTCTGATTTTCAATTATACAGTCTGGATTTGGCAGATTTTAGAATAGCTGTGTAAGTTTGTAAATATCTGAGAACAAAACAAAAAATCCAGGCAATTGTTTAAATGTGCCAAACACAGAGACAGTTCTGTGTGGGCGCTATGAGCATACATTTTGTTTGTGGGAAGACACCAGAAGGAAGTTGTTAGTGGCTGAAGTGCATACATCTTGTGCTTAGCAATGTTTCTTTTATGAAGTCCCAGTGTAGTCACAGCCCATCCAATAAGGAATTACTGCATAAGCTGAAAGCAGGGAAAAACTGCTCATCCGATGTACAGAGCAAAACAGTGTTCAACTGATGTTACTGTAACCATCTGGATTTGGCACTAGAAACCTAGTAGCCTTTTAAAAATCATCAAAATGTCTACAATTAAAATCTTTTAATTTATATGAGGAAATAAATTGATAAGTGGCAAAGTATTGTGCCATTTGTGTCTTTTTTTTAATCTGGAACTGTAGATAGCTGTATTGGAAACAACAATATCTGATTGTGTGCTTGGGCAAGAGGTAGCTGAATTGCAACAATGTGTCAATAATAAAAAATAATGCATTAATAAAGCAAACACGACCTACCTGTATTTTGTGCAGTTGGTATCAAAAGGATATATGTTATAAATAGATGAGTAGACCCTACAGGCACAAGAGCTTGTTTGGAATTTTCATGAATGGATATATTTTATGAATTGAGAAGATCTTTGTCTCCCTATGAAAATATACTTATTTTCAAATGATTCAACTTTAGCATTATTTTCCTCAATATTTGGTGATACAAGGTCATGTTTTTTATCCTTTACTTGCAAGTTAAAGAGATTTTAGCAAAAGTGTACAATTATGTGCCCATACCTTTGCAAATGATCAAATATAATTTATTTTATTTTGTTTTTAAACTTGTTCAACATAAGTTTAATTAATAGGGCTTGTGCTAAACAGATAAACCTCTTTTGTGAGAGGCTTGATTGAGTTTTCATTTTAAAATCTGAAATGCAAAATTTACAGTTTACAACAAAGGATAAGTGCAAGAAGGATAGGGCTACTCACTGAGCATGCACTGCTAGGGGCCAGTGGTACTGTCAAAAATCCAGTTAAAAGTATGTGCAGTGCCAGTCTCATTCATGAGTTTTAAATTCATGGTAAAATATGGTATATACTGCCCCTTTATGTAATCCATTCAGTGCATAAATTGTGAAATTAACATTTAGCAGCACAGGGCTGGTGGGGGCACTGAAAAAAACAGGTAGGGCCCCGCTGACCCAGATTTGCTTCCTGCTCCACCCCAACTCCCATTCATGGCTCCAAAGAGGAGGTAAAAGGTACGGCGTTTGGGTAGGGCAGTGCTGGGGGTATTGACGTATGGAGAAAGGAGATTGTGAGGGATTGGGGATCACACTGAACACACTGTATTCTCTAAATTAAATATAAATGGTGCTATCCATGCAACCCCTTCTTGATTCTATCTAATGTATCAGCCAGTACAACTGGTTCAGGGAGGGAATTCCACAACTTCACAGTATATATAGGAAAGTATATCCCTCCCAGAATCCTCTATGAAGCAGCACAAAGGGCTGTGAAATTAGGGTCTGTGCAGCTGTGAGGGCTGATTAGCCCCACCTGAAGTTAAAAGGTGGCTCCAAGGATAGTCTGGGCTGCTCTCTCCTGGGAGAGAGGTGAGACACTGGAGCTACAGTGTGGGACTTACTCTGTTTGGGGAAAAGTGTGTTTGGGTCCTGTTGGGAACTGTTTCTGCACAGTTATCTCTGAGAGCCTGAGGAATATTTGTCGACAGAGGTGGATGGCCTAGTAGCAAGGACCAGCTACTGTATGCTGCCCTAAAGACTAAAGTGCAGCCGCTTCTGAGAAAGCACAGGAATACTACAAAAGACTGTGAGTGTAACTTGCATTTACCTATATTGGCTCATTCTGCCCAAGTGTGGCTGTGTGCGTCCCCTGGGAAGGACAGTTTTCAGTTTTAGCAAAGCTGCTACTTTTGGTTGTATTAGGGATATCAGCTGTATGAACTTTATTTATGTCAAGCCTGCTGTGTTAAATAAACTCACACCAGAATTCAGCTGGAACCCTTGTGTACCTGTCTCTTAGGCTGATGCCAGATGAGGCGTTTTTACGCTGCGTATTTTCTAATTTTCTCAGCGGCTGAAAAACGCACAATATCATCATCCATAGAAATAACTTAAACAGTCTTGATGGAAAACACACTATTGTGTAAATACGCTAGAAAAGGCGTTACCACAGACTTTTCATGCGTTTGCTGAAATACGCTAGTATTTGCACAGCAAGCTATTCCTATGTATACACAAAGGCAGCTGCCAGACCTTGCGGAAATACACGGCGTTTTTTACTAATTTGCGCTATTAACACCATGGGAAACGGGATTATCTACGTCACCAGTACAAGGCTGAAAAACGCCATAGTCAGGGGCTGTGTGGCTTGGAAAACGAACATTTTGCGACTTTTTCCTATTTTTTGCGATTTTTTTCGGCGACTTTACGACTTTTCGGAAATTATCGCGACTTTTTCATTACCAATACGATTTGTGTGAAAAAACGCAAGTTTTTCGTAGCCATTCCGAAAGTTGCGCAAAATCTGGCGATTTTTTTGTAGCGTTAAAACTTGCGCGAAAAGTCGCGCCTTTTTTCGTAGTGTTAACTTAAAAGGGGCGACGTTTCGCGCAAGTTTTAACGTTACGAAAAAATTGCGATTTTGCGCAACTTTCGGAATGGGTACGAAAAACTCGTGTTTTTTCGCGCAAATCGTATTGGTAACGAAAAAGTTGCGACAATTTTCCGAAAAAATCGCGAAATACCGATCATTACGAAAAAAACGCAATCGGACGCATTCGGCCCATTCGTGGGTTAGTAAATGTGCCCCTTAGGGTAAGGACCCACGGAGCAGTTCAGTTGTAGGCAACTTCTCGTGGCTTTGCAAAACTCAATTACTCCATGGGTTCTTACCCTAAATGTGAACAAGGTACCAGGACCTGATGCAATACACCCTTGAGTACCTTTAGCCAGGCCACGTTTTCTTATTTCTGTCATCTGGTATGGTACCAATAAAATGGATGAAGCTGATGTAAGTTTCAACTGAATTACAATGACAACATGGCAATCATTGGAAGGCATGTTTGGCATCTGCTCAGTCCAGTTTTATAAAAAAAAAAAAAAAGTTTCCTAGTTGATGTCAAACACAGGTAGACAATTAAGAGAAACACCAATGAGGGAAATTTCCCTCATTTGTATCTGTTAGCTCATACTATACCAGTAGATGTCACTGTCCCCCCAGCCATTTTGTCTTGGCACTATATTCTGCCTGCACTGTTGGACTTGAGGAAACAAGTTGCTCAAAATTACAGTGATTACTATAAACTGCTTGCCCCTGACAAGTCTTTGGGGGAACTGGTTGACAATATTCTCAATACATTGATGGAATCACTCATTTAATTTCATGGGACAGTTGCTTTTCATTTTTAAAGTAGAAAAGAAGCCTCGTCTATCAGGGCAGGAAACAAGACCTTAGAGTAAGGGCCAGCCTTAGCCTTCATGGAGCCCTTTGCAAATATTTGAGCTTCCTCATCAGAGAACAAATAAGTAATTGCTATTCTCTTAGTTCATGAAAGTACTGTATATTGGAATGTGCAAAATAAATGTATATATAATGAGATATTTTTATTTTTTAAACAACAGCCCCTCACCAGCCTTATCCCTTCTCCAACACTATCTTCATCAATTTTTTCAAATTTTTCACCTTTCTGTATATTTCTTCCTAGCACCAATGAAGGCAGAGAAGGTGCTCTCAAGGGAACTGTAAACTCATATTACAGCCTAACAAGTGTGTTTTTTATTTAAATGCGCAAAGACGTTCTCATATATGCATCTCTTCTCCTGTTTAGTGGAATTTAGGACTGATCTCTTGAAGCAGGGTTTCAAACAAACACGGTTTAAAGGGATACTGTCATAATATTCATGGTGCACTTTGTATTTCTAAATGACACTGTTTATAGCAAATAATTCACTCTACCATTTAAAATGTTACTAAATAACAAATGTATATTTTTCAGTTGTAATATTGGTGTGTAGGCGCCATCTCAGTCCATTGTGTCTGAGCTTTCAGAAAAGAACAGCGCTACATATTAGAACTGCTTTCAGATGACCAATTGTTTCTCCTGCTTAATGTAACTGGAGGAGTCCCAAGTCAGACTTGGATTTCCTACTATTGAGTGCTATTCTGATACCTACTAGGAGCTGCTATCTTGCTCCCTTCCCACTGTTCTGCTGATTGGCTGCTGGGAGGGGGAGGATAACACTCCAACTTGCAGCTCAGCAGTAAAGTGTGGGATGTAAACCTGGTGGGGGTTTGTTCTGAAAGTTTGTCAGCATTTGGAAATAGTCATTATATGGTACCCAAGGTGTGTAATTATATGGTGGAGGTTGCTGTGCTATTCACAGGGAAGGAAGAGGCATATGGATTTAAGGGTGTGTCTTAATATGACATAATATAATTATTTCACATATAAATAAAGGGAGATATCCCTACAGTGAGTACCAACCATTTGGGTTTTTGCTGCGCTACCACCATTAATGTGGGGATGGTCTTAAAAGCTCTTGTGATAACATGGGTACCACAGAAGTTGGACAGCACTGGCCTAAGGTGAAGTTACACAGGAAAAAACAGCATCCATACAAATAAGTATATTTAATGATTACTGCTTCTCAGTATATAGCATGGGGAGACACCAGGATACACCAACAGTTAATTACAGCACTGCACGTCCTGCACGTGTTTGTGCTTATGCAGTTCCTCAAAGACAGATATCATTACTAATTTATTGTACAATTCATAACCATAAATTCCTCCCATAAAATGATCATCATTAACCTAGATCAAAAAAATAACAAATGGATATTTAAACACACTCTACCATTCGAAATCCATAATCAAAATACAATTCTTTGGTTAACGAACATAACCAATACATTGCTATAAATATATTGTTGCAATCCATGAGTTTAAAAATAGCAGCGTAAGTGGAAACACTGAATTTAACCCTTGTGGCTGCCTGAATTTTACCCTTGTGGCTGCCTAAATTTAACCCTTGTGGTTGCCTGAATTTAACCCTTGTGGCTGCCTTGTGCACAGCTTACAGATCCATTTTACCTCTGCACGCAGCAGTTTAGCCGGCACATCCCTTCCCTGGGGTCCCAATGCCCAGTGCCTGCTTTCTATGCTCGGACCCAAACTTGTAACTTGTTCTTAGTTAATTAATTTAGATTGTAAGCTCTATGGGGCAGGGACCTCCTTCCTACTGTGTCTCATACCACATGGCACTTATTCCCTGTGTATTTATACTTATTTATTGTATTTATTATAACACCTGTCCTCCCTGTGTTTAATTGTGTATTCTGTAAGATTGTACAGCGCTGTGTACCCTTGTAGCTCTTTATAAATAAAGTTATACATACATACATACATACATACAGGTACATACATTAATTTTATTGAGTTGAAGAAGAGAAAAGTCACAATCACTGGTGGGGTGGGGGGTGGGATTCAGCTCCTATTAGCAGAAAACCCTGAGGCAGGCACCAGCCCGGGGTATCAGGTAGGTGCCAAGGTTTTGCCCCCAGTGATTGTGACTTTCCTTTGCTCTCTTATTCTCGCCTTAGGGGGTCTGGGAGTGTAGCCTACGTTCTGCTTAGCACAGCTTATGCATGGCAGCAAAGACACCTATGGAATTTATCCCACAATCTACTGCCCTTTTGGAATACCCCTATTGAATTTATACAGGTGACATGAGTTTGCCTTAAGCAGGGGGTTGCCTATTCAACATTTATTATACCCTGTAACCACCTTATCTCTATCTATTGAAATACACAAGTCTAAATACACTTTCTCTTTTCTTCTGTAACAGCTGGTAAACTTTTAGTTTTAGTGATTTAGTTCTTGATTCTCGAGTTAATGAACTTCTTGCCAGAATGTGGGACACCTCCCACTAACCCATAAATACGTTGGTATATGTGGGCACAAATCGTGCCCCAGTTGCAGGCCGACGCTCCCATCAAACATGACAAAATTGAGGGTCAACATACATAACACTCAAGGCTGTATTGAGGTCCATTGCCACCCTAAGTGACATCACACGCAGCAAGCATGTGATGTCACTTTTGGTAGCGCATGACGTCACTTCCGTATAAGTACCATCACACATGCCGCACAGCCTCACCCCACCCCCAGGCCCAGTGCCAGATTTCTGCAGAAACTTTCTGGCTGGGGCTGGTGGTCTTAAGAACTCAGTGGTATCTCATGTATAGGAAGCCAATCTTTTGACTAGTGCTTGTAAAAATATATCTCTCCAATAGGCCTTCAATAAGGGATAAAACACCCCAAATAATTGGCCTACCTTTTGGGGGACACTCCCCTTTATGGACCTTAGGGAGATGGTAAAACACAGTAACCCAAGAATCTCAACATTTTCTCCAGTACTACTCCCAAACACAGCTTGTAACTCCCTATACATCTCTGTATCTCCTGTTCTTATTAAGGACCCCCATAAATATTTTCTCTCCCTATTTCAGTACCCCTTTAGTTTGTCCTACTTGCTTCAATGTTTTTCCTCTGAGTTTCCATTTTTTTATTTCTTCTGTCTTCCATTTCTCTTCCTCTTTCCCTCTTCCCTTTGTTCTACAATGTTCTCTACTTATTCAATTTGCACCTTCTCCCCTCTTTATGTTTTGTTTTATAGTAAATGTGGTTAAAAGTAAGACATCCATAAAAGTCAACTTTGACTCTCTCCCTTTTGTTCTAATCCTCTTCCACTTTTTTCTCTTTTTTTCCCTTTTCATTTTCTGGTCTCTAGTAGCGATGAGTGAATTTTTTTGCCAGGAATGGATTCACGGTAAAATTCCGCATTTACCATCCATAAATTAATTTTTTTTTTGCAAAACGCCTATTGGTGTGTTTTCTCACTTCTACTGCACAACAATTTTTTCAAAGTGTGTTCTTTCTCTGCAAAATATTGTTGCGCCAAATTTTTGCTGCATGTTTTTGGAGTCGGGGAAAAAAGGTTCCGCGCATAAGAAAAAGTTGTTGCGCATTAGAAATGAGAACAAATGCCCACTGACTGACTTTAGTGCATTTGGAGTGAGAAAAAAATCGCCGGCATAAGAAAAAATTGTTGCGCTTAAAAGAAATGTTTTGCCCATCAATTCATTTTTAAGAAATTTGCTCATTTATTTGCAGTTTAGTGAATTTTTTGGCAAAGCAAAACAGGGCAGATCTGTCCCATTTCAAAATGGCAAACGATTTGCGGAATGTATTTGTTGCGGCTACCATGTGACTTTTTCCACACACACAACAAGTTTTATGCTTGTGCCACTTTTTTTACACACATGAATTTTTTTTTCTTTTACTCCAAATAAATAAAAGTCAATGGTGTTTTCTCTCTCTGCAAACAGGCCCAGGCCTATGGTGGCACAAATTCGAGGCCTCCCAAGCCGCACTACAATTTGGCTCACATTCGGAGCAATGGGGACCTCTCGAATGCAAATGCACGTGGGGGTTGCGAATGCGCATGCATGTGGGGGGGGGGGGCAAGAATGGAAGTGGCCTCGGGGTGCCAGGATAAGAGATCCGGACCTGTCTGCAAATTTCCATAGTTCATGCTTTTCCATAGATTCCCTCCTTTCCATAGTTCATGCTTTTCCATAGATTCCCTCCTTTCCATAGTTCATGCTTTTCCATAGATTCCCTCCTTTCCATAGTTCATGCTTTTCCATAGTTTCCCTCCTTTCCATAGTTCATGCTTTTCCATAGATTCCCTCCTTTCCATAGTTCATGCTTTTCCATAGTTTCCCTCCTTTCCATAGTTCATGCTTTTCCATAGATTCCCTCCTTTCCATAGTTCATGCTTTTCCATAGATTCCCTCCTTTCCATAGTTCATGCTTTGCCATAGATTCCCTCCTTTCCATAGTTCATGCTTTTCCATAGATTCCCTCCTTTCCATAGTTCATGCTTTTCCATAGATTCCCTCCTTTCCATAGTTCATGCTTTTCCATAGATTCCCTCCTTTCCATAGTTCATGCTTTTCCATAGATTCCCTCCTTTCCATAGTTCATGCTTTTCCATAGATTCCCTCCTTTCCATAGTTCATGCTTTTCCATAGATTCCCTCCTTTCCATAGTTCATGCTTTTCCATAGATTCCCTCCTTTCCATAGTTCATGCTTTGCCATAGATTCCCTCCTTTCCATAGTTCATGCTTTTCCATAGATTCCCTCCTTTCCATAGTTCATGCTTTTCCATAGATTCCCTCCTTTCCATAGTTCATGCTTTTCCATAGATTCCCTCCTTTCCATAGTTCATGCTTTTCCATAGATTCCCTCCTTTCCATAGTTCATGCTTTTCCATAGATTCCCTCCTTTCCATAGTTCATGCTTTTCCATAGATTCCCTCCTTTCCATAGTTCATGCTTTTCCATAGATTCCCTCCTTTCCATAGTTCATGCTTTGCCATAGTTTCCCTCCTTACAAATGTAGGGGTTTACCAAAAATAGGCCCTTAGGACAGGAACCCCTAGGACAGGCCACAGGGTGGTGCTGGGAAACAGGGACACTGGGATGACTGGGTTGCTAAATAGTTAACAGGGAGTATACCTGTAGTTTGGGTTATGGCCACAGGGTGGTGCATAGGCCCATATAAGGGATAGCAGCCATGTGCTGTAGTCAGACATTTTGGGGACTGCTCCAGTAAGGAGTACCCCAGGTACAGTTTAGTGTTAGAAGTTCTATAATAGATTGCTCTAGGAGTAATATGTAGGACACCAGGAGTTTAGAATGGGCGGACATTGCCCCTCCAGGAGTGGAAGTGAGGTTAAGACCTCCCGGCATTACATCAGCCGGAGTGCAGGGCCATAAGTGGCTAGGTAGGTGGACAAGGTCACCGCTAATCCAGGAGGCTGTATCTGAGGGGGCTTAGGCGTGAGTACCGGGGTGGGCTGCCTGTGGTGAGGCTGCCTAGCGTGAGTACCGGGAAGGACCCCAAGAGGGGGTGCCTTCTGGCGTGAGTACCGGGGAGATCACCTAGAAGGAGACACTTGGCGTGAGTACCGTGAGTTGCCCAACAGGAGAAAGCTCTCAATGAGTAGTGAGGAGATAAAGCCCTGCATGCTGTGTATCGATAATATGTGCCACTCCTGGAGAGGTCCTGCCCTAATAAACTGATTCATCTTATTCATCTTACTCCGTGTGTATCTGACTATTTCCTGCACAAGGATCACCTACCTGCCGGTAAGCTACTACCCCAGGGAGGGGCAAGGTACTGGGGGCTGTGTGTGGATCCCAAGCAGAGGTACTAGAGACTGTTAAGTTCCCAGGGGGTGGATTATAGTTCCACAACACCATCCCTGGGTGGAGGCACGCCTTTAAGGGAGAATCCCTTGTTAACCCCCATAGTAAGCGGGGGCTCAGGACTCCTGTAGCGCCAAAGAACAGTAATCAGCAGGTAGCAGCACAGAATAACCAAAAGTGGGCTACACATAGTTCATGCTTTTCCATAGATTCCCTCCTTTCCATAGTTCATGCTTTTCCCTTCTATTTTACTTCCTTTGTTTCCTGTCTTGCACTTTTCTTTCTATTATACAGCTTTCCACTCCTCCAAATCCTTTTTAACTCTTCATCTCTTTCGTATTTGGGCAATGACTATTCCTCGTCCTCTTTCCTTTGTTCTTTTAACTTTTGCTTCTTTTTATTGCTCTCTCTTCCACATTGTGTTCTGCTTTATACTGGATTTCCCTACACTCTTCCCATATGCTTTCCCATCCCCACCTCTCCCCTTTTTCTAATGTTTCCCCTTACTATTCTACTCAACATAACCCTTTCACCAATTTCCCTTTTGCTCTGTCTATATCTCTCTGGCTGCTCCTTTATGTTTCTATAACCTTCAACCCCAGCCCACAGACACCTTTAGGCTCTTTGCAACTTAACAAAGCTGATTCTCAAACTTTTATTACATTGCACATTCCATCTGTTTCCTTATGCTCCTTATGCATATGCAATGGCTCCTTCTCTTCGCTGACATCAAAATCCAAATTGATTCTTTGTGCCTCCTATAATCAGAACGCTTTTATGTGAATCCAGCAGCATCTGTGTTCCACAGCCTGTTATAACTGTAACAAAACAAGGCTTGAGGCTTGTCCTCTAATATGGGGAAGATGCAAGCACAGTTACAATTAATTAGAATCTTTATTCAGTGCACGTGTATATTTTGGGTTGGAAGCATTTAAAGCACTTGTCTATAACCATCTAAACTCATTGTCTCCTCATTGAGGCTGATTTGTTTACATTTTTTTTTACCATAAACAAAATCAGGAGATGGGAGCAAGTTCAGAATAATGTCTTTATGGGCAGTTAATGCAGTTTGTTGTGAATATGAAGCGATAAACAACATCCGTCCCCTTTAGACTTGATGCTGAAAATGGAAGACAAGATTAAAGTTACTCATACATCCCTGTTTAAGATCAATGTGCCTACCATTAGTAATTGAAGAATTGTGCTTAATTGAAGGTCTTATTACATAGCATGGATCCCATGGGACAGTGGGTTATCCCATAGTGCTCTATATGAGCTCGCAGTGCTGCTCAAGCAAGCTAATCTCTCTCTCTCTCTCTCTCTCTCTCTATCTATCTATCTATATATATTATCATTGAAACTGTTCTTTTCTAAAGGACCAATTTTTAAAGCATTGTACAAAATGAGCCAATAAAATCAAACCTGGAATTATGATACAAATATTTTGGGTATTGCTAGATACATTGATATTGATACTGGTAATGGTAGATGGAATGAGAAACAGATTGAGGTTAGAGGGGGCTATGGGAACACCACCCATAGGTAGTTATAGGTGTAACCAAGAATGCCTTATTTTCAAATGCTTCCTAGGTTGCTTTTACCAGATACCCTGGCAGATCTCAATTTCACAATCTCTGTACAGTTATATGAGCTCATTCCCATTATTCCAACTTCTTGCACCGTTTAACTTAACAGATGGACCAAAGTGTCCCTACATGCATAAAAACACACAAATGTGAGATTCTTTTTAGGTTTTTCAATTCAGATTTCAGGTATCATGTAGTGTAGCTTAGGATAGAATTACATTTTCCTTGTATCTTCAACATTGTTTATACCTATTGGGTATAGTTGCATTGCTGCAAATGTCTATTAAGTTCAGCCCCTCCAAATGACCCCCAATGTATAAACACAAATATGTATACACACACCAATACGAAACTACCAGAATATAACTGTAGCTTTGTATATTATCACTGTCTGAGAAGTCATCAAAGCCACTACCTCAGGCATTAACCCTTTCACTGCCAGTCGATTTGGCACTTCTTGAAATTTTATTGCCAAAAAAATTAAAAATGAAAATTAAAAATATTTTCCATAATATAAACACATATATCAGATACATAAATTATTTCCCCAGCTATCTCCATGGCAGCACACAAATGGGTAGTTCCCCGCTCACCAATGAGACAAAAGGTGCCAACCCCCATTTGATTTAGGGACTCTGCTTTGCCTCCCTTACTGTCTTTTTTTTTTTTCCCTTTCCCTTGAGCTGACCAGGGACAGAGGGAACACTAGTTAAGTAATAAGCTTTTTTCTTTTCAGTGTTACTGGGCCATGGCTGGTCCAGCAGAACAATTTTCCCCCTCTTGCTGTGAAGCCCCCTGGAGCTGTCCAGATCGGGGGAATCTAATCTATTATGGGAGATAGCTCTTAGTACTAGTTGATCCAGGGACTGGTCCGATTGCCATCTTGGAGTCAGGAAGGAATTTTTTCCCCTCTGCGGCAAATTAGAGAGGCTTCAGATGGGGTTTTTTTGCCTTCCTCTGGATCAACTAGTAGTTAGGCAGGTTATATATAGGCATTATGGTTGAACTTGATGGACGTATGTCTTTTTTCAACCCAACTTACTATGTTACTATGTATTTGTGGATTAGTTAGGAGTGCAGGATCCAGCAGCCCATCTTTGTTTTGGGCAACTATAGTTTTTTCTATGGCAAGAAGCTTTGGTGGCCATTTTTGTTGTGGGCAAATGACCACAACAGGATGTGTTCAGAGGGCTTTTTAAACAGTGATGTTTGACATCCCTGCTGCTGAAGTATTCCTGCTATTCTGCTGTGCCTGCTGCCAAGGCCTGACTTTTTGCTTGCCTGCCTTCATGTTCTTTTTACTTTTTTTTCCTTCTATGCTTATTATTTAAGGAGTTTTGTTATCATTACAGTTGCCCAGGGATTATGTCTAACCCTCCCACTGAGCCTCTTGCACTCCAGGATGTGTTTAGGTATGGCTGCATTTTTTATTTTTGCTAGGTATGTTTAAAAGGGATTGAATACTACCAAATATTCTTGGTTTTCACGTGGTCCTCCACCCAAGAGGATTATCCTGCAGAAACCAGGAGCCATAGAAAGAAAAGGAAAAGTAAGAGGGAAAAAAACTTGGATTTGCCAGAAGCCTCCTCTTCAAAAGTTTGTGTGAGGAATGCCGGAGAAAAGAGCTGGGGAAGCTGTGGATTAATCTGATATTTTATCTTGGATAGAGAAAGCAGCACAGGAAGGCATCAAGGACACTTCTAAGCCAGCAAAAAAAGGCTATGAACTAGATAGAAAAATAGGAATTGAGCTTGGAATATAGTGAGGCGTTGGATGAAGACTGGTCTTCAGAGGGAGTACAGACCCAGACTGACATGCCATGCCTGTGACTGTACTGCCCTCAAGGGTTTAAATGCCGGGGAATTCCCTACCAGTCATTTCAACTGAAGAAGCCGCTTGGATGAGTGGTAAAATATTTTCAAGGCAAAAAATCAGAAAAGTCCAGTTGTTTTAGACTTAATTCTACTACTTTCAGGCTAGAATTAATAAGATGTATCCCTTTAAGGAGTCAGACTGTGTACACTGGAAGTATGTCCCTAGTGTGGATGCAGCAATTGACCAAGAAGACACCACTTCCATTAGATGAGGCAGCTTCATTTAAAGAACCAAAAGGTGAATGGAAAATAATCTAGAAGTCTATTTCACATTGGGAGCAGCAGTAAAACCAGCAGTTGCTGTGACTTCAACTTCAAAGGCTATGTCATCTTTGCTGGAGAATATAGAGCAGGCTTTGGGGGACATTGTGGAGAGAGAAAAGATTATTCATTTGAGTTGAAATTGGCATCTGAATTTGGCTGACACACAGCACAGAAGGCCTTATGGCTAAAGCCCTGGTCGGCAGATAATTCTTCTAAGAATAGTGTGTGTATCTTTTCTTGTGGGAGGAAAACTTTTTGGAGAGAAACTGGATGAGACAAAGAAGATTTCTTCAGGAAAACGCATGTTCCTGCTGCAAGAAAAGAAAGAGAGATGTCCAGCAAGGCCATTTTTCTTAAGAGATTTTCATGGATCTGGGGATAAAATTATTTTTTAGTGAATCCAGAGCCTATCATCCCGGAGGGAGTTTAGTAGAGGAATCTTGTGGAGAGGAGCTCAGAGTTCCCTTTGGAAGGGGAACAAGTCACAAGGGGCTTTTGCAGGAAGGTTATGTACCAAACGACCGGATGATCTCAATAGACTTGGTGGAGGCGTATCTCCATGTTTCTGTATTTCTAGGGAATCAGAGGTGTTTGAGGTTCACAACAGATATGGGTCAATTCCAGTTCTCCAGCCTGTCTTTGACAGATGGGTTGTAAACCATCAGAAGGTTCAGTTGGTCCGTATGCAAACCTTGATCTATTTGGGGGCTCTCTCTCTCTCCAACGCAGAAGGCTTTAGTTTCTCTTCTAGACAGCAGAATAAAGAAAGTAGTGAGTGCAATCATGTCTTTAATGTGCAAGCAGTTGATTTAGGTGAGATATTATATGAAGATATTGGGGTTCTTGACTGCAACAATTCAGGTGACTCCTTGAGCAAGGTGGCATATGGCATCATTCCAGAGCAATTTTTTGGTTCGGTGGAACGAGTTTACAGCAGAAGATTCCCTCCAGACGAGCTCAAGATGGAGCTACCCTGGTGGCAGTTTCCCCAAAATTTGGAGAAAGGGGTGTCACTGTGCAGTCCAGACTGGAAAATCATAATGACATTGGATGGACACTCAGGTCCCAATTATGTTCAGGGAAGATGGTCTCTCCAAATTGCAAACAATTCTTCAAACTTCAGGGAGCTGAGAGCAGCCAGGGAGGTATTGCAATGTCCTATGTCTCAAAGCAAGGGGGATCCAGGAACAAAGTTCTTCTGAGAGAGACAGAAGTTATCATGTTGTGTGCAGAAAGGCATCAAAAAGAATGACAGTGGCCTATCTGCCAGGAAGAGAAAATCTTGTAGTCGATTGTTTGAGCAGGACGACAACAAGTAGCCTCCCAACATGCAAGTTTTTGATCAGGTTGCTAAAAAGTTTGGATTTCCACAGGTAGATTTACTGGCATCACCAGAACATGCAAAACTTCCAAGGTTCTCCACTAGAAGATATAGATGCTATAACACAGTGATCCCCAACCAGTGGCTCGTAAACAACATGTTACTTACCAACCCCTCTGATGTTGCTCCCAGTGGCCTCAAAGCAGGTTTTGATTTTTAATTTCTAAATTGAAGAAAAGATTTGGAGGCAGAAAGACTAAATGTACTGTAAAGCAGAGCCTCCTGAAGTCTGCCAGTCATCATTGGGCAATCAAATAACCAATCACAGCCCTTTTTTGTCATCACCTAGGACATTTGTTCATGCTTGCGTTGCTCCCCAACATTTTTTTACATGTTGCTCACAGTTAAAAAGGGTTGGGGACCCCTGCTCTAATGTGTCCATGGCCTAACCAGTTACTGTACATGTTTACACTTGTACATCTGATCTTGCCTCTTCTCAGAAGGATACAGCAGCTCAGAACCCAAGATATAGCGTTAATCCGTTTTGGCCTCAGCATCCATGGTTTCCTCTTCTGTGGAAATTGGTATGTGCCGATCCATGCCCTCTTCCCAAAAAAACTGATTTGCTATCCAAGGCCAAATGTGGCACCCAGCTCCTCAGACACTGTATCTGATGGTATGGAAGTTGAGAGGAGACATTTAAAAGCACAAGGTCTCGCTGATGCGGTGGTAGCAATGTTACAGAAAGCTAGAAAGGTGTCAACCAATAAAACATATTCAATTATTTGGAATTTTTTTTCAGCCTATGTATAAAATGTAGTCTGCATCTGTGGGTGATATTTTGGCTTTCCTCCAGACAGGTTTTCAAAAGGCTCAAGTGGCAGCCCTGTCTGCTCTGACAGAAAGAAGATGGGCAATGGAGCCCCAAAATGGAATCTTCCATTAGTTTTTTTTGTTGGTATTGGCAGATTTTGAGCCAATTTAGTAAATCTCATTGCAGAAGTTGCAATAGCCATAAGTTCATCTAAGAGGATGTCAAAGCTAAGATCACTCACGATAGATGGGCCATTTTTGGTGTTTTTGATGACAGGATTAGGTTCAAAATCCGAGTTTTCTGTAGTGTCTGTAGATATATCCCTAGGGAGAATCCTATGGGAAGATGAGTACATACGAACCCGACATTTTGAGCATGAATAAGTTTCTGACATTTATGGGGGTTCCTCCAGGTTACAACATTTATGGGGGCTTCGATGCGGTCCTGTAGTTCTGATTGTCACAAGAGGATTGATTGTCTCAGTTCTTGAAAAGTAAGTTTCTTTTTATAACTTGGGATCGAGTGGTACCACAAGGTTCGCAACCCAGTGGGGATAACATTATCCCAATGTATCTCAAAGTACTGTTTCACCAGGCAGCACAGAAGCTTATACATCCCTTGTCTTGTTAACTTTTCCTTTTGTAACCCATTGTCTTGATTGCATTGCATTTGTTGATTAGAACAGGGATCCCCAAACTTTCTTACTGGTGAGCCGCAATCAAATGTAACAAGACTTGGGGAGCAACACAAACATCATAAAACATTATGGGAGTGCCAAATAAGGGCTGTGATTGGCTATTTAGTAGCCTCTATGCATAATCTCAGTTTACAGGGGGCTTTGTTTGGTAGCACAACTTGTTTTTATGCAACCAAAACTTTCCACCAAGCAGCGATTAAAAAAATAAACACCTTTGGGACACTGGGAGCAAAATATCCAAAAGGCTGGTGAGCCACTGGTTGGGGATCACTGGATTAGAAGCTTAGTTGGAAAACTCTGTTAGTAAGGGATCCTCTGGCCAAGTATTTCATTGGCTATTTGCTGCAACTCCTGCACTAGTGGTGTTAGTGATATGTCATTGTATACTTTCATAAGGTGATTGGAATTCTTTTTTCTTACAATTCTATTTAATGTGGTGTAAATTTATATGCAATAATGTCTCTTTTGTCTCTTTTGGGTCTTTTCTTTTCTAAGTCTCATTTTTCTTTTGCATGTAGTTAGTGTGGTCACCCAACTTTTGTAGTTCAGCTTTACTGCCTGTTTGGTGTCTGCATTATCCATTTGAAGTTGTGACATTACTTTACCCTCTGCTAAGTTAACGGTTCATGGTATTTTGTTTCTTGTTATTATAATGTTTTGAGCTTTTAAACATGATACAGAGCAAATGGAGAACTAAACAGGCGAAACCTCTGTGTTGTATTGATTTATATCCATGTCCTGTGTCTTGGACACATTTGCTTTCCCTTTTACACTGTACTTTCTTACTAAGGAACTCACCCTGTCAGTCCTATATACCCAGATGTCTCCTTGCATTTTCCTGCTTATCTGTGGCAATATATTTGGTATCTGCCTTTTTCCTGCCCTTATCACAGGGTGCTTAATTGGATTTTTCCTATATCTCTTGCATGGTTTTCTTTCATGACCTCTTCCCCAGACACCTTGTCTCAAATATTTATTTTATGCAAACCTAATTGCACTCTTTGAGAATTTCATATTCATTTGAAAAGAAATTTGGAATGTTGTTTGGAACAAATTAAAACACAAGCAAGAAGATATTGGAGGGTAAAACCAACTGTTGCAACCATCTCCAACCCTGAGATTTTGTCATCGTGTCATCCAGTGCCCCACATGTTATAAATAGCTGGCAGACTGGTGCCCCAACTTAAACCAAGTGCCCCATTCTGTTAATCAGTTTGTTAAAAAAAAAAAAAATCAGAAAAAAAATAAGAAATTTCTTAAGGCAATGACAGACAGGGGCTTTTTAGAAACATAACATATGTTGTCCTGAACAATTACATGGGCTCATAGTAACATAGTAAGTTAGGTTGAAAAAAGACATACGTCCATCACGTTCAACCATAATTCCTATATATAACCTGCCTAACTACTAGTTGATCCAGAGGAAGGCAAAAAACCCCATCTGAAGCCTCTCTAATTTGCAGCAGAGGGGAAAAAATTCCTTCCTGACTCCAAGATGGCAATCGGACCCGTCCCTGGATCAACTTGTACCAAGAGCTATCTCCCATACCCCTGTATTCCCTCACTTGTACTGAGAGCTATCTCCCCTACCCCTGTATTCCCTCACTTGTACTGAGAGCTATCTCCCCTACCCCTGTATTCCCTCACTTGTACTGAGAGCTATCTCCCCTACCCCTGTATTCCCTCACTTGTACTGAGAGCTATCTCCCATACCCCTGTATTCCCTCACTTGTACTGAGAGCTATCTCCCATACCCCTGTATTCCCTCACTTGTACTGAGAGCTATCTCCCCTACCCCTGTATTCCCTCACTTGTACTGAGAGCTATCTCCCATACCCCTGTATTCCCTCACTTGTACTGAGAGCTATCTCCCCTACCCCTGTATTCCCTCACTTGTACTGAGAGCTATCTCCCCTACCCCTGTATTCCCTCACTTGTACTGAGAGCTATCTCCCATAACCCTGTATTCCCTCACTTGTACTGAGAGCTATCTCCCCTACCCCTGTATTCCCTCACTTGTACTGAGAGCTATCTCCCCTACCCCTGTATTCCCTCACTTGTACTGAGAGCTATCTCCCATAACCCTGTATTCCCTCACTTGTACTGAGAGCTATCTCCCATACCCCTGTATTCCCTCACTTGTACTGAGAGCTATCTCCCCTACCCCTGTATTCCCTCACTTGTACTGAGAGCTATCTCCCATACCCCTGTATTCCCTCACTTGTACTGAGAGCTATCTCCCATACCCCTGTATTCCCTCACTTGTACTGAGAGCTATCTCCCATACCCCTGTATTCCCTCACTTGCTAAAAAGCCACCCAACCTCTTCTTAAAGATATATAATGTATCAGCCAGCACGACTGATTCAGGGAGGGAATTCCAGAACTTCACAGCTCTCACAGTAAAAAATCCTTTCCGAATATTTAAACGGAACCTCCCTTCTTCTAAACGGAGTGGGTGCCCTCGTGTCCGTTGGAAGGACCTACTGGTAAATAAAACATTAGAAAGGTTATTATATGATCCCCTTATATATTTATACATAGTTATCATGTCACCTCTTAAGCGCCTCTTCTCCAGTGTAAACAGACCTGCTGGTACCCTTTGGTTGGAATTAAACTCACTAAATTCCTCCCATCTGGACTAATTTACCAAAGCAGATGCACTAAATAATTGCTTTCATTATTCTTCATACTGCATAGACAGATCAAATTTGAGGCCAGATAAGTTGCTCTAAATTGCTGCATTTGTTTACTGTTGCATATACAGTGGTCTCTCCTGATTTCCTTGGGAGAAAAGCAAATACTATTTTTATTACAAGTCCAGGGAATTTTCATTACTGTTGAAAAGCATCAGGCTCTTGCTCATATCTCTTTGGAATTTCAGTGATGCAAATGATCAGAAGTTTATATTTAGGCTAGTGTTGAGGATGTGACAGTTGTTGGTAACACAAACCAGACATTTACAATAGGATCACTTTGGCTACCTTTTTACTTAGGATTTGTAATTTATAAAAGGGGATACTTGGGAGCATATTTATAAAACAGTGTATAATGATTAACTTCAAAAAAGTGTCAAATCAATGACGTATATGTAAAGCACTGTTGTCCTTACATGTGAATGAATGCGTTCCGTCACAATGATCAAATCATTACAAAAAGTCAATAAAGCTTCAAACAGCCTGTTCAAATAGCTATTGAATTTAATGCCTAATGCAAGTGCCAGTCGCTATGCACCCGGGTGGAGTTCAGCATTACTCAGCACCATTCTGACCAGCGTTGGCATTTTCTCTGCCAATCATTAGCCTTCATCGTGCTCTGTAAGGATCCATGTGGAATTTGTGATGTCAAAGGGGACTATGGCTTCCATCATATCCCCTGTAATATAACTATTTTCAGAAACCCACCCCATTGTGATTGTGTGAGCGGTAGATAAGCCTCTATGTCATTGCAAAGCTAATGAGAACCCACTTAGCTACCCCACCTTCTCTTTTAATTAGCAACTACCTTTTTTTTTTACCTTAATTGATTTGTAATAGCAAAGTATGGGGGTGGGGGTGTGAATTGTGTTTAGTAGACACAGTATATTGGATATATTGTATATTAACAGGCCCATAGTTTTCAAGCTGAAGCATACTAAGCTTTATAGTTATTCAGTGCTACAGCTTATCCACTAGCTGACAATCCATAAGACAGATGAGTCTTGGAGATTACTATGTGCCCATTTCTGGTCTCAAAAATGTATCCTTCTCTTTCAAATGCTGCTCATCCACCTCTATATTCTTATTGACTCCTCTGCATCAGTTTTACCTACTCTAAGCACACCCTTAAACAAATAGGAGACCAAGAATCAGGCACTGATGCAATAACAACCCAAAGTATTTTAGAATTATTTAGTGCTTAGCACAGCATTCTTACAAAACTGACATCATGGTGCCAGAGTACTTAGTATCAAGGTGTCAGATGAATTAAGGTCTGTACAACCTCATATTAGATAAGCTTAATTTAAATCATAATTTAGTATCACAACCAGCAGGACATCATTCTTAGGGCCATAACCTGGACATAAAAACTATGTTTACAGTTGTCAAATATTTGAAAAGTAAGATGAGGGAAATGGAAATTGCTGTTAAATAAAGGTGAATATAGAGTAATATTATATGATTATTGAAACATGGATAGGAGTTCAGAGCCTGCACAGTAAAACCAATTGTAAGTTCAATTTTTGGAACTTTTTTATCATATACTTCTATGGTGTCCGGCAACTGCGCAATTAGAGGTGACTTGGACCCACAGCACAGTCTTTATAGAGACTGGATTTATACTGAACAGCCGCATACCCTGCCGTGCCCCCGCTATACCTCTAACCTGACAGGGTCCACAAAATCAGCTCTTTCTCTTCTACACTTCTACACTTGGGCCATGAAAACTTTTCCATTATCATTCTCATATTGGCACTGTTACATGCTGTAACCTTTCTGGATTACTTCCATTCTTTTAATAAAAGACAAATACCCCTAGAGATGATATACCACCAATAGATGGCATGACAGATCTAGCACACACTAACAACTTTCTTTCCACATCCAGTACATTTAAACTTGGACCTTATTGATCTAAATGTTATCTCTTAACATTTTGTGTGACAGATAGGAGTTAACTATTAATTAACCTGCCTCAGGTTGCAAACTGTCTGCTTATTTTCAATACATATGATCTTGGACATCTGTTCAGTAATGTGTTATTTCCCCATACACAGCATGCCTGTAGAAACAACCTCACAAACATACATAATGATGGAAGGTAGAACTGACTTGCTGGGATCTGTTTTTTAGAGTCACATATTGACATAGTGATTTCACTGAAAAATACTTTGGTTCACCAAGTTCAGCCTTTTTCACAAACACCCTCTTTCGTATTGTTTATTCAGAAACTTGCTAGCAGCTTATTTTTTAAGGTTAATGGCGCACAGGGCTGATCCTCGGCCTGTGGATAAACGCAAGCCAAGAATCAGCCCCTACACTGGCGTTTATCCCCAGGCTGAGAATCAGCCCTGTGTGGCATTTGCCTAATGGCTTATTTTACCTTTTGTTTAGTATGATGTAGGCCAGTGATATTCAGAAGCAATTTCCTTAGAGGGAAACCATGTAAATGAGGTTTCCAGGGTCGGACTGGGGGGGGGCAGGTCCCACTGAAGCTTCTGTCTCAGGGGCCCCACAACCCCACCATGGCCCCCCCAGGCCTCTGCTGCCCGTCTAACCCCCTCGTCTGAGCACGCATACATAATGCTTACCTTCAGTGTGCTGGGTGGGGGCAGAGAGGTTTTTTCCTGGTGCCCACTGGCCCAGTCCGACCCTGGAGGTTTCCCTCGAAAGAACACTTGGAGTGTCTTAGGATGAATGTGACACTGGTATTGACCACTGTAAGCCCTGTATGTTACTAATGTCATTATTAGTTGTTGGACTGATATTTCTGACTATGATAGTGGAAACCTTTTTCCTGTTCAGAATCAAAATGCTCGTACTTTTGTCTCCGTAATCTTCCTAATGAGCTCAAGATCATCAGAGATTCCTTTGTCTTAACATTTTGAAACTCCCTTTCACTTCGAAGGGCAAATCCACAGACAGCTTTTAGTTGTAGTGACTTATACATCAACCTATGGCGGGAAAGTCATTGTGATTAGTCACCCCATGTGTCTTCGCCCTAATAGGAGTAATTAATTTATGAATTTGATAAAACAAAAAAAAAAAACAATAGAAAACTGCATTATGGGCTTGCTGATGTCCTTTCCAGATGTCCTATTTCACAGTGTTTCCTGCTAAAATATAGGACACCTCACTGGAGAACAGAAACAAGGCAAGGCGCCTGGCAAGCAGGAAGTGGATAAGCACTATAGGTGTGTCATGTTTGGAAGTGAGTGCCAGAGAGGAAAAGCTGGTGGAGAGAAAAACATTTGCCAAGAGGAATAAAGTGTGTAGCTGCAGCGAATAAGATTGGTATGCCCTTTGCTTTTATTGTTAAATAGTAATTAAAGTAAAGTAATGAAAGGTTGAGTCAACCTAAAGTTCAAAAGAGACTAGAATATGAAAGTCCAGGACCTGATGGTATTAACCACAAGATAGACAACAAGCTCAGCTCTGTGTTTTCCTTTACTTAATTTTCCAAGATTCTGTGATGTCTTGCATAGTGCTGAAAGACTGGCGAATTGGTTATGTGCTGCAATTATTCAAAAATTAATACCACTCTCAGCGTAAAAACTATAGGCCAACATAGTTTTATGCACATAGTTTGTATTGCCAGACACATCTAATCGTCTTCTATGAGGTGTTAAGCAGAAACCTAGAGGTTATTGGATGTTATCTACATAGACTGCGGCATTTGCTACAGTACTGCACTGAATACTTTATGAAATATTGTCTAGTAACATATTTGTGTTTGGACAGAGAACTGGCTACAGGTTAAATTACATAGGTTGAAAAAACAATCAAAGTCCATCAAGCTTAACTTTGCTAAGCAAACTCCCAATGTCAAATTAATAGGCCTATAGTTTTCAAGCTGAGAATGGTATCCATTTATATCTATACACTCACATACAGACCCATACTGACCTATCTATACACTCACATACAGACCCATACTGACCTATCTATACACTCACATGCAGACCCATACTGACCTATCTATCCACTCACATACAGACCCATACTGACCTATCTATCCACTCACATACAGACCCATACTGACCTATCTATCCACTCACATACAGACCCATACTGACCTATCTATATACTCACATACAGACCCATACTGACCTATCTATCCACTCAAATACAGACCCATACTGACTTATCTATACACTCACATACAGACCCATACTGACCTATCCACTCACATACAGACCCATACTGACCTATCTATCCACTCACATACAGACCCACACTGACCTATCTATCCACTCACATACAGACCCACACTGACCTATCTATACACTCACATACAGACCCATACTGACCTATCTATACACTCACATACACATACCTTCCAAAAGTAGAAAGAGGGACAAAAACAAGCTTTTTTAGGTCACGCCCACTTTATGGCCACGCCCCCAACAGGCCCATTTTACAAAACCACACATGAAAAGTATAAAATACACACCAGAAGACAGACAGTAGCTCCCCCCAGCATCCTCCAGCTCCCCCTAGCATCCTCCCAACATCCTCTAGACCCACCAGCATCCACCCAAAATCCTCCAGCTCCCCCCAGCATCCACCCAACATCCTCTAGACCCCGCAGCATCCTCCAGCTCCCCCCAGCATCCTCCCAACATCCTCTAGACCCCCCAGCATCCACTCAACATCCTCCAGCTCCCCACAGCATCCACCCAACATCCTCTAGACCCCCCAGCATCCACCCAACATCCTCTAGACCCCCCAGCATCCACCCAACATCCTCCAGCTCCCTCCAGCATCCTCCCAACATCCTCCAGCTCCCCCCAGTGTCCTCCCCAACATCCTTCAGCTCCCCCCAGCATCCACCCAAAATCCTCCAGCTCCCCCCAGTGTCCTCCCCAACATCCTTCAGCTCCCCCCAGCATCCACCCAAAATCCTCCAGCTCCCCCCAGTGTCCTCCCCAACATCCTTCAGCTCCCCCCAGCATCCACCCAAAATCCTCCAGCTCCCCCAAAACGTCCTCCCCAGCATCCCCCAGCTGCCCCATACCTTACTCCAGCTGCCTCCCAGCGTCCTCCAGCTGATCCCATACCTTCCTCCAACGTCCCCCTGCATTCTGCGGCTCCCCCTGCTCGTACCACGTCCCCCCCGCCCGCTTCCTCCGGCTGCACCCGCGGCTCTTCTTCTCCTCCCCGTGATGTCACACGCACGTCTCTTGTTAGCGCCGCAGCTTCTGCACAGTGAATCCATAAAATGTTAGAACTGAGCGGCGCAGAAGCCGCGGTGCTAACGAAAGACGCGTGTGACGTCACGGGAGCAGAAAATTTAAAAAGCGGGACAAATCAGCAGCTATCCGGGACTGCGGGACAGAGACAGAAAATCGGGACTGTCCCGCGTAAAGCGGGACAGTTGGGAGGTATGCATACAGACCCATACTGACCTATCTATATACTCACATACAGACCCACACTGATCTATCTATCCACTCACATACAGACCCATACTGACCTATCTATACACTCACATACAGACCCACACTGACCTATCTATCCACTCACATACAGACCCATACTGACCTATCTATCCACTCACATACAGACCCATACTGACCTATCTATCCACTCACATACAGACCCATACTGACCTATCTATCCACTCACATACAGACCCATACTGCCCTATCTATCCACTCACATACAGACCCATACTGACCTATCTATCCACTCACATACAGACCCACACTGACCTATCTATATACTCACATACAGACCCACACTGACCTATCTATCCACTCACATACAGACCCATACTGACCTATCTATACACTCACATACAGACCCACACTGACCTATCTATACACTCACATACAGACCCACACTGACCTATCTATCCACTCACATACAGACCCATACTGACCTATCTATCCACTCACATACAGACCCATACTGACCTATCTATACACTCACATACAGACCCACACTGACCTATCTATCCACTCACATACAGACCCATACTGACCTATCTATCCACTCACATACAGACCCATACTGACCTATCTAGACACTCACATACAGACCCATACTGACCTATCTAGACACTCACATACAGACCCATACTGACCTATCTATCCACTCACATACAGACCCATACTGACCTATCTATCCACTCACATACAGACCCACACTGACCTATCTATCCACTCACATACAGACCCATACTGACCTATCTATCCACTCACATACAGACCCATACTGACCTATCTATCCACTCACATACAGACCCATACTGACCTATCTATCCACTCACATACAGACCCATACTGACCTATCTAGACACTCACATACATAAACCCTATATACCAACATCAATACTAACTGCAGATTATAGTATCACAATAGCCTTGGATATTATAAGATAAATTCCAAAATATTTTCTCACTTAGTGAGAAACGTCACCACAAACATAAAAACAATTATCTTTTGTAGCTTATTGCCAAATATTTTGCTTTTTTATTTTTTACAAAAGTACATGTATTTCATAAAAGTCATGTTTACACTATTATAATGCCCACTTGCTCTTGGGTACCCCAACACCAAATTCCAGAATATAAATCATTTGAATAAAGTAATAACACAAATTGATAGGGTAATATAAATATGTGGTTTCTAGAAACCTCAAAACATAAATAGTGCATGCAATTTTGCAAAACAAAACACGCAAATAACCAAATGTGATATACTGCTGTAAACGCAATTAAAGTAAACCTCAGAAAACCATATATTTCTAGAAACTACACTTTTACCATTTTACCAATTATAGTAGTATTATTCATGGCAAACATTGCCGCAGATATATTTATGTAGGGATACCTTTACAGAGCCGGTCCTTTTCTATTTCCCCCGTCCCTCCAAAACAAAGTAGAGGCTTCTATATTTTCTGCCCAGTCACGTGATTCATTCAGCCATGTTTCAGCAATGATCTCTGAGTCAGACTGGGGGGGTGAAGAGCTCCCGCCCCAGGGGCCCTGCAGGTGCCCCCACCGTCCGCGTCCACTAATTCCCTCCCTCACCCCCCGCAGGGGCCCCCCTGACCCCCCTCGCAGGGCCCCCCACCCAAAGTCCTCCCCCAGCGTGCGTAATTTAACGCGTCGGGGGAGAAGCGGATGGGCAGGGGGAGCGCCGGCAAGGGTCGGGTCTGGGCCCCCGGGGCCCTCTAGAGCCAGGGGCCACTGGGATTTTTCCCGGTGTCCCGGCGGCCTGGTCAGACCCTGCCTCTCAAACAGTGCCTTTCCCTCCATCTCTCATATGTTACCATCCAGGCTTCTTACATTTATAATCATACATGTAATACTGTAAAGATTCCATATTTTAGAAAATTCTTTTTCTCACTAGTGTTTGGTCCTGTATGGCTTCATTAAAAATTACTATTGGCTCTTGACTGACCCTATTTCTGCCTAAAATACATAACTGGAACCCAATGTTGGACTGGCATATCAAGGAACAACCAGCCAGAACCCTTAACCTTTTCTTCTTATTAAGAAAAACCTCTGATATCCCCATGTTAGAGAAGTTCATTGTTCACACTGATTAATAGAGCCTAGAAAGGAACTGTTTTTTGTCCACTAGTTCAATGAAGTCTATGGGAAAAAGGCACGTTTAGGACTAATTCAGCTGCATTCTCCTGTGTGTTCTGCTGCATTATTGCTGCTACAAACACAAGAGCACAGCGCAATACAGTGAATGCAGACAGACTGCAGAGGATTCCACAGACAGACAGTGTGCAGGCAGAACATTTCTGTCACTGTGCTCCGTACAGCCCAGACAATATGTTTGCTTGAGGAATCTATTAGTTCTTGCTTTTTCATTTACACTGTGTACATTTTTCCAGAGAAGCTTACCCTACCAGCCCTGTATAATTTCCAGTCTCCTTGGATTCTCCTGCTTTTCTGTGGCAATAAATTTGGCATTTTCTCCCTGACCCTCTCCTAAACTAACTGTTTCCTATCTTTCTCACTGCTGGGAAATTAATGAAACAACTCCAGAAAGGGCAAAGGGAAAGTCTCAGTACCTGGACAGGTCAGTCTGACACTGCTGGAACCAAAACCAGTTCCTTCCAACACTGACCCTTATACTTAACCCGTAACTAGAAGGGAATATTTAGGGCAGTAAAACAACATATGTATGTGGGTTGGGAGGGGTAAAGTTATTGTACAAGATGTAAACGGGATCAGAACAAGATAGATAACACATAATTCTGTAAATAAATACTTCCTGGTCATTTTAATTTAAAACCAAATTGCTTTTTAAATCCATATGTCAACCTTGCTGCTACCATGGATATACTCCTTCCTTTGTTTACACTTTGCTCTCATAAAAAGTCAGGCCATAAATTCTCCCCTGTCACAAAAATCAGTGTAGTCTTCCTGTCTTCATACTTTTATTTACAAAACAGATAATTCCTCAGCCAAGAGGAGGGCCTCACATATTTCCTCCCTAATGCATTTAAGGAGCAGTACACTAACTTTTGTAACAATTGCTCCCTGCTCCTTCTCCCTATTCTTATTATCTTTAAACCCGGGTAACAGGAGCATATAAGCTTTTTCTCTCTCCATTGTAGGAGTTGACAGTATCATGTAGAATGAATTCTAAAACAACTAGAGTTTTCTTGAACACATTTCACCACTCATCCAAGTTATTGAGGGTAGTACAGTCAAAGACATCCAATCAGAATGGTTCCATTGAACTTATTCAGTATTCGTGTTGGCTGAAACTCACAGGTGTATGAAAGTATGATCCAGTCACAATGGTGCCATGATTTGTATTGATGCAGGTGTTAATATTTCAATGTACATGACTGGAAGTGTGAATTGTTGTGAAACCGCCGGGGTAAGGTTGTTGCTGACAAGCGGTGTCGCAGGCCACTCGGATAAGTGGTGAAACATTTTAACTCAAAGTCCAGTTGCTTTAGACTTAAAGGAACACTATACCCCCAGAATGAATACTTAACCAAAAGATATATATCTGTTAAAGAATTTTACCAAACTGGAATATATGTCGGTAAATATTGCCCTTTTCCATTGTTTCCTTTTAGCCACTTGTGTGCTCCCTCAGAGATCACCTACAAGTTACAAAACAAAAGCAAAGGTCTGCTTGGTTGCTATGGGCAATATCACTGGTGATTTTGGCTCACACAGTATAATAAATATGGCCCTTACAGATGCATTATTTCATGTGATCCAAAATAAATATATGCAAAAGACATGTGCCCCCTAGAGGCTGTACTTATCCTTTGACTCCAGCAGAAACCTATGCAATGAAAGAATACATTCAAGCTAATCTTCAATGTGGGTTTGTTCGGCTGTCTACTTCTCCTGCTGGGGTGGGAAAGAAAGATGGAGGTCTTCACCCCTGTATTAATTACAGCGGGCTGAACAAGATTACTATTGAAAACTGCTATCCCCTACATCCCCTAAAGATGTCAGAGACTTTGTTGCTTTTTGTACTGTCTGTGCCTCTACTAAGTCTAGTCACACCCTACCTTGTCTCCAGTAACCTCTACCTGTTCCCTCTCTTCCCTGGACCCACTTAGCGATGGACTTTATTGTCGATTTTCCACCCTCTAAAGACAACACAGGCATATGGGTGGTAATTGACCACTTCAGCAAGATGGCACATTTCATTCCTCTACACAAACTCCCATCAGCAGTTGAACTCTGTCAACTATTTATTCTTCAAATTGTGTCCCATAGAGGCTCCCAATTTATTTCTAAAATTTGGCAATCGTTGTGTAAAGCTCTTGGCATCACTCCCCAGTTTTCCTCTGCTTATTACCCACAGTCTAATGGAGCAGCAGAATGAGTTAATCAAGTTCTTGAGAAGTTTTTGAGGTACCATTTGTCTCTCTTCTGTTAACATAAACAGAGGTTTACAGTTATTATGGAAAATCTAATAAATCTTTGTCTCCCCGGAATTTTTAGGCAGAGGCACTTTAGGCTCAGGAAAATCCCAAGCAAATGAAGCCACAGGCAGAGGAAAGTCAAAAGATGCAGGAGGAACAGGAGCAAGAGGTCAAAACTGCCACAGTGATGCTCATACAAAGAGACCCTCATGCTCCTTGCACTAGCACTGGGCATACCTGGAATGGAGACAGGGAGCCAATGAAGTGGAGAGAAGCCGGAGAGACTGAATCAGGGTTGAGGCAAACTCGTAGTCAGATAGATCTGGGGCAGGACAGGCGGCAGATGCTCAGCATAGTAAACTGGCAGAAGGGTCAGAATCAGGTAGTGGACAAGCGGAAACAGGAAACAACACCAGGAAGTTGAAAGAACTCCAAAAACAACTAAGTGCAGAAGAAATGGCAGAGCATCCTTAAATAGTGTCCAAAATGGCACCAACCGAGGTATCTTGCATCAGAACGGATGCACACGGTGTGTGTGTAATATCTAGATACCATCACAAATGGACTCTTATTCTTCCCACCACTCCATACAAACATCACAGGATTAGAAATCTACCTTTTGTGGACAGCCTCTGTATCTGTGATGTTCCTACCTTAGAAGCTACCATGAAGCAAATGCAGTTTAACTTGTTTCAAATGTTTATTAGCCTAACTGTGTAACATGCATGATCAGGAGAAGGGGGCGAGAGAGAGAGCAGGGGGCCACTCAAAGTGGTATTTTAGATCCTCCAGGGTCCGAAGTAGTGGCGTGCAGGCAAAAGAGGTGCCCAGCAACCCCCCACCTTAGCGCCCCAGGCATTTGCCTCTTCTGCCTGCCCCTAGGTCTGGCTCTGCATTGGGTCCTCATTGGCCTGCTTTATGATCCTATGTGTCCCCCTGGGCCATCAAGTCAGCCCATTTAACCCTGCAAATGGGTGGCTAAATTGATCAAAAATCTGTTTGTTTTGTGACCTTGCCAAATCAGCTGATCTTTAAATGTATGGCTAGCTTTTAGTGGCATAGTAAATTCATTATCTGAGTGCAGTAAAGTTTACTTTACCTCCAAGCGGTCACATAATATTATCTGTTTACTTCCTTTCAAAAACAGACACGTGACAGTGATTTCTAATAAGTGTGTATAAGGTAATGATGGGGAAACCTTAATAAGAGTGGGAGAGGTATAAGATTTACAAGAGCAGAGCAAAGATATAACATAACACAGGCAACGTTAAGCAGAAAAAAAATCACAAGTTATGTGACTGCATTAAACCTTTATTTAAGGGTATGAAATGAACCTTTAGAGAACAGCATTTGGTGTTTCTCACTATGAAGAACATACAGTAACTGTATTGTAGTACAGGTATGGGACCTGTTATCCAGACTGCTCGGGACATAAAATAATTTAACTATTGAACAAACCCAATAGGCTTGTTTTGCTTCCAATAGGGATTAATTACATCTTAGTTGGGATCAAGTACAGGTACAGTTTTATTATTACAGAGAAAAAGGAAATCATTTTTAAAAATTAGAATTATTTGCTTATAATGGAGTCTATGGGAGATGGCCATTCCGTAATTCGGAGCTTTCTGGATAATGGGCTTCCGGGTAAGGGATCCCATACCTGTACTTTAGAAGTTAATATTTCTTCTGGAGCAAAAGCCTGTGATGGTAAAATGATATATTGCAGCCAACTGCCCTGCTAGTCAATGGTGATGCCTTTAGGAGCTTTTGCAATTTGTGTTTGGGCCAGTTAAAACCATGGCTCTTAACTATGTGCCATTACCCTTAAACAGTCCCCATGCTGCAAGCAATAAGTACTTCGTTTTTGTTGCAGATGAGTGTTTTCCAAACATAAGATTGGTTTGAATTTCTCCTCCACCTGTTTGTTTGAACAGGTCTATCTCTAGGCAGCAGATAATGCCATGTTACTGTGACAATCTGGACAAGATAATAGCAAGTGATTATATTGACCTGCCCAGTAAGTGACTGGTGCTGCAATAATTAACTTCAATTACACCCTGAATATGAACGAGAGCTCTCTGGTGATGTCAAAAGGACCCAATTATATAAAATTTCAACTTTATAGTTATATTCAACTTTAGGAAGCAAATTTTATCTTGATTGTCCTGCATGATGAGTTCAGTCCTGTTCAAGCTTTTTGCCCCTGATAGATCTCTGCTATCGCAGGCAACTAACAATTTTAAAATGCCTTTCTACCAGCAACAACAGGAGTCGCCAGTGGAAAGGCCTTCACATCGCTTTGGTTTTCCAAAGTTGCGCAAAGTTGCCGGCAGGAGGGAACTTTGCGCAACTTTGGGAAACTAAGTGATGTGATTCCTATCTGTGCTGGTGGAAAGGTATTTTGGAGTGTTTTTTGCCACTCTGTGGGACATCAGCCTAACTCAGTTACAGTTATTTTCTATAGACTTGTATGGCATTGACCTTTGAGCACACACCCCAGCTGGATTACAGAGAGAAAATTCATACTTTTGCTTTTCTATTGAATAATCTACCGGGTAGATTATTCAATAGAAAAGCAAAAGTATTCTACCCCATGTGTGGGATGAAATGGCTCAGTCCATGTCTGTCACAGTTTGGCCTTGATTCATGAAATCACGAATGGGATAAATTCGGATTGGATACGATAATTTCTTAAGATCGCAAATATCACGACTATGCTTACGAAAAAATCACATTAGTCACGATAATATCGTATTGGCGTTCCGAAAGTCACTAAATTTTTGTACCGAACGATCATAAAATGCAGGAAAACCTTTCCGACTTTGATCCTTCAATGCATGAAGTCTCCCATAGGGCTCAATGGCACTCTGCAGCTCCAACCCGGCCCAAGGAAAGTCTCCCATAGGGCTCAATGGCACTCTGCAGCTCCAACCTGGCCCAAGGAAAGTCTCCCATAGGGCTCAATGGCACTCTGCAGCTCCAACCCGGCCCAAGGAAAGTCTCCCATAGGGCTCAATGGCACTCTGCAGCTCCAACCCGGCCCAAGGAAAGTCTCCCATAGGGCTCAATGGCACTCTGCAGCTCCAACCCGGCCCAAGGAAAGTCTCCCATAGGGCTCAATGCCACTCTGCAGCTCCAACCCGGCCCAAGGAAAGTCTCCCATAGGGCTCAATGGCACTCTGCAGCTCCAACCCGGCCCAAGGAAAGTCTCCCATAGGGCTCAATGGCACTCTGCAGCTCCAACCTGGCCCAAGGAAAGTCTCCCATAGGGCTCAATGGCACTCTGCAGCTCCAACCCGGCCCAAGGAAAGTCTCCCATAGGGCTCAATGGCACTCTGCAGCTCCAACCTGGCCCAAGGAAAGTCTCCCATAGGGCTCAATGGCACTCTGCAGCTCCAACCCGGCCCAAGGAAAGTCTCCCATAGGGCTCAATGCCACTCTGCAGCTCCAACCCGGCCCAAGGAAAGTCTCCCATAAGGCTCAATGGCACTCTGCAGCTCCAACCTGGCCCAAGGAAAGTCTCCCATAGGGCTCAATGGCACTCTGCAGCTCCAACCCGGCCCAAGGAAAGTCTCCCATAGGGCTCAATGGCACTCTGCAGCTCCAACCTGGCCCAAGGAAAGTCTCCCATAGGGCTCAATGGCACTCTGCAGCTCCAACCCGGCCCAAGGAAAGTCTCCCATAGGGCTCAATGGCACTCTGCAGCTCCAACCTGGCCCAAGGAAAGTCTCCCATAGGGCTCAATGGCACTCTGCAGCTCCAACCCGGCCCATAGAACAATTTTAATATTTAAATACTGGGGTTTATGGCTCAGTTCTATTGAAATCATACACAAAATGAGAGGGTTGCATTTCTAGGCTAAGTCAAAATATATAAGTACAGGTATGAGATCCCTTATTCGGAAACCCTTTATCCAGAAAGTTCCGAATTACAGAAAGGCCATCTCCCATAGACTCCATTATAAGCAAATAATTCTAATTTTAAAAAATGATTTCCTTTTTCTCTGTCAAAATAAAACAGTACCTGTACTTGATCCCAACTAAGATACAATTAATCCTTATTGGAGGCAGAACAGCCCTATTGGATTTATTCAAAATGTGAATGATTTTTAGCAGACTTAAGTTGTGGAGATCCAAATTACGGAAAGATCCCTTTTCTGGAAAACCCCAGGTCCTGAGCATTCTGGATAACAGGTCCCATACCTGTACAATGAAAGAGCAAGTGATCTGGCCATATTAGCGGCAAGCATGTAAAGTTGGGATGAGTGAAGGCCTGAGAACTGTAGTCATGAAGTACATTAAACCTTGACAGACTTTACTGTAGGCTTCTCAGTGGCAGGGTACTGACAGACTGGAGTCAGTTGACCAGGAACTTGCAGTTAAACTTCACAGAAGATTCTCTCTCGTCCATTCACACACACAATCACTCAGCGTGTCTTCCCTAAAGCCTCCAGGACTCCTGTTGTGTGGAAGTGCACAGACAGAGTGCCATTAGCCTTTAAGGGGATGAACTTTCTCTCAATGAACAACCCCCCATCCCTCCGCAGTGTCCAACACACCGTGGCCCAAGCTTCACCCAAGCTGTCGCACCACAGCTTCACTAAGAGGCCAGAAGAGAGGGCATTGATAAATGCACATTCCCTGTTTGCATAGATACTAAATAGCTTTCTATTTAGTATCTATGCAAGTGCATGAAAGTACAAAAAAAGGTTTTTTTTAGTAACAAAGTTATAATCATAAAATTGACAAGCCACCAAATCCCATATGATGGTTCTAACTATTTACCTCCGGTCATATTTTTTTAAGACTGGCACCTCGGTGCATGGTAGAGTTTATTGGATAGTGTCTCCTGATCTGCCCATTGGTTTCAGTCCCAAGGCCTCTATTGAAATCATTTACACAATATCATTAACATCTATTTCATGCATCATATCTACGTTATATCAGGAGAAGTTGCTTTGCATATGAGCAGATTGCAGGTAACAATGACAGAGACATATAAAGACCATTTTGGCCGAATGCCAACTGGTAAAGAAAGACTAAGAAAGAATATAAAAAATATAATAGTTACAGTTGTGTGATTAAACCTGAAAAAACAGTGCATACTTTACCATAACCCTAAAATACATTAAGATATAAAAATTCCTCTATATAGCAGCAACTGATAGCCGTGCTTTGCTTATCTCACAATATGTAGATTATTGGCTCCAGCATTGTTAAATGACTCCCTCCCTACATTAGAGACTCCCCCTACATCTCTGTGAGAAACGACAGCAAGCTATGTGAAAAGATACATACATAAATATCTCATGAATTAAAGGTACTTGCATCAAAATGCACTCCTTGCACTGCCCTACAGTTGTGCTTTGCACCGCTGCCTTCCTGCCTTCTGCGCCAAAAATCATGTATTTTACTAATTACTCAAAAACACACATTATTCATAATTTAGCAAGTGTAAAAACCATGAAAATACAGAACGACACCATCCCAAGCTCAAAATGTTGTTTTCCCTTGCAGCTGCTGACTGGCATTGCTTTATTTATCTACAAAAACCCAAAGGCCCAACGTGAGGTTTCGGGCCCTATCAGGACCTTTCTCAAGGTAACCATGCCACATGATAGACAAATTATAGGAAGTGACATCAAAGCCAAAAAGTGACCACTGCAGTAAAGCAAGTAAAAATGCTGCAGAGTGACTAGTGCTATAAAGTGACCAAGTGCTACTACAGAAAAACAAGTCAAAATGACACTTGCACTAAAATGAACAATAACATTAAATTGTGCTTTGAATATAAATGAGTCATAATGCAACAGACCTTCATCAAACATATCAAGTAGAGAACAACACCATCTATACACATACTCTTCTAAAATGTGTATATTTCTTGTTGTAGCGTCAGAAAACGTTTTTACCCCTTACCCATAACGCCGTGAGTATAAATGATAGAAGTAAAGTGGAACACAGTGATTAGATGACCTATTGTTTGTTGCAAAGCCAGGAGTGGAGTGCTACACTGAAACTGCAAGGAGAAATATACCAGTGTGATAGCAGGGTTGGCCCACACCTGATCCCCTCCGCTCCCCCGGCCATCGGTGTCCCTCCCCTGACGCATTGCAGTTATGGGCATCGGGTGGGGGCACCTGCAAGGGATTAGGTGAGAGTGGGGGGCAGTAGCCCCTGCACTCCCCAGTCTGACCCTGTGTGATAGCCCTTGAACTAAGCATTTGGCGACATTCATTGTACATAAGATTGTGATCTGAACTGTTTGTGAGCGCATAGACTAAGGGGTAGATTTAATAACATTTAAAATCGAGTTTTAACTAATATTTGACATCAAAAAGAGGTCTTCTGCACTGACCTATTATCAATATATACAGGACATTGAGACATTCTGTGCAATAAGCTACCGAGCAATGCCCTCCCCTTTGAGCAAAACAGGGATTGTTTGTCCATATATTGCAATATACTTCAAGCTGGCCAACTACATCACAGTCATGTCCGGTCTGGCCAGTCCTACACTCACTTATCTGACTCATTAAGAATTCTACTGCTTCATTATACGTTTAACAAAATGGACTGAGTTTTACCTGAAACTTACTTGCTTTCTAGGTTGAAACCCCCAAATGGTTGCCCTGTTATTGGCTCCACTGGAATCACCAAATCTTAATGTCCTATATATATTGATAATGGGTGAGTGCAGAGGACCTCTTGTTGTATAAATTGCCCCATTGCTCCCCCGCCTAATGGTTTGACATTCAGTGGCGAGTACAGCTTTCCCTTTCTTTGCTCTAGTTTAACTGACATAGGAAGTTTTTATAACAAAAAGTGACAATGAGTTTTTAAATTGAGTTTTTCAATTTCAAACACCCGAGATACCTCCAATAAAAAACCTGGAAAGCTAAAAAAAAAAAATGTGCAACTAAAATTTGTAGAGCTTATGTAGAAGTTAGCGGGTGGGGTATTTCCAAAATTTGAGCTATTTTACAATCTAGAGTCTCTTTTTGAAATTCAAGTTTTTTTTTTATAAATAAACTAGGAATCAAGGTTTTGGAGTTAAAAACAAAAATCTTGAAAGATACTCAAATCTGAATTTACACAGTGTTTCTGGCAATACAATTGAAATAAGGTTAATGATCTGTAGTTCTGCACAATCCTGGCCATGCCAGCGGCACTGCCCTGTTTGGTTCTTTCTACTGAACTTTAAAGCAAGGATAGGAGATTCTATGCAGTTTCTTGTAAAGGACTTTGTATGGACACATAGGCCTTTATGGAATAACAAGTAATGCTAAATTTAATCTGGACATTTAAGGGAACAGTTCAGTGTAAAAATAAAACTGGGCAAAATAGTGCACAAAATAAAAAAATATTTCTAATATAGTTAGTTAGGCAAAAATGCAATCTATAAAGGCTGGAGTGAGTGTATGTCTGACATAATAGCCAGAACACTACTTCCTGCTTTTAGCTCTCTAACCTCTTAGTTAGTCTGTGACTTTAGGAGGGGGGCACATGGGACATAAGTTATTTTGTGAGCATGCCGGTCAGATTCAAAAGCAAACTAACTGAACAGTTATGTCCCATATGGCTCCCCCTTAAGTCCCTGATAGGTTACTGACTGCTAACAGCTTAGAGAGCTGTAAAGGAGTAAGTAGTGTTCTGGCTATTATGTTAGACATCTGCCCATTCCAGTCTTTAGAGATTACATTTTTGCCTAACTAACTTTATTTAACACACAGTCTATCTATTTTACCCAGTTTCATTTTTACTGAACTATTCTTTTAACAATGGACTCAAACCGATGGATATTATGTATGTATGTGTAATCAATGGGAGTGCAATGTGTCTATTGTGTTATAATAGCCTGTGGCAGATGAAGACTTATGGCAGACTCACTAAGTACTTCCAACTAATGATATCCTGACGTCACCCAGAAACTGGCTTTTCAAACCTCATTATAACCTTCTCTGCTCTCTCCTCACATTGTGCTTAATTAAAGCTAAATTAGATTCTCACTAATGGCTTCTATGCTGCAACTGGATAAAACAGTAATCTATGGGACATTTAACCCATAAGGGCGCATGAGAGTGCCAAACTCAGGTGGAATGCAGCACACTTACACTTACACAGACAAATAAATTATACATTGGGCTAGTGTTTATCAATAAGGGTATCTGAAAATTTTAATTTTTCCAAATTTTTTAAACAACGTATTTTAAACAATTGTGTATTTTCCCTCATTTTGTGAGCTTTTGGCAACACAACATGGACTTTGCAGTGTGATTTATTCAAGTCTGTGTTGGCCCTAGAGCGATGCAGCCTCCAGTTTGCAGGGAAATGGTCATTTTCAGAAAAGTAGTTTTCTGAACGTAATGGTTACATGTGTTAAATCGTGCGTTAAATCGTAATATACTAATATAGCAAGCAGCAAGGAAATATATCGCGCACAGCGGGAATTAACGAACGCTTGGAAAATAACGCACGCAGCATCATGTCTTAATTCACTATAGGATACTTTCCTATAGTGAATTGTGCGTAAAGTCGCAAAAAATAAGAAGCGATAACATTTTTCCCGCATGCTATAAATAGAGCTCGTTTTAATGCACTTTAGTGAATCAACCCTTGTGTATCTTAAAAAGATATGGTGATGAGTAGCTTGATCCAGCTGGCGATGATAGATTTTGACACCTTGGCCCCCTTCCAGGTAAATCCATAGTGGTTAAAAGGGAATCGTGTTCTCTGATGTCGTTCTGTGGGAATATAACTTGATTGCCAGACCACATCTACATTATGGGGTAAGCAGTCTTTGGAAGTGGCCAGTTTTAGGCAAAATGAAGGCAGGACAATTTCTTGGTTGATATAAAAATGTGTGGTCACCTTCAATAGAAAGGCAGGTAATGTTCTAAAGACTACCTTATCCTCATGGAAGATGCAGAAAGGGGGTTTGTACCTTAGGGCACTGATTTTTGGCTGAAGAAATTGCCACAAGAAATGCCACATTCCAGGTTAGTAGTCTGAGTTCAATAGTAGTGAGTGGTTCAAGTGGTGGTTGCTGTAGAGTGTGCATAAAACAAGGTTTACAACCCATGGCGGAACAGGGTGTTGGAACACCAGTTTGATATGAACCATAGTCTGTAAGTTCTGACATCAAGATAAAGTGCAAACTGAGTTTGAAGGAGCACTGATTTTTTTGATTTAGTTGACCCCTAGACCCTGCTTTAGGCCATCTTGTAGGAATTTGAGCAGGGTGGGGATCGGGTAAGAGACGTGTAGGAAAACGTGTGCCAAATGTGATGATGATATTTGCCATTAGTAGGTTTGCAAGCTTGTATTACCCGGTCTGAGAAGCCTTTGTGTCTCCAGATGTTGCTTTCAATAGCCAGGCTGTGACTGAATGTCTCTTTAGATTGGGGTGTCTGCAGTGGCCTTGGATGAGGAGACCCTCTCACAGTGGGAGTGTCCAGGGGTCTTTATAGACAAGTTTTGGAGGTTGGAAAACTGCGCTCATCTGTGACAATAGAGGCTATAGCTGTAGTCTGCGAAGAACCGGATGTATCACTGGAATTGGCAGGACAATATAGATCAGGTTGAAATTCCATTGGATTTTCATGGCATCTACTGCTAAAGCCTGAGAGGGTGCTCTCAGGAGGAATTGTCTAGGTAAGGGTAGGCATCCCTCAAATCGATGGCAGTGAAGAATTTGCCCCCTTTTACACACGATGATGGATCTGAGTGATTACATTTTGAAAGTGGAAATATGTGTGAACCTGTTGAGTAAAAAGCTTTTCCTTTCTCTGGATGGAGATGGTACAATGGCTTCTGTCTGGAGCATGTTGTGAATGGCTTGTCTTTATACTTGTCTCCGTTTGATTGTGAGAGGTACTAAGGACAGCAGAATGTGTTTGAAATGTATTTTGTAGCCCTTGGAATACCCATTTATCAGAGGTGGAACTTGGCCAAAGCCTAAGCCTCCCACTGCCACCCCCGGCAGGATGCAGGCCAACTTTTATTGGTACTATGATTTGTCAGAACATTTTTAGTCCCAGACTGGCTTCTTTGAAGAGCGAAACCCCTTAGATACGCTTGGATAGGAACTTTGGTGTCTGATGGAATTCTGGTGTTGTGTGAAATTGGAGGACTGAAAGGTCTGTTTAGTATTGGAAAAGGATTGTCTGGGTTCCTTTTCTTGTTGGAGGAAATCAATTTCCTCCACTAATCTTCATGATTAGAGAGTCTAGGTCTTGGCTGAAAAGGGAATTTCCTGTGAATGAAAGGGCCACTAGATTATTTTTGGATGTGGGATCTGCACTCCATGTTTTATCCACAGCGCCTCCTTTGCTGGCACAGAAAAAGCAGATGACCTCGCTGTTAGCTATAAGATATCCATTGTGTGCACTGCATGGAGTGCGTGGGTGAGGTGGGTGTTCATGTTATGTACTTGGTCATCTGTGGAGGCTAAGGACTCCTCAATCCAGAGGACTAGTGTCTGTGACTAGTGTCACACAGGCTGATACTACTGTGGGTTTGAAAGCTGTAGTAGAGGAAGGAGAATATGTTTTATTGAAGATTTTCTGCTTTCCTATCCATTAGATCTTGCCGTATTCCAGTGGAATGGTGGTATGATTTGTGAGTTAAGCCATAGGAGCATCCACTTTGGGGAAGGTGTCCCACTTATTTAGCTGATCCTGTTCGATATCAAATCATTTGTCTTTGGATAGCCGTTTATCTGGCATTTTCCATTCATTCTTCCATTTCTTTCTCAGAGACTGTGTTGTGGACTGTGAAACACCTTTGTTTCTTTTGAACAGAGTCAAACAGTCTGTCCAAGGTTTTAAGCTTTTTTGATTCTTCCTGGATGGTGAGCGATTGGAACATTTCGGCTAATAATGAACATTTAATTTAGTAGTGCATTCACTGCCTCAGCCTGAGATCTGTCTGACAGGTCTACTGATGGGAAAGGATTGTACTCTTTATCCTCCCAATCACTTGTGTTACCTTGCAGAGCCTCCTCTTCTGAAGGTGAATATTGATAATCCTCTTTGATGAGGGTGGAGTTACAAGTAAAGTGGAAGAGGTAGAAGGTTCAGGTTTGTCATCCAACTGTGGGGGTCTCTGAAGTGCCCCTAATTTATCAGTTGAGGGTGTCATGCCTAAAATAGTGGACTGAAATGATAAACGCCTGTGGTGGGGGAGTAAATGAATTCCTTGAGTGGTAGGTGGCTGGTTCCTTTTGCAAAAGAAAAAGTCTTTAACAATACGATATAGTAGTACAATATGCCAGAAGGATTTTGGCTTTTTTTCAGGTGTGTTCTGGCATGCTTTAGTTGGTATTTCTTGTCTTTCTCCGTAAGCAATCAAGTCTTTCTGGGTCTCATACTATAGAGCCTCTTTCACTGAGTTTAAAGAAGATTGTGTGAATTGAATCTGTCAGCAGAATTTATGCCATCCTTCTCTGTAATCGTTGATCATTTTGTTTCTTGTATTCACATGGAGGGAGATTGGCTACATTTAAGATTGCCACCTCACCCCTTTAATAGCAGCTGTATATTCAATCCACATCCACATGGTTAATTGGCAGTTCATTTAGACACATTCTGTAGACTGAACAGATATATATGCAGCCATACAGCATGCATTTAAATGAACTGTTAATTAGACATGTGGGATGTTGATTCAATACGTGGCCAGTAATGGTGTAAGGTAGCGACCCTATCTACATTGCTAGTGAGGAGCGAATCTGTCCCGTTTAACGAAAAATTATCACAACAGCGAAAATTCGTGAAACGTGGGTACCGCACAACTTTTTTGGCGCAGGTGACTTTTTGACACGATCCCACCAATGGCAAAATGCAGAATTTCGCTGCAAATCCATGCCTGGCTGAAAAATTTACTTAAGGTTGGGGATGTTGTACAGGACATTTATCTCTGGGGATGAATTCAGTGTGTGACTGTAGAAATATTTTATAATCATTATTATAAAGACCACCAAACATGAAAGAAAACTAATCCTGAAAAGTGCATTGAATTCTATGTAGTAACCTGTCAGGGCAGTTATATGAAATGCTATCAAACTCCAGCTGCTCTCAGGTAAATGACTGCAACATGTGACTCTTTTCAGCTGAGCCCCCAAAAACATGGAGTAAAGAGTATTCTTCCTGAGCTGTAACTATGATTTGCACTGAAAGGTGGGCTCCAGTGTTCCTTAAATAGAAATGGGAAAATATTGCTATCTAACATTTAAAATGGTAACTAAAATAGAAATCTTAAATTATGTAAAAGACTTCAGAGGCAATAAAACACATCAAATAATCATATCAGATAAAAATATCAGCCTTTATTGTCCAATTCAGCCAGTAAAGTTGAAAAACCCTAACCCTTAAAAACAACAATTAACCTATGCCACTCCCGGAGGGGCCCCTCACTTCCACACTGATATACTTGTAAGTGAATAGAATATTATAATCCCATGTACAATTTGTGCTGGATTTTCATCTCGATCAAACTGGCTCCCAGCATCAATCTCAAATTACATTTGGGCTATAAGAAGTCCACAGATAATTAAAATAATTCTTGAGTAGATTTAATACAATCACACAGCAGATCTAATGGCTTGAGTTATGTAGCTTGAATCTGTAATAGAGAACCCTGAGTTATGTTTAAGAATATAAATAATGAATTTGTGTACCTCTGAATGATGGGGCCTGTATAAAAGGCTATAGATTTGGAACCTCCAGAGTCCTTGGTGATTGTGGTGTGACATGATCCCTAAACATCCTGAAGTGGCCTGCCAGTCTCTCAGTTTCTCCTATGATTTACAAATGGGATTTATTTGCGTTCCTGTATTTGGCCTCACTTGACATCCTTTTCTGGGTCAGCATTTCTGATAGGACGCACAGCTTACACATTCTGTGGCCACAGGCTGGCACACTCCCAGGTCTGGCTCCTGTATGTGAGGAAATGCAGGGAAGCATGCTGCTCTCAAAGTAGCCAGGAAATCTCTGATTACTAAACAAGTTTGTCCTTGTCACTGCTTCCAGGTCTGGTGCCTAAACTGGTAAGAAATGCAGATAAGCGTGCCGATCTTAAAAAAAAAAAAAAAAAGATGACTAATTTCCAAGAAATACCCGGTCACGTATAATGTTTGTCCTTGTCACTGTTCTTTAATGTTAACCAGCTTCACAGAAATCCAATGTCCCATTCACGAATCAGTCTCAGTGTCTGTAATTCTGTAATCCATTGCCATTCACTTAGAGCCTCACCAGCCGGCATAGCCCTTCAAGGAGAGGCATCGAAAAGTAAAACCTTTATGGCTGAATAAAAGTGTTAGTGTCGAGGTTGGTAAGAAAAATGGGATTTTAAAACATTCAAGTTAGCTGGGACAGCAGGGACTTTTATCAGGTACAAGGAAGCAAATAAAGCAGCAAAAAAGCTATCAGGCAAGCTAAACTAGAAATGGAAAGGGATATTGCAGCTAGGAGTAAAAGAAATCCGCAATTATTTTTTAAATATGCAAATAGTAAAAAAAATAAAGCAAGAAGGGGTGGGAACCTTATTATTACAGGGGGGTCAGTTGGTTGATGAGAACGGGGAAAAAGCAGAAATTTTGAACTCTTATTTTTCATCTGTCTATACATCTGAGGAGCCAGATAATGAAGGCTTCCCTTTTAATAGACCCAATTCTAGTAATATAACTACTGACGCATGGGTCACTCAGGAGGAAATTCAAAAGAGACTTGAACATGTAAAGGTAAACAAAGGTCCAGGGCCGGATGGGATTCATCCCAGGGTATTAAATGAGCTGAGCGCTGTGATTGCCAAACCTCTTCACTTTTTCAGGATTCACTGAGGTCTGGCATGGTGCAGAGAGACTGGCGGATTGCTAAAGTGTTGCTGTTATTTAAAAAGGGATCCCGTTCTCAGCCTGAAAGCTATAGGCCTGTTAGTCTGACATCAGTGGTAGGAAAGCTTTTGGAAGGGGTAATAAGGGATAGGGTACTTGAATACATTGCAGTTCACAATACTATTGGTTTGTGCCAGCATGGTTTTATGCGTAACAGATCTTGCCAGACTAATTTAGTCGCCTTTTATGAGGAGGTGAGCAGGAACTTCGATGCTGGAATGGCAGTTGGTGTCATCTACTTGGACTTTGCTAAAGCATTTCATACAGTACCTCACAGAAAGTTAATGATAAAATTGAGAAATATTGGCCTAGAACATTTTTGTAATTGGATAAAGAACTGCTTGAAGGTTGTATTACAAAGAGTGGTGGTAAATGGAACATTTTCTAATTGGACCAGTGTGGTTAGTGGAGTACCGCAGGGGTCAGTCCTTGGTCCTTTGCTTTTGAACTTGTTTATTAATGACCTGGAGGTGGGCATAGAGAGTACTGTTTCTATTTTTGCTGACAACACTAAATTGTGCAAAACTTGGCAGCAAAATGGAAAATGAGGTTCAATGTGGACAAGTGTAAAGTTATGCACTTTGGTAGAAATAATATAAATGTGAGTTATCTACTAAATGGTAGTGAGTTGAGGGTCCTTAATGGAGAAGGATCTGGGGGGTTTTGTAGATAACAAGTTGTCTAATTCCAGGCAGTGTCATTCTGTGGCTACTAAAGCAAATAAAGTGCTGTCTTGTATAAAATGGGCATTGACTCAAGGGATGAAAACATAATTTTGTCTCTTTATAGGTCCCTGGTAAGGCCTCACCTTGAGTATGCAGTGCAGTTTTGGGCTCCAGTCCTTAAGAAGGATATTAATGAGCTGGAGAGAGTGCAGAGACTGCAACTAAACTGGTAAAGGGGATGGAAGATTTAAGCTATGAAGTGAGACTGTCGAGGTTGGGGTTGTTTTCTCTGGTGAAAAAGGCGCTTGCGAGGGGACATGATTACTCTGTACAAGTACATTAGAGGGAATTATAGGCAGATAGGGGGTGTACTTTTTTACCATAAAAACACGCACCAGAGGCCCCCCCTTTAGATTAGAGGAACAGAGCTTCCATTTGAAGCAGCGTAGGTGGTTTTTCCCAGTGAGGGCAGTGAGGTTGTGGAAAGCTCTTTCTAGTAGCTCTGTGTGTCTTCACCCTTAGACTCATGTTACCAGAAACCATTCTAGGGCAGCATCACTAGAGCAATATTGCACTCTCTGTACTAGCAGAGCCAAATTTTCACTGTAAAAAATTAGACTTCAGCTCTTAACGTTAGCAGAGGGAGCTTTTTGCCACCCCTGGTAACCGGCCGCTCCCTGCTGTCATGGCAAGAGCAGCCCTGCATGTTAAACATAGATTAGTAGCACCTACTAAGTCCAGAAACAGATTTCTTCAATGGCTCTTTGCTAGAAGCCAACTGTGTCCTGATAGGAAGCCTATTTCTTGGCAGCTACAAGTAGCAGCTACTAATCACCAAAAACAGACAAACATTTCCAGACAAAATATTTTCCCAGTTTAGTAAATCTCATCCGTATGTGTGCGGGGAACCCTTACTAAGCAAACACAGAAAAAAAAGTATGTTGTGTTGGAACTATGGGAACAAACTGCAATTTAGATTTTTTTTCCCTTTCAATCGTTTTACAATTTAGAGCAGTGACTGTGCTGTCATAACAAAGGCTAACCTAGTTTGAAGATCAGCTCTCTTAATAACTTTAATAATTTAATAATTAACACGTATATGTGTTTTCTGTGTGCATGTCAAGGGAAGAAATTGTTCAACGGAACTGCAGCCTTGATGCCAGGAGATTTTTATCCAAGCTGTTATTTTCTATGACCTTAAATTGGCATTGGAGCTCGATCTGATTGGCAGAAGTTATAGTGACGAGTGATTATCAAGCTTTTTTTTAACGTGTCTGTGCATTACAGCGATTAATAAATACAATAATAGCAGCATGATGGCTGTCATAGTTTTACTAAATACGTCCAGAACTGGTGAAATGTCTCCAAGTTGCCATATAGATTGGAACTGCATTGTATGTCGCAGTTTAATAGTTGGTTTATCTTTAAATATCTCCAGATACTAATATTGTTGTTTTTGGCATGCATTCAGTTGAAAGGAGTATCGTAGTGGGCAAAGTTCTGGGCTCTAATTCAACCAAATCTGCACTGAGTTCACCTTCGTGTAAACGTTTCTCTTTGATTGCTAGTAACCAAAATTAACTTTTACATTATAGGTGGTAGGAATTTCTATTAACACAATAATGCAAACAATTAGTATAACTGTATCATTATTAGTAAATATATGTAAATAAAATGTTTATATATGTATTTAAGTGGCTTCATTGTTCATACATCAATGAATATATTTCATACATGTTACCTGTATTATAGATACATAATAATAATGTATATACATAATATAGTCTAAAGGGTGCATGCCATATGCAGGAGCAAAACTTGGGCCCTAAGACCCAAAAAACCCACTGGAACAAGTGCAGAACTCCTAGGGTTTAAAGAATTGTGAAATAAAAATGTAAATTCCAAAAGAGAGAGGTTTATTACCAGTCTCAAACCTTCATCTGGAGTGAAAAACAAACAGTGCACTCCCTCCTACAACATCACCATCCTATGTCCCAACGAGGGCTGAAATGTTGGACATTTGTACAATGGGTTGAATTAAAGTGACACATTATATAGGGAGTGCTGATCCTAAAATAATTTGTTATACATACAGTATATACAGTACAAATCATGCTAAACATATATACAGTACATAGAAATGGAATCTATAAAGGCTGGAGTGAGCAGATGTCTAACATAATAGCCAGAACACTACTTCCTGCTTTCAGCTCTCTAACCTCTTAGTTAGTCAGTGACTTTAGGACTTTGTGCGCATGCAGGTCAGATTCAAATGCAAACTAACTGAGCAGTTATGTCCCATATGCTCCCCCCTCAAGTCACTGATTGGTTACTGATAACAGAGCTGTAAAGGAGGAAGCAGTGTTCTGGCCATTATGTTAGACATCTGTTCACTCCAGCCTTTATAGATGACATTTTTGCCTAACTAACTATAATGAAAAATTTTTTATTTTGTGCAGTCTGTCTATTTTGCCTATTTTCATTTTTACACTAAATTGCTCCTTTAATTTGTTGATAACTTTATGATATCTCTGAATAACGTTCTGTTGTGTATTTTAACAACATTAAACAGGAACAACTTCCATAAAAAACACTTCTGTTTGCACATATTTATTTGTACATTTTTTCATATTGCAAAAGACACATGAGTTGCTTTCCAGCTTCGGGGGTAGACCTTTGGAATTGGGTGTTGCTGTCTTGTGGAATAAATAACACCGAGAGTGATGTGAATGTGCCAAGCTTTATCTGTATCTGTCAGGCTGGTATGCCACAAGCTCTTCTCTAGTCTGTACCTGCAGAAGCTCCACTCGCCCCATATAATAATGACACTTTTACTTAACCCTAATGTATTTTGGGAGACTGTCGCCACTTGCATTATTGAAATCAATAGATTCTTAGCAATTCCATTTTGGGACCTGTATGCATTATCTGACACCTTGATCTATACTGGGAGAAAGCAGCGATAATAATTGGTAACTGTTTTATGTGCCAGGAGGCAAGTCCTGCTATGTTTGTTTGCTGTTATAGAATTCTACAAGAGAGGTTCCAGAAATCATAGGAGGAATAACTTTTGCAGGACCCTAGGAATTTCACACCCTGAGGCACTCAGGAACAGTAACACCAAAAAATTAAAGAGTTTTAAAGTAAATGAAATATAATGTACTGTTGCACTGCACTGGTAAAAGTTGTGTGTTTGTTACAGTAACACTACTATAGTTTATATATAATAAGCTGCTGTGTAGCCCCGGGGGCAGCCATTCAAGCTGGAAAAAAGGAGAAAAGGCACAGGTTACATAGCAGATAACAGATAAGTCCTGTAGAATACAATAGTGTTTTATCTGTTATCTGCTATGTGCCTGTGCCTTTTCTCCTTTGAATGGCTGCCCCCATGGCTACATAGCTGCATTCTTTATATAAACCATAGTAGTGTTTCTGAGGCAAACACACCAGTTGTACCAGTGCAGGGCAACAGTACATTATATTGGAATTTCTTTTATACACTTGAATTTTTTGGTGTTACTGTTCCTTTAACCCTTCTGTATACTAATTTGCATATGCAAATTAGGATTCGAATTTGGTTTGGTATTCAGCCAAATATTTTACAAAGGATTTGGGGTTTGGCTGAATCCAAACAATTGTGTTTTTGGTGCATCCCTAATTACCGTTAGGCTTAAGGACTGGCACACTTGGTGTTGCCCAAAGTGTGTCACTGGCTCAAGGAGCCCTTGTGCAGTGAGACGTTCAAGTTCAGCTTCAATATTTGGATGGAAAGATCTGGCTTTTTATCTGTATGGGTAAAATTCCAGGGTCTAATCTAAGTGACGCAGGTGGACCCTTGTAAGTGCCCAATTCATCTGCAAAAACTTGTGGAAATTCCTCAGTGACTTTTTTTACTGATTCCCCAGTGACAACATGGATGCCTTGGATGTTGATTTCTAATAGAGAGAACCAGTTCCTTCCTAAAAGGCTTTTTTGCCAATTATTAGAAGTAACATCCCGCTGACTGTGTTGTACTGAACACTCACATTGCATCTTCCAAGAAGCTCAACAGACTGCCCATTATAGTCACATATAAATATATATATAGTCACATATAGTCATCCTGGCTTTGATTAATGTGCAAGGATTGTGAGGGAACAGTTCATCAAATAATTCTTTGCTTATTACACCGTTGGCCGTGTATAAAACCATTTGCAGTGATTTCAGAGTTTTCAGGGCCCTTACTGTTGACATGTTGGATTTGTTATAGCTGTTTGCCCCTTTATTTGTTGGTATTTTTTGTGCAAACTTACTTAATCACTTTGCTTTTCCTGGTTAACCCTTGCTTTGCAAATATGTATTATATGGCCTCTGTTTTTGCAGTAATGACAGAAATCATTCTTAAAAGGGCAAGCAGAGCATCTATGCTGACCACCACATCCAATACATGGTGTAAATGATGATGCAATTGTTGCTGTTTAGAAAATGAATGTCATCTCCCTGATTGGAGGGTATAGTGTTCACACTGGTTGCTGTATGGTGACTTTCCTTAGTGAGTAAAAGTGCAGTTTCAGCAGCCAAGGCCTTCTCCTGTGCAGTGAGGTTAGACTCAGCGAGAAGTTGGCAAGGCCTCATCCTGAATAACACAGGCTAATCAGTCTCTCAGAATATCATTTAGGATAAACCCAATAGGCTTGTTTTGCGCCCAATAAGGATTTATTATACCTTAGTTGGGATCAAGTACAGGTACTGTTTTATTATTGCAGAAAAAAAGGAAATTAGTTTCAAAATTCTGAATTATTTGATCAAAATGGAGTCTTTCTGGATAATGGTGTCCGGATAAGGGACCCCATACCTGTATAGCATTCTAGCTTGCACTATTGTAACTAATCTATTGGCAATAAACTCTCAGTAGCTTTCCCTCTCCTTTAAGCAGTTTGGCTGGTACATTTATTCAGTCCTTGTCAGGAGTGTCCGCTGGTGCTCCATCTCCACAGTTTGCTACCAAATTCAAAATAAAAAGATGCCAGGGATGCGGTTCAATGCCTGAATATAGGACTTTGCTTGCAAATCCCTAGGAGCGCTGTAAAATACTTTCTTGGACTGGTTTTTCTGGTTTCTGACCATTTTGCCTGATCCTAACTCCGCCAATCAGCAAAGTCTCAGAGTCAGTTTTCAGGCACAGGTCAGTTCAGGTAGCAATCACTGCCTGAACCAACCTGTGCCTGAAAATTGACCTTGAGACTAGTTAACCCTTCTGACACTTAGTCTTGGAATGTTTGCAAGAACCCTAGCTTCCTTCTTGGTCCTGATTACAAAGTTAGTAGAGCCGAGCAGGCCCTGGCAGTCTTATGATGAATGATTAGGTCACATAGATCTAATTAGATTGGGGCCCAACTGAGACCAATGCCAGTCCACTTCTCATCCAACTTGATTTGTTTCTATTCTAATATCTGACCAAGTTCCAAAGAGAAATTCATTTGGAAGGGATCATTTTTTGGTCTTTACAATGCCAATGCAATGGTCTAAATAACTCTTGGGTATCAACTCTGTTGGAAATCATTGTTTCATGTTAACACTACTTATTGCTTGCAGATTCTTATTGATGTAACAAATTACTATATTAATTAAACAGAACTCACCCTGGTCCCTGAAACTTTCAAGTGGCTACCTGCCCTTTCCACTCAACTTACACCTGACTTTGTAGGAATACTGACCAATCCAATTGTTTCCTTGTTTTTAAGTTATTAGTATCCTTTATTGAGAAAGCACCAACATAAGCTACAACACTTTAGAGAGATAATGCATTATTCATATCAGCTCTATCCCAGTGGAGCTTACAATCCAAGGCACACACTATCCTAGACATATACTATGGGCAATTTATCAAGGGCCATTTAACCTTTTTGTATGTTTTTGAATTGGGAGAGTACACAAAACACCAGGAGAGCATACACAATCATTGCAAACAGTACTCTGCCTGTCCTAGATATTTATACTAGATATACCATGACCTGGATGAATGAAAATCTTCATAGACTAGGGCATCACTGCTTCAAAGCAGTAAAGCTGACCATGCAAAACTGTTTAATATAACTATAAATATAACTATAAATTATAACTTTTATAAAGTCAAACACAACTTTTTGAACAATGTTTACTAAACGTTGCTTATTAACTTCTAAATGCAATTGTTCAAAACTTCAGAAATTGGATTTACCCTATTTTAGATTGTGTAGAAAGATCCTAATATTTAAGGCTGAGTTCGAATAGGTTTATATTAGGCTTTTGTATTAAACCAGGAGCTAATTGATCACTTTTGGTCTATTAACTGTGGTAGAATTGTGTACTGTATGACACAGCCTAAAATAGTACCCAAAGTTGCTCTGAAAGTTCTTATCCAGCTAAATTATATGTGTGAAGCAGTGGCATATCTTGTTTTGGAAACTTTTTGTATTATATAAAGTGTTCTCTCCAACTGGAAACCTACAGGCTGCTTTTGAGCCTCTTGAGGGATTCCTTTGGCAACTCAGCAAGTCTGCACCATTCTATAGACTTCTACAGTTCTTTAACATCAGGACAGGATAAATTAACCTTTGCATGAAAAATAAGCTAGAAACACTGATGCAACTGAGTAACACTGGCTGCAGCGATTCCACTTGTCTCTAGGATAAAGATTTGGAATTTATAATGTCATAAACTGCTTTTTCTGTAAATCAATCTGAAGGAACAGCTTCTGTGTGTACAACAATTAGCTGCTGCAAGTTTTCCAAGTCAAATATTAACAGACAATAACTTACTTAATGGTAAAAATATTTACAACTTTTGTTGGAAGAAACTGATGTAAGAGTAGGTCCTTTCCTAGCAGCTGTAAGTAAGAAACATTTTCCTTTCTGGCACGAGTCCTGTCTGTTTATGTGAGGTCAGTGAACAGATCTAATGGCCGATTAGCAAAGCTACAGATAAGCACATTCAGCAGAGTGCATGGAAAAGCATCTTTTCAGTTTCTGGGAATGAATGCATAATCATATGAGGGCTTTTTATTATTAAATTAGAGCTTAGTAGCACTGGGCTTCAGACACATATTAATAAATGGGGCCCAATCACCCTATTTGAACCACTAAGCAGATTTTCAACCTTAAAGCTCAATTAGAGAGGCATCAGTTGGAGTTTTTTTTATCTTCCTCTGGATTAACTAAAGCTGGCCATACATGGGCAGATCCGCTCGCTTGGCGATGTCGCCAAGCGAGCGGATCTTCACCCGATATCCCCCACCTACGGGTGGGCGATATCAGGGAGACATATAGGCGAATTCGATCGTTTGGCCCTGGGGCCAAATGATTGAATTCTACACGTGGCAATGGGGCAGTCGGTTCGGGGACTGCATCAACGAGCCGATGCGGTCCCCGATCCGACTGGATTTTCTAACCTGGCCGATCGATATCTGCCCAATTTCAGGCCAGATATTGGTCAGCCAGGCCCCTCGGTTCTGCCCCTACACGGGCCAATAAGCTGCCGAATTGGTCCAAGGGACTGATATCAGCAGCTATAATCGGCCCGTGTATGGGGACCTTAATAGTTACCTAGCAGTTAGACAGAAAGGTTGAAGTTACAGACGTGTCATTTTTATTTTAAATTACTCTGCTACTGTGTTATAATGGTATCTTTAGGTGACCATTGTAGATCCACTGTTGGCATATTTGTTGTTATTTATATGTTTTATATTGCTTTTCTAGTGTAAAAAATATTCCTCCTGTATCTGAGAAGCAAACAAGTAGTCTACAAAGCATGAAAACAGTTATTTGGGGGTGCCAAATAAAGGCTGTGATTGGCTACTTAGTAGCCCCATGTTGACTGTGAGGCTGCAAGAGGCTCTGCTTTGAGTAACACTAAGTGTCTGTGCTTCCAAAACTTGCCTCCAAGTCATTGGTTGGGAATCACTGATATAAACAAAGCTGCTGTGTAGTCATGGGAGTAGCTATTCAAATTGAAATAGGTCTCAATGCATAGGACACATAGCAGATAACAGATAAACTCTTTAAAACACATGTGCCTGTAGTTTGCAGATAAATGCTACTCCAGAAGACCATTTTATGATCACTGTTCCCAACTCACAGGGATCCCCACTGTTCTAGATCCATTGACTCATGCTTTAAAGTCCTTTTACATCTACCATTTGACACAGTTGGGTCATGCCCGGCTCCACACAATAATGTGTCTACCCAATCAACCACTTGCTAAACCCCGGCACAAGGGAGACAGCAGATTATTCGGTTGTAGAAATTTGGATGACAGACCACTCTGCTTTCCTATTAACTAAATCTTTAAAACCAAAACACATATAGGCCAAGTCCTGATCTCCTCCAAACCATTACTATTTAGATAAGCATCCCTTTTCCTCTTCCTCACACTTCCCAGCACTACCTATCTTAGATGGTCCTGCTAAGTGAGCAAGAGGCTTCTTTCAAGATTGGTTGACAGTCTCAGTTTTGAAATTGGCTGCTCTAAATTGCTAACCTGAGCTTCCAGTGGCAATTGGTTCACATCCACAACAAAGTTTAGTATTTGTTCCAAGTATGCATCTTGGGTAAGAAACAAAGCAATTGTACACTGCATAGCAGTAAATAAATGAGCCCCTATGCAAGAAATTGCCATCTTGGATTTGCTATATCTATATATAGGCTTGCTAGAAAACCAGTTGTCCAAGAAGCTTACATTCCATGTCACACCCAGACTCAAATTACAGTTATCAAAGGGTGTGAATAGTAGTTAGGTTGTGAATGTGAATGGTAGTTGGGTTGTATGTTTGCCACAGGAACCATGCGCGAAATCCTTATCTGATCAGTTGGGATGACAGCAGTGGGGGAGTTGATAAAATGCTGTAGGAAAAGTGAGCACTAGACAGTAGTGGGGGAGCAGCCTGTGAGAAGATGGGGGCAGCTTGTGGCAAGACAGCATTTGATGACTGCAGAGGTGCTGAATACTTCAGAGGGAATCCATAATGGACCTGCTTGAGAGAAGGAACCAGACCACCATATTTTTTCACTTTGTGCTCGTTGGTAATTATAATGTAAAAACTAGGTAACATAGTAAGTTAGGTCGAAAAAAGACATACGTCCATCAAGTTCAACCTTACTGCCTATATATAACCTGCCTAACTGCTAGCTGATCCAGAAGAAGGCAAAAAAAAACCATCTGAAGCCTCTTTAATTTGCCCCAGAGGGGGAAAAAATTCCTTCCTGACTCCAAGATGGCAATCGGACCAGTCCCTGGGTCAACTTGTACTAAGAGCTATCTCCCATAACCCTGTATTCCCTCACTTGTACTGAGAGCTATCTCCCATACCCCTGTATTCCCTCACTTGTACTGAGAGCTATCTCCCCTACCCCTGTATACCCTCACTTGTACTGAGAGCTATCTCCCATACCCCTGTATTCCCTCACTTGTACTGAGAGCTATCCCCCCTACCCCTGTATTTCCTCACTTGTACTGAGAGCTATCCCCCCTACCCCTGTATTCCCTCACTTGTACTGAGAGCTATCTCCCATACCCCTGTATTCCCTCACTTGTACTGAGAGCTATCTCCCCTACCCCTGTATTCCCTCACTTGTACTGAGAGTTATCTCCCATACCCCTGTATTCCCTCACTTGTACTGAGAGCTATCTCCCATACCCCTGTATTCCCTCACTTGTACTGAGAGCTATCTCCCCTACCCCTGTATTCCCTCACTTGTACTGAGAGCTATCCCCCCTACCCCTGTATTCCCTCACTTGTACTGAGAGCTATCTCCCATACCCCTGTATTCCCTCACTTGTACTGAGAGCTATCTCCCCTACCCCTGTATTCCCTCACTTGTACTGAGAGCTATCCCCCCTACCCCTGTATTCCCTCACTTGTACTGAGAGCTATCTCCCATACCCCTGTATTCCCTCACTTGTACTGAGAGCTATCCCCCCTACCCCTGTATTCCCTCACTTGTACTGAGAGCTATCTCCCATAACCCTGTATTCCCTCACTTGTACTGAGAGCTATCCCCCTACCCCTGTATTCCCTCACTTGTACTGAGAGCTATCTCCCATAACCCTGTATTCCCTCACTTGTACTGAGAGCTATCTCCCATACCCCTGTATTCCCTCACTTGTACTGAGAGCTATCTCACCTACCCCTGTATTCCCTCACTTGTACTGAGAGCTATCTCCCCTACCCCTGTATTCCCTCACTTGTACTGAGAGCTATCTCCCATACCCCTGTATTCCCTCACTTGTACTGAGAGCTATCTCCCCTACCCCTGTATTCCCTCACTTGTACTGAGAGCTATCTCCCCTACCCCTGTATTCCCTCACTTGTACTGAGAGCTATCTCCCATACCCCTGTATTCCCTCACTTGTACTGAGAGCTATCTCCCATACCCCTGTATTCCCTCACTTGTACTGAGAGCTATCACCCCTACCCCTGTATTCCCTCACTTGTACTGAGAGCTATCTCCCCTACCCCTGTATTCCCTCACTTGTACTGAGAGCTATCTCCCCTACCCCTGTATTCCCTCACTTGTACTGAGAGCTATCTCCCATACCCCTGTATTCCCTCACTTGTACTGAGAGCTATCACCCCTACCCCTGTATTCCCTCACTTGTACTGAGAGCTATCTCCCATACCCCTGTATTCCCTCACTTGTACTGAGAGCTATCTCCCCTACCCCTGTATTCCCTCACTTGTACTGAGAGCTATCTCCCATAACCCTGTATTCCCTCACTTGTACTGAGAGCTATCTCCCATAACCCTGTATTCCCTCACTTGTACTGAGAGCTATCTCCCCTACCCCTGTATTCCCTCACTTGTACTGAGAGCTATCTCCCATAACCCTGTATTCCCTCACTTGCTAAGAATCCATCCAGCCCCTTCTTAAAGCTATATAATGTATCAGTCAGCACGACTGATTCGGGGAGGGAATTCCAGAACTTCACAGCTCTCAGTAAAAAATCCTTTCCGAATATTTAAACGGAACCTCCCTTCTTCTAAACGGAGTGGGTGCCCTCGTGTCCGTTGGAAGGACCTACTGGTAAATAAAACATTAGAGAGGTTATTATATGATCCCCTTAGGTAAGGTATTACTCCTTAATTGTAAATATTGTTTTATTTCAATCACTTAATTGTAACAATTTGCTTAATTTATTATTCAATATATTAACTTTAATAAACACTTATTGATGTAGATTATTTGTCTGCTTCTCAGAAGATCTGTGACCCTACTAAGAGGGCTGAATAATATTATATCAAATCTTACAGCTATTGTCTGTTCTTGTGTAACTAATGAGCCCCACCCAGCTGAAAATTAGTTAATTCTACATGTGGCTATAGTGGAGCTTCTGGAAAACTTGCTGTAACCCACCCTGTCAGTAAGTGATATATCTACCACAGCATCATCTGTGGTTCAAGCAGGACTTTTGTAAAAGTTCAGTATGGTAACAACTGAAATGTTTTCCTTTAAGGCCTGACCTAATTTCAGATTAAATGACTTTTGTTCTATTTCTCAAGCTGCAAGTGTCTGACTGAGGTTAAGCACTAGCTACAGCTTTCTTGTTTATGTTGCAGTATTAACATGGGTTTAGTATGTAAAAGTTTCCATTCCTGGTTGAATGTAAGACAGAACGCTTTCCTGTCTTTGCCAGTAGGTGCGGACATTGCATTTCTCACAGAATAAACCATTGTATAAACGTCACCCTATCTTTTTGAACCGTAAGCAAAACAGATCGATGTATCAGCAAATTTGCTAACTGCAACCAAGGTATTACAGGAAGGCTGGGCCTCCAAGGAGAAAAAAAAGATCAAACATTTTCAATTTCTGTTTGCGAGCACACAGACTCCCACCAACCTCCATGTGTCAGAGAGCTCTTCAGTTCAGGTTTGTTTTTTAGCTCATAATCTTACACTTAACAATGAATCTCATCTGCCACTTAGCCAACCACATTACCAGTTTGTCCAAATAGCCCTGCAAAGATCACACATGCTGCATTCAATTGGCCTGCGCTGATTTGTGTCATCAGCAAACACCTATATATTGCTTACAATACCCATAGTCATTGATAAACAAATGAAACAAAAGAGGGCCCAATACTGAACACTGCAGCGCCCTACTAAGAATATGGCTTATACACAATCCTTTAACCAGTTTTCTTTCCATGTAACAGATTTACCAAGCCCAACAGATCTTTGTTTAGAAAGCAATTGTGGCACTGCAGCTTTGGCAAAATCTAAGTAAACCAAACTGTAAATTATATCCTTATAAATGGCACATTACTATGTCAGAACACGCCATTTATAACTTAGAGACATGCAACTTATCTGGTATGTCACTCCTAGCACCCACTTACACTGCTCTGGTGTAACCTGCCTGCAGCTTGTCTCTGTCTCCCATACTCTCCCTGCCCTTTTCTCCCCACTCACCACTGCTCTGGTATCCTCATGCCTTATCATATCATCCCTTTCCTGGACTCTACTCAAACCTGCAACTTTCTAACAGACCATCTCTCTCCTGGTGTCAACCACCATTTTCTTTTTTACTGCTTAACGCCACAACCCCTCTCATCCATCTGCATACACAGTCTAGCCCTGATCAAACATTGCCTGTGTACCCCCCTCCCCCCCACCCACTGAGGAGGATACCGAAGGTATAGAGCAGTGATCCCCAACCAGTGGCTCAGGGACAACATGTTGCTCACCAACCCCTTGGATGTTGCTCTCAGTGCCCCCAAACCAGGTAGTTATTTTTGAATTCCTGACTTGGGGGCAAGTTTTGGTTGAATAAAAACAAGATTTCCTACCAAATAAAGCCCCCTGTAAGCTGATAGTGTGCATAGAGGCCCCTAATAGCCCTTATTTGGCTCCTCCATGAAGTTTTATGGTGCTTGAGTTGCTCTCCAAGTCTTTTTACATTTGACTGTGGCTCCCGAGTAAGAAAGGTTGGGGACCCCTGGTATAGAGAAAGGGTGAAGCAGACAGTAGCTAATGTGCTATACAAGTCAGGATAAAATTGCATCCTCTGTCTCACATAATCTGTTCCTCTGTCAGCCCTGTTCTATTTTATGCTCTCTTTTTTGTAAGTGCGGTCTATTTCTGTCCACTTGTGGGGTGGGTGGGGGGGGGGGGGGGGTGAGCTTTTCAAAATGACTTGCCCTGAAACTATCTCTGGATAATTTTATAAGTTCTGGAAATGGAGGGAAAAGGGGAATGGAGAACCTAACGTGAAGGAAGACAGCCTAAACATAAAATAGTAGATTATAGTGAATATTATTCCCACTACTAAAGTGTATATAGATATTAGAAGTGATCTGTGATACAAGGCCTGTATAAAAGCACTCAGTCTGCAGCCCCATGCTTTTATATGGCCATGTAACTCTTTTATGACTTTTAATATCTTTATAAATTACAGTAGAGGGTACATTATCCGCTATGTAAACAACGCCTGACAGGCATATAAAGCCAATGGAATCCTTCAATTATCATGTCAGAGTTGTCACTACCTATATGATATCTAAAGTCCATAAAAACAAGGACAAACCCCCAGATATCCCATTATTTTTTCCAATTGTAACTCCTGTGAAACAGCTAGTCAGTACCTGGATTTCAGGTTAAGAGAGTTTGTATTTTACCATCTTTTGTCAGGGATACTGGATAAACCCTAAGATTAACGACCTTATACTTATATTAAATACTAGTATGAGATTTTAGCTCTTAGGTCCTTATTGGACATTGAGAGCACATTCAGGGATAAACAATTCTTGGGCAAGCTTTTAAGGTTCTGTTTGACACGACTATTTTGTCTTTAACAACAAATTTTAATTGGAAACCCAGGGTACCCATAAGAAGTAATGGTTTAGGGCCTGATAATTTAGTATTCACCTGAGTCAAGACAATTTAGCATTCACAAAATTGATGCAGCACATCACAGGGAATTATCATTCAACACAAGAACAAACACTGACTGCCTTCACAGCCATAAGCCTCAAGACATTAGCTTTATTAGCACATTCTGGCAAGACCCACATGTCACAAACAAACAAAGACACACTCCTTTTAGCAAACATTTCCTGTTGAAAAATAATTGCTGTCCTTTGGGCTTCAAGATAAGTGTTGCAACATATAACCTAAAGCAGAACGGGGGAGGGGGGTAGATATTAATTATTTGCCATTGAGATAAGTTACCATGGACATTTATTCTTGAGAAAATGCTTTCACATCGTCAATAATGTAAAATGGTTTAAACACATATGTGTTTCTTTTTTTTTTTCTCAAGTTTCCTTGTGAGGCTTCACACCTTTCTCATGTAAAATACACAACAGGGATAAATATGTAAATATTTTATGTATACCTTTTTGATTTGCGTGTGTTGGGATAACATCCAATAAGTTCATTTAAATAACTGATCCCAAAACCATATCCAAGGAAGAAAAGGATATTGATTTACCTTTACATTAAAATCAGAATTTACCATGCGTTCCAAACAACACCTAGTGGCTGTATTTGTGCCAAAAGTTGTTCCTATAATTATGAAAGGTTTTGGTGTGTGTCATTTTGTATTGAAACTTAGCACAGGTTGATAAAATGTGTTTTTTCATGAGGGGGATCCCTCTGGCTGTGCATGCCCAGGTTCTTTGGATAATGACGTGTATTGTGATTGATATATACAGGGATTGGGAATGCTGCAGGATAAGCACTGGAGTGTGCTTACCAGTAAAATTATATAAAATGTAGCACGTGCTGCAAAGTACACTCTTTGGATGCACATTTCCATGTTTCCCCCCACAAAGTGGCATTTCCCCCCAATATTACCCCCTCGTTGTGGTGTTGTTTCAGTGAATGGGGTGCAAGTTGCGGATAACATTTTCAGAGTGGGGATGCAGTCATGCCAATGCACACAGGGTTAATTATGGCATTAGGTGCAATTCACTTGACTTTTGTCGGTAGCACCTATTGTCTGCAAATGGAACCCTGGAAATGCCACTGCCCCCAGGCTGCTGGTAATTACAAGGTGCCCTTGGAAGGAGCAGGCAGCAAAAACCTTTTATGAAAGGCATTAATGAGCGCTCATTTTTTGCAGCCATTTTAGCATGCTGCAGGCATATGAACTTTAGACAAAAATGTAACATTTACTGACCACAGGTAACCAATTGAAAACAAATCAATAACTGCATTCCAGAGAATACTGTACTTTTAACTCAAAGTGATCTCATAACGGCAAGTTAAAAAAACTATTCAACTCTTGAAGATCATATAATAAAAATGATCCTTTTAACAAATGTGTTTATTTTGGATTTGCTTCACTATTTTACTTCACTTTATCAGTGGCTGTATCCTCCCTGTGTTTTTCTTTGTGACTATGGCTCATCCCAGTCAGATGCAGAAGACTGCAGAGTTGCACACAAGATTAACTGCATCAAGGGGATGATAAAGAAGCTGTAAGGTGGAAGGTTTTAAGGTGGCATGATATTTACCCCCAAATTGTGCTAGTAATTTCATTTACTTTTTATGTTTCATGGGGATGAAAGCACCACAGGTACACACAGTGCCGAGCTAAACCTTAGGTGACCCAGAAGCCACCTGGTTTCCCTCCCCACGAGACTATACAAGCAAGCGAGTGTGGACAACAAATGGGAGGTAAACAACATGTGGTTTTTAGGGGAGTAAATGCCTCCCACCATTGTGTGCTAGGCACGTGCCTCTTCCCTTTAGGTGTGGCCCTGGGTACACATTTGTTTGTGTAGTATTTTAATTTTGGTCATGAATGTATGTGCCCTGCACACTTTAACTCCCAAGAACATATGCTGTACATGCTGTCAGAAAAAGGCTCTATCTGCCAAGCACGTACCTTGTACGTTCTTGGGCAGGTAGAGGATTCTATCTGCAGAGGCAGCATGTGAGCGTACTTTTTTGTAGTTTTACCCCACATAAAATCAGTTGTATTTTTGTGCATAAAATAATTTATATTTCTGGTATATGCTGGTATTATGGAAAATATATTGTTTTCATATTTACAGAAGTGGAATTACACAAAAAATGTTTTTTTAAGGCTTTCTACTATTCATCTACCATGTTGACTTCCTAGTTTAAAGGAGTATTATAAAGGGTATCTAGTTCCTGGTAGAGCTGGCCATTTTGAGGCACACACACGTGCATAATGAGTAAGTGCCTCAGCCAATAAAGGTAAGATTTGGGGCTTAACTTCATGGGATAGTTTGTTGGATGCCTTTCCATCAACAGATCTAATTCTTCGAGTTGGATGGCATTGGTTTAGCACTGGCTAAGGCTGCAGACTTTTTAGGGCAAAGTTGCTCAGCCTTATTGTGTAATACTTTGTTGTTATGGAATGAGGCTTCAGTGGCTGGGAAAATATCTATTACCGGATAAATATTACCTATTTGGGAGCAATTGCAAAGTATAAACCCTTGGCTAGGACTTCCATCTCTGGCTGGGTAAGAGCCCAGTCAGACAGAATCTTTACTGACTTTTCTTTGTTTTCCTGTGTTCTAGGTTCTTGCTTTCTTCGCCAGGTTAATTTCTACTCTTTTTGGCTGTTCCCAGTATAGGTAAACAAGATGGAGAACTTGTTCTGTTGCCTCTCCTTGCCCTTATCTTTTGCTGTGACAGTTGTGCTTGTTTCTTGTATAAGTTTCCTTGTATAAGTCATTCTGAATTGAGAAAGCCAGTCGGATGACTGGTCTTCAAGAAAAAATTCAGCATGTCTAGTTGATTAGTTGATTAGACTTATTACTACAGATATACTATGACCTGGATGAATGAGAACCTTCACAGACACACAATTCAACATGATTGTTGTAAATGCTGCATTCTCTGTTTTCAAAGAAATTGATGTTTGTTTCTCATGGAAATACATTCACTGTTGGATGTAGATGCATGAAACATGCTCAATATTTTACACACAGTTCCACACAGTTTTATGACAAGATTCTGTGGGGCATATATACATCAAACCAAGTCATTCGTATTGTATTTTGTATTGCCTATATATAGCAGCAGGGGCGGGCCAAGCCGACCGGCGCCCTAGGCAACCCGGTCGGCCAACTCCTCCCACCTCCTCACCAGATCGGTCATTGCCTCCGCCGCTAATGACAAGCGGCGGAGGCAGTGACAAAGTAGCACTAGGGGTGGGCAGGAGAGGCTCCTGCCTGGCGCCCCTCAATCGTTGCGCCCTAGGCAGCCGCCTCTTCTGCCTACCCCTAGTTCCGGCCCTGTATAGCAGTGTTTTCATATGTGATTTTCAGCTAAAATTAACAGGAATACTTGTTTAAGGTTCTGTTGAGAACCTTCTGGTTACTGGCTGCTCTCTTTTAACACTGGGCTAGGAGACAGGCTGACATGCTCTCTCTCTTCCACTATCATTCTCATTTTTACCTTGTTTTTCAATTCTATCCTAGCAGTTTTATGGGTAAGATCAGGTCAGCCAAACAGGGCTGACTCTTCCCTATATAACCCCAGCTCTCTTTAATTCCTTTACCTGAGCACTTGCAACTGCTACCTGAAAACTGTGGCATGACCCTGGCTTCCATTTCCTTGCTCTGGCTCTGGTCCGCTCCTAGTTTTGTTCCAGTCCTGTTCCTATTCCTGTTCCATGCTCTAGTCCTGTTCTTTTCCTGTTCTTGTTCTGTCCCTGTTTGGATTCTGTTCCAGACTCTCTGCCTACTCCATCTTACTCCTCCCTGTCTCTAGTTCTACACCTGCTCCTTCCCTTTCCTGACTGTCCCAGACCTTTTGCTCTCTCCGTCCAGTCCCAGACTCTTTCCCCCACTACTCCCTGTTCCTGCTTGTCCAACTTGCTCCCGACCTTTGGCCTCTCCTCGAGAGGCAACTTCGGGAAAACGAAGCACCACATATGCCATCCCACCGGCGATTTACATTCTTGACGGTGGGATGGCATTGCGGGGAGATTAGTCGCTTGCGGGGTGACTAATCTTCCTGTGTGTCACTACCCTTAGCCTGATGTCCCAGGGGGAGATTAGTTGCCCCTAGTTTAATCTTGGCTACCACAGGCAACCAATCTCCCCAAAATGCCTTTTCACGGGCAATAAAGTGATTTGCCAGTGGAAAAGCATACGTGTTGCTTTGGTTTTCTGAAGTTTTCTAGTGAGGCAAATTTGGGTAGCGAAGATTTATTGTGGGCGACTAATCTACCTGTAACATGATGCTCCCCAACCCCTTGGATGTTGCTCCCAGAGGCCTAAAAGCAGGTGCTTATTTTTGAATTCCTGGCTTGGAGGCAAGTTTTGGTTGAATACAAAAACAGGTGTACTGCCAAACAGAGCCTCCTGTATGCTGCCAGTCCACACAGGAGCTACCAAATAGCCAATCACAGCCCTTATTTGGCACCATCATGAACATTTTTCATGCTTGCGTTACTCCCCAAATCTTTTTACATTTGAATGTGGCTCACGGGTAAAAAAGTTTGGGGATCCCTGCCTTAGAGTGATGATACATAGGGAGATTGATGATACTAGATTAGTCTTCTGCAGTAGAGCAGATTTACTCCAGGTGACTAATCTCCTGGAAATGCTTTCCCACTGGCAGATATGTAAAAACATACACTTGCCTTGGTCTTCTGAAGTAGCCCGAAGTTTTCTCTTGAGACAACTTTGGGCTACTTTGGAAAACCAGAGCAATGGATATGATTTCCCACTGGCAACATCCATTATTATTCCTCCCTGAAGGAGGAAACTTTGCATGACTTCGAAAAACAAAGCAACACATATTGATATTGATTTACTTTATTGCTGGTGGAAAGGCATTTCGTGGAGATTAGTTGCCCGTGGTAGCCCGTGGGCGCTTAATATCCCTGCGGGGCATTCATTCAGATAAGTAGAAAGGAGGTTCCATCTTAATACATACAAATATTTGTTACAGGCAGAGCCGTGTTGTGGAATTCTCTCCCTGAAGTGGTACTGGCAGATACATTAGACAGCTTTAAGAAGGGGTTGGATGGCTTTTTAGCAAGCTCGACTAGTCTGATCTGACATCTTGAAGTCAGGAAGGATTTTTTCCCTCTGAAGCTGAGGCTTAAGATGGGTTTTTGCCTTCTTTTGTATCAACTAGCAGTTCGATTGGGTTTATTTAGACAAAAATGTTTAACTCTATGGAAGTGATGCCTTTTTTCAACTTAAATTACTATGTATCTAGTCAATTAGAATACATTTCTTGGCTGTTAGTTTAAGCTATTAATACATATTTAGTGGTAATAATATATAACATTAGAAAATGTAGAAAATGTTAAAGTTTCCCATATTCTTTGTTTATTGCTGCTAGTGCTGTTTTTCTTTATCATTCGTGCTTAAAATGGAATGGAAACCACATTTCATGGAGGAAATGAGGTACAAACACTGGTGTTAAAACAAGCACAACTGCTATTTTGTGTTTATTGCAATTGTCGCAATCAGTTTATTATCTTACAAAATCTACTTTCATACAGGAACAGGGTAGGCTCGCAGGCATCTGTAGCAGTGGTACACATTGCCATGTAATTGCCATTAGAGGGGTCATTTATGTTTCCCCAGGGCAGAGTTGCAAGAGCGCACCCCTTAGTGCTTAGTTGGACAGCACTTCTGCCCAGGTGAATGCTGTTCTGTGCTATACATGCCTGATTATTTACCCAGCACAAGGAACACAGCTCAGTGTTAGGGGCAACAGGCCAGTTCTATCCTTAAGAACAGGGCCCTGTTGCTGCCTGTGTCCTCCACCAATTTTTTGCACTTTGCACACTGTCTTTAAAGTCATACATAAACCCTTTAGCGTGTTATAGAATGTCTTATTCTTAAAGCAGAAGGAAAGTCATTTTGGCATTTTGGTGCCAATAGATTTGCCACATTAGTGCCACCTAGAACACTATATTTATTCTGCAGAAACCATTAACATACCTGAGTAAACCGCTTTAGAAGCTTTCTCTGTTTGCTTAAGATTGCAGCTGCCATTTGAAGTAGCTTCCTTCCTGCAGTCTCTAGCCGTTATAGCTCCTAAGGGAGGGATTTCTTAGCATTCTAGTAGGAGGGGGAGCAGGAGAGGGGAGAGAACTGAGCCGACTCTGGCCCAGGAAATTAAGGAGTTTTCTGAGAGAGGAAGTCGTACACTGGAACATCATGTTCACAAAAAAGAAAAAAAAAATTCTGTGTTTCTTTTGATAGAAGACTCAGTGCAGCATTACTTTAAGTGCTTATGGCTGTATTTACGTAGACCTTTACGATAAAGCTTACTTAGTTTTTACCTTTCCTTCTCCTTTAAGAACTTTTTAGGTCTCTTTGGTCTCCATATTTTATTCCTTACACATTTTACAGCCTTTTCCATCCTGCAATTTAAAATGCGATCAGGTGGTTTGGGGGGGTCACTGACCCCGGGAGCCACTGTTAGGCTAAAATTCTATTTATCTTCCTTTGCTCAATTCTATTCATCTTCCACTCCGTGATTCAAACCACTCCACATCATTCAAAAATGTTATCCTGGATTAATATGCTACATTGAGTTTGTATTTCAGTATGTACTTTCTGTTCTAAGATCTACGAGGTCACATTTTCCTTTGTATAAATATGACTTCTGTACATTATTATTGGTTTTACATGTTATTTACAGTAAAGGAATAATACGTACAGCCATAATAACATTCAGATATACACAACCTGTTGAAAGCATGTCCTTTCAGAAAGCTAGGTTCTGTCATAGCGATGGTCACCTGTTTATCAGTGAGTTAATCAATTCTTTCATCTTTATGCATGGACAATGTCGTTGGATTTTGGTACTGGCTCTTCACCTTGTCCTTCTGAGTGCAAACAATTTTGTTCATTTACAGTTCACCAGTCACCTTTCATAATAATCTGTGTGTTTTGGAAAAGTTTAGAAAGTGTTTTCTCCACTGTCAGGATAGTTGAAGCTGAGTTGCCTCTCACTTAATGTAATGTTTTCTGTTGTACTGTTTTTGTCATCATAGTACATGCTGCCATTATGCCGGGGTTTGCCTGTGCCTTTGTGCCAGCAGCCAACTAGTTTATGGTTTTCATAGACAGTACTAGCTCCAACACGCGGTGTCTGGGTATATGTGTGTTTATATTCACCCTTGATGTCCTTCCCAAGTTTCCAACGTTTCCATTTCTTTAACAGCTCAGACTGGACCTGTGGTCACAAAGAAGGAATATATCTAAGTTCTTGAAAGCCAGACCACAAAAGGTCAGGATGGTCCTTCTGCTCATTCACAGTCCACCACACACGCTTGCTTCATATTCAGTTCAAATCACAAATATCCTAATTTTTCACTATGCTCATACATTCACTGTCTTTACTACTCAAAATATTTATTACAATCTGGCTAAAATTCTTGTTTACAGATGAAAAATATATACAATATTTGTATTAGACTGTATTATTACTGTAATAGTATTGCACATGTGCAGAGAGGAAGCCAGATTTGATGGAGGAAACCACATTTTGCGTGACAAAAGGTACTGATCCTGTGACACACAGCAACAGACTCCAGGAACAAGGACCTACCTCTTTGTTCACAAAACAGTACAGTACAGCAACAAGCATGCCCTGCAGAGGAAATATAAAAATCAACTTATTTTCTAAAACAAAGGAGTATGAAAAGTACCAAATCCAGCAAAAAGAGGAATTAACTAATACTAAACCAAATACAAATCCTAATTTGCACAATTAAAATTGATCAAATTCTTAAATACTTAAGCAATAGCCATCTGAATACAACAATTATTTAAGTCATAGGTTGGGCTAAACCCCAAAATCTGTACATCCTTACATAGCATAACGAAGGAATTTGAAGCTAGAATTATATCATAGGAAATAATTTTCCCAGGACAAGGTTCTATCTTATTGGTTTGCATACCTGAAAAGAACTAATGAAGAGGTCAAAGAAAAGCTTGACCAAGCGTAGGGTTCCATGGACAGTCTCTTCTGGGAGGAAAGCAAACGCCACCTCATGTATTCCCAACAGTGGAATAAGAGTCAGTGTGGATTTAGCCAACCTAAATAACAAAATATATATTCTTTGTTTAACCAGCACATCTATTACTCTTTAACAGGTATAGCAGACTTGTCTTTGACCTAATCTCTCAAGGCACTTACCTGAATTTATAATCTGTGTACCTCATCTGATGGGCCCGCATTTTGGACACCAGAATCTGGATAATCCGTACAAAGATTACAAAGTTGATCTAAATGTAAAAAAATATATGTATTCTGCAAAAGTTTACACCTAAACCTTTCCAGTATGGACAAGGTTAGCAATGTCCAACAGTTTCTGAAGCTATTAGTATTTCTGTGGAGAGGTATTTTAGGAGTGGTAGGTCAAAACAACTGGGGACAAAGGTTGGGCATGCCAGAACTGAAATAACATACATACACACACCTATCCAAAGCTGCAGGTTTCTAAGAACAATCAAAATAAATAACCCTGATAAATCTCCTCTGCTGCAGATGACTTTATCTCCTTTAAATGCTTTCCCACCAGCAAGAGGAATAGCAAACCTGTGAGCTACATGGGAGTGCTGGTACCTCAATTTTTTCTACATTAACAGTAATGCAAATAGCAGGTGGGAAAATATATGTGTCACTTTAGCGTCACAAAGCTAAAACAACCTCACACACAACATTGTGCATAAGAGGTGTCCTCTTTCCATAAAGGGTCAATTACTTACCACTATAGCAAGGAGTACAGAAGACCTAATGATCCACCAGAAGCCCATGTTGTTGTTTGTGGACCAGCACCTAAAGGCAGACAAATCCCCACAACATTAGTTGCCCAATCATTGTGCATACGGAATTCTGTCACTAGTGATTATAAATCTATGTGGAAATACAGAATAAACTTCTACAAAAAGCAACATCCCTTATATAAAACAATAAATCATAATAACTTTCAAAGTAAGTCAACTGGGGCAATGAAGTGAGAAATAATATCATTATTAGAGATGCACATGTGGAAAGAGATTGTTTGTTGATATCTGGCTTACCTTTACAGCTCCAGGAAATTGAATGATTTCAGTGACAGTAGGTAATGAGAATTATTATCTTAAACAGCTCCTATATACACAAAAGTCTTTCATGGAAGAGTATCACTTGACTTCATTTTAGTGCCTTTCTTAGCTAATGTTACTTAACTTTGCAACTAAATGTTCCCTCATATCTCCCAGTTAAGAGAACAGAAGCATAGCAACAAAATAGATAAGGCTGAAATATGACACACTTCCATCAAGTTGCCTAAGTGAAACCTGCCTAACTGCTAGTTGATCCCCAACTTTGTAGACAATAATTTGCCAACAAAAAAATGCTGCAGGGAGCAAAAATAACCTTAGATTTACAGTTAGGCTGGTGGGAAGCAGGCAATAGTAGGCAAGGCTTATGGAGAATGCCTCTGACTAAGTGACCAATACAACAGCTCCCACTTTTATGTTTGAATGCATATACACGAAGAAGGAAGGTTCTGTGCACCCACAATTTCCTGCTTAATCTAACATGTGCTCAAGAAATTAGTGCAACTGCTATCTGTGGAACTCGTGCCTTACGAAAAGCCTGGAGATTTGAGACTTCTGGAGAACACCCACATTTATATCCAATCCAATTCAAAGAATGAAAAACACTTAGCAGTGATTTATCAACACTTTTTTTCAGGAATTGAGTTTTTTGTGCTAAAAAACCTCAAATTCGAATTATGGTTCAAACACTTGAATGTCTGGTATGTATTAAGTGCAAAACCATCTAAAAGCTTGTGAGTTTCTATAGAAGTCAATTGGAGTCAAGTCAAAGTCAAACCATATTTTCAGTTTCAGGTATCGGAGTTTGTAAACTCTAAAATTCAAGCTATTCGAGTTTTTTTATTCAAACGAGTTTACCAAATTAATAAAAAAATCAAGCATTCGATATACAAGTTTATTCGATTTAGAAAAACAAACTGGAATTCACAAACTCGAAAACTGATAAATAAGCCCACAAATGTAAACAGGAGATAGTAAGACAAAGTTAGAGAGATGCTAGCCCTATGTGCTTGGAGATAGAACCGAGATTTAATGGGGTAAGCTGTTAAGAAGGGAAAAGTTTGCTCAAAAGAGAAAGGTGGGAATATAAGAGCAGTATGGAAAAAGCGGTTCAAACAATGAAATGGGGAAGTGAAGCAAAGGTTTTTAAAGGGAAGATTAAGTGAGTAGAAGGTAAAAAGAAAATGATGAAAGCATAAAAGGAAGGTGGTAGTTGTGGGTGAGTGGAGGAAATTTAAAGGGATAGAAGTAAAAGAACATGAAGTTTTAGTAAAGCACACCATTTAGTAGCCTGCTTACTGTTGTCTCCTTGAATGCTGATAATTAATGCAAAGATTGAATGGCATATTTCTTAACTGTCCTTTCTGATTTCATAATATGCACTTGACTTTCTGCCTGATTCTGTTGGACAAAGGGAATGAACTGCTTGATGTGGAAAGCAGAGACTACTTTTAGTAAGAAGCTTCTTAAAAGACAATTTTCTCTGGATAACTACCCATGTCTCTTATGTAGGGAGCAAAGGTAAAGGCAACTTTATTTGTATTTATACTTCAAGTCATATGTTCTTTATTTTTATTCAACACTTTATTCAAGTCTTAAAAGAACAGGGTTGAAAGCTGAGTTGTAGTACATTTGTAGAGGCTAATATGTGGTAAGTACAGGTATCGGACCCCTTATCCGGAAACCCATTATCCAGAGTTACGGAAAGGCCATCTCCCATAGACTCCATTTTAATTAAATAATTCACATTTTTAAAAATGATATCCTTTTTCTCTGTAATAATACCACTGTACCTTGTACTTGATCCCAACTAAGAAATAATTCATCCTTATTGGAGACAAAACAATCCTTTGAGTTTAATTACTGTTTAAATAATTTTTTTAGTAGACTTAAGGTAGGAGATCTGAATTACGGAATGACCCCTTATCTGGAATACCCAGGTCCCAAGCATTCTGGATAACAGATCCCATACCTGTATAGGTACAGTTGTACAATGGTTTCAAATTATTTCAAGTTTAGCAAGACATACATATAGATATTAATGTATAGTTTTTACTATATTTTTTCATATGGGATGGGATTTCAGTATTCAGTTGTCAGTAAAATACCCTGTTGTATTTGTATGGGTATCCCCTGTTTTTATAAGTAATTTCGCTATAGGGGAGTGCCAGCCATTTAGTGTTGGGGATTGTGTAGATAATGATTTGCTTGTTATATGTTTAAGGGCCAGGTAGCGTAATTCAGCTACTGCCGTTCTCATGTATGCTTTAGGGTAAAGGTCTTCGCTAATAGCCAGCAGGCACTCTTTAGGATCCAGTGGGACTGGCGATCCCATCACATCATGTATAAACTGGGTTACCTGCTTCCAGTAATCAATGAGTGGGGGCTGTTTTGAATGACATCTAGGGCAAATAGTATCTGTGTTTTGAGAGAAGTGTCGGAGAATCAGGAGGGTTAAATTGGCTCTATGAAGAATGTAAGTTTGGATTGTACATTTCCTTGCATGGGAAGCATATTTGGGACTCAAGGGCTTCTTCCCACTCTTCTTGGTCAATCTGCCAAATATTTTCTTGCAAGGGTACTTTACAGAAATCAGTGTGTGTTTGGTCTTCCACTTGGTCTTCTCTGTTACCATGTTCCACCATAAGTAATCTACCTTCAGTTTCCTATGCAAAGTATGTAAATTGCAGGAACTGCTAGCATGTTCTGTCCGCCTGTGTGCCAGATTCTGGCTATCTCCTCCATTGCTGTTTAGCAACAGGTGCCTTCCTATTGACTATGGTGGCATTGTCTAAGTACAATTGGTGGATCTAAGAAAGGGGGCAAGATAAGGGAGAGGACTGAGTAATGCCCTCCATTCACACATACTGATTTGAAGCTTCTTTTTAAATTTCCCCGTCAATAGATGGCCTGATAAAATGGCATCCATGCTAATGATTTGCCAAAGGGACAAGGCCCAGGAGCACCCATGCCCACCACTGTAACGATTCAGCCATCAAGCTAGTTGATTTCCTGCTTATTGTTATTGTGTGAGAGAGATCCTGGTGGTCATTATATTATTTGTTTACTGGAGGAAGTATGTTATGGCCTCCAATGCAGACATCAGCTGGACCCTTGTTGATCACTTTAAGATTTGTCCACTAGGCTAGTTGATCCTTGATTTCCTGCTTACCGGGATGCTCTGAGAGAGATCCTGGTGGTCCTTGTCCCTGTCCCAGGCTGTTATTAATGTTATCTGATGACAGTATGGTATCCAGTGTACACATCATGAGTCCCCAGAGGTTTCAGCAAGGATTCTGCTGTTAATTTGGCAGAACATGATTTGTCAGCAACTGTAGGCTGATGACTACCCCCCTCCCCTTCTTTCTCAGCACAGCTATGACTGGGGCTAAATGGCAAATGAGATACGCAATTAAAAATTAGAGATTAGATAAAGTGAACTAAAGAGAGATGTGTGGGTGAGAAAGGGAGAGCAATAAAGAAAAGAGAAAGTAAGGTTAAGATAATATAAGGGGACCATACAATACACTCCATAATGTCTTATACACAATAGGTCCTTCCAGCAGACACAAGAACATCCATTTAAATAGGAAGAAAGGAGGGCTCATCTTTAGGTATGAAACTGATTTTTACAGTTAAAGCTTTGAAGTTGAGGAATTCTCTCCTTAAAGGCGAAGACACATGGGGTGGTAAGTTGCCACAACTTATAAGTCTTTTAAAAAGTCGCAGTGACTAATTGGCGTGCCCCATGTGTCTTCGCCCTAAAGCTGATTTACTGGTATAGTTACTAAAATAAATTTAGTACAAGCACTGGTCTATTTTTTCACTTCCTCCAGATCAATTACTAGTTAGGCAGGCTTCGCTTAGACAAAAAGGATTTACTTGATGCATTTCTAACCTAAATTACTGTTACTTTTAATTTTAACCTAAATTACTGTAGATTACTTTCAAAAAGTAAAATTGGGGACATACATGGGGTAAGGGAAAGTAAAGGGGGGCATAAAAGAAGAAAACTGTGAATGCACTTACAGTGTGTTTTCATACGTATATCTCACAGCCACCCAAGGAATGATGAACAGAGCCGGGGCTCCTGAGAAGGAAAGCACAGTAATACATACCGCCCATTGTGCCTGTATAACCCATAACATTATTATATATATATATATATATATATATATATATGCACACACACATTTGACATCTGTATCTGCTCTGCTAGGAACCAGTGTATGTTTTCCCTCCCCCTCCCAACACAGACAGGAATATGTTTGTTTATTTTTGAGTAACAAAATGTTTAACTCACCCCATCCAATACACAGATAGAGTGCAAAATAACTTCGCTCTGAGAAGACAGCTAGAACCAGCAAGTTGTACAGATAAATCCCTTCCACCATCAGCCAGTAGTAATTAGCAATGATCCCATACTGCATGAGGACTGCGGCAACACGACACCCAACTAAAGCCTGGGGAAAGGGAGAAGAAAAATTATTAGGCAAAGAAAAAATAGGAATAAAGATATTGTTACTTGGGTATTTTTTAGAAGCAAGGAGCAAGGAAAAGAAAAAATCTGGGACAGACCACAAGGGGAGGCAGAGGAGAGGCAGCAGAGCCCTTTTAAAAAGAAATGGGATAAATAGAACTGGGCAGATAAGGAACTGGGTGGGTATTCGGCACAGCATAATGGTTCAGAAGGCCATACAGCAACAACAACATATGAACAGATATATTATTTTATTTGTACAACTTCCAAAACCGAAATGTATCCAATTCATTTGACACTACTGTGTGTTTTACAACTCCTATTATTAGTGGTGTAACCAGAAGTTAGTAGCCTACACACATCCCAGCTTCTAGTATTAAAGGAAAAGTAACACTAAAATGTTTTAAGTAAAAAAGCTATTCTACCCTGCACCAATAACTGCCCTATCCTGCAAACCACTTAGTATTTTGAATACTTTAATAGAAAATACCTGCTAAAACTTGGCTTCCTGTCAATTGAAATACGGCGATACAGCGAAGGAAGGAGCAGGCATCAACTATGCAATGATCGACTGATCAAGCCTAGCCTTCACATAGTGGATGCTGCTGTATTTTCTATTAAAGTATTCTAAATACTAAGTGGTTTGCAGGATAGGGCAGTTATTGGTGCAGGGTAGAATAGCTTTTTTATTGTTACTTTTCCTTTAATAACATTTCACAACGTACTGTAAAACTTACTTTGGCTGCCTTACTAAATTTTACAGATACATGACCCACAAAGTGACCGTGGTTCTCTGATTTTATCCTTAAAATCAAAATAAAATCTGATTATGCAAGCACAAGTAATATGATCACTGTGGCCTATAACAACCAAAAAAGCAACTGTTATGTAAGATAAAGACTATAAGACAAGACGATAATGCTTTCGTTATGGGCCACAATACTGACATCCCTGGCCTTGTTCCTAGTGATGTTGTGTTGGAATTGGCCTTGGCAGCTGGTCTATAAACTGACAGTTGATGACTTACTGTAACTATGTAAAATGTGCTAGGCATAAAAAATGCCAGCAAAACACTATAAGGCTGATTTACATATGTATTGCAGCGTGTAAAGTATAATTTTTGGATGCAAATTGTTATGGTTTTTTTCCCCACGAGAATTCCAAAGTTATTGCAGCCAAACACTAACTTGTGTGTAGGTACAACATACAAAAGGGACGCTGAAACCAATACCTTCTTAAGGCAAGTTAAAATTCCATGGTTCCCTTGCACCTGTGTACCATGTACTTTGCACCTTATTCAGCAAACTGTAATAATCCAGTGTTCTCATGCAATTCGCAAGTATAGAGTTTATGCATGCATAGAATAACACAGAATTTTTGGCTTTGCACATGTGTTCGTAATGAGCCCTCTAATATATATACTAATAGTGATTATTACTGTATATTTACAGTGTATATAGCGTATATAACATAAATTGTCAGATTTTAAAACCAGAAATTGCAGTTATGAAACCACAGATGCTTTATTAATATATTAACTTTTGACAGTGAAGTTTTGCTATGATTTAAAATTTTCTATTGATTGCATGGGGGGTTTACTTGAAAGCTCCTAAATCAGCCCCTAGTATCAGATAATATCTAAGGGTAATGTCCCACAGAGAGGTAAGTCATCCGTGATAGATCTCTGCTATCGCAGGTAACAGATCTCTCCGAAATACCTGTCCACTGGCAACAAAGGGAATCACTAGAAGAAAGCCCTATGCATTGCTTGGGTGATTCCAGCAGTGCCAGATACAGCTGTAATATTGCTGAAAGAAAGCCTAAGAAGTATACACAAATTTGATAAAAGTCATTCAGTATTTCACTATGGTCAAAAACAGAAATATGTAAGTGTGCTTAAATTATGAACCATATTGTATACAAGTTCCTTTTGTGTCTATTCCAAATGTCAACCCAGTACTCCCAGTACTCAATACTTTACCATAAAATATATCTTCCTTTCACTAACCCTCTTTATGGTCTAACATTTCATAATTCCAGTATTTTCTCACCTCACTGCTAAGCCACAGATGCGTGTCTTCAAATTTTTCATTTTCATTGTAACGAGTCTTGAGCATCGTGTCAAGCACCAGTACTGACACTGCTCTTAGTATGAAAGAGGCAAATAGGTTGATGTGAATGTAATTCCTCATGCAGTGCAGTTTACTGGGAAGAGAATACAGGATTATGGTAAAGCGGGGGCATAAAGCAGTATAAAAGACAATAGAACTTCCAGGCTGAAGAAGATATCAGGCTCTGAATAATAGAAGGCATGATACAGGGGTATCACTGCAATCACTCACCTAAACCCCACAAGAATAGCAAAAGCCAGAATAAGGGTCCCCAGAGACACAGAGTATCCCACTGTGTACATGATTTTAAAGTTGTCATATATCTTGAAATATTTATCCTGCACAAAATAGATACAAAATGTGACATGTGTATTCCAACAGAAAAATCATAATGCTCCATCTTTCTTTGTTATATTGAGATTAAAATCACAGAACATTTATTTTCTCTTCTTTACCCGCTTTTTTATTTATGATAAATGTCACAATTGTATATTGTAGTTGGAATGTGTTTTTTTGCCAAAGCTTGGAATTTGGTGCCTGGAAAACTGGACCCAGATTCTGTTTTTCAAAGTTGTTAAGGATTTTGCAAGTTATAATGATAGTTCAATAGCTGCAGTAATATTGGGTGGTGTACCTTCAAGGATGGGGAGGGGGTATGGGAAGTATAATAAGAATTAGACCAAAGTATGTTCCAAATTCTGGTTTTACTCTCCGAAATGCCTTAAAGGAGAAGGAAAGCCAATTTGGCATTTTACATCTAATAGATTTGCCACATTAGTGCCACCTAGAATGCTATATTTATTCTGCAGAAAGCTTTATGATACCTGAGTAAAGAGCTCTAGAAGCTCTCTGTTTGTTTAGGCTGGTAGCTCAGATTACACATTCCTAAGGGTGGGGGAAGTGAGTTCTTATGCATTCTTATGGGAGGGGGAGCAGGAGAAAGGAGGGAGAGAGGGACAGAACTGAGCAGACTCAAGCCCCAAACCTGAAGGAGCCCTAAAAGAGAGAGAATCTGATACCAAAGAACATGTTCCCCAAAAAAGAAGACAAGAAATCCTGTGTTTCTTTTGATAGAGGACTCCTATGAGTGCTTCTTGTCTTCTTTTTTGTATCATACTTCCTCTCTAAGAAAAATCATTCATGGGGCCAGAGTTTGCACAGCTCTCTCTCTTTTCCCCTCCTCCTCCTCCCTCCCATAAGAATTCATAAAACTCACTCCCCCCTCCCTTAGGAATATGTGATCTGAGTTACCAGCAGCTAAAGCTGTAGCAGGAAGCTACAAAGACCAAGCTAAACTGGCAGCTGCAATCTTAAACAAACTAAGGGAACTTCTAGGGCTCCTTACTCAGATATGGTAAAACTTTCTGCAGAATAAATATAGTGTTCTAGGTGGCACTAATGTGGTGAATCTATTGGCAGTAAAATGCCACAATTACTTTCCTTCTCCTTTAATACTTATCATCTCTACACCGAAGCACGCAAAAACCATTAAAGAAAGGTAGAGCAGTAGCAATACCATTAAGCTTCTCTGTATGCATTTTTGAATTGGGTGCCACTGTAAAAAACAAAACTAGTGCCTAACAGGTATTGATGTCACCTTTCCTACTGTAACAAATTATAAATATAACCTACAACTTTACAGTTGTCTTTTAAATCATAGCATACAAACAAATCCTACCTCAATCTGTTTATCGTCGTTTTCACATTCCTGAGCATCACGCTCTGCCCACTGACCATCTGGCTCACAGTGCTTGTAAACAAGGCCATGCTGCACTGAAAAGGGTTGGGATATTCATTATCTCTCTGGTTTCTCTTTATTACAGGAATACAATGCACAACCATTTTCAAATTCTTAATGATTTCCTTACCTTTGAGGTGCCATGGGAGGAACCATGGACATGGTACACTGACAGTTGTGTTTGGCAATGCATCTGGCCAGCAGCAGTACCGATCGAATGTACGGTTACACACAAGTCCTATGGGAAAATGTTATTCTGAAAATATTTGACTGGTAAGCGCTATATTGTTTTTTTTATATCTCAAGAAGTCCATGAGCTGGTTTGGGGAAGGTGTATGCACAGCACAGTAAGACTAGTTAGAACTGCTATACTGAAGTATTCTGGGCAATATTCCAATTGTCATTTGGACATTTTTCCCATTGTCATTCTATATTCCCAATGCTCTAAAATACCAGATACAGGTATAGTATATTTTCCTGAATTCAAACACCTTTAAAAGGGATCATGGAAGTTTAAAATAACATTATGGCGTTATGTGATAAAAGGCACAAAGTTTGCCCAGGAGCAGTATCCCATAGCAACCAATCAGCAGGTAGATTTTACTGGTCACCTGTTTAAAAGCAAACATCTTATTGGTTGATATGGGTTACTGCTACCAGGCAAACCTTTTTTGTTTTTTTTTGAGTTTTAACTTTTTTATTGAGAATGACATGTTACATAACAGTGTTATTAACGGTACATACAGTTGAATATAATTACATCAATAAACTGTATTAAGTGTAATTCTTGTATATCATTCTTTGAGGGGGGGGGGAAGATGGGGGAGGGAGGGGGGGTGCAAATCAGGGTGTTGCTTTCTCCGAGTCCCGACTTGCTGGGAAGTAGGAAATAAAAAGTCAAGAAATAGAAACAAAAATGGAGAAATTGTATTGTAACTAATCAAACCAAAACCAAACAAAACTGGTTGGGATGCCTCTGTTAACTTCTCTCCAGGATCTGGGTTCTACCTGAAAGGTTTCTTTTTTGTTTCAGTTCTGCCTTGGGACTTTCGGTAAAATTTTCCCATCAATTTCCCTCTCACCTTTCAGGCAAACCTTTTTAATTGGTCTTCACTTTTTTAATTGTAGAATTATGTGCTGTCCAATTCTGCCACGTTTTGCTTTCAAATGAGGGTCATTGACCCCAGCAACCAAAACAGTATTGGTAAGGATACAGTTTTGGTTATTTGTATTAAAAGTATTGTTTTAGTACTATTTTTTGTATTACTTATTTAAATCATTGCCTGAATTTCAAAACTAGAGAGCTTCTGAATAAAAGGGTTTAAAACCAACAAAAATTAGGCAAGCAGACCAACTGCAAATTGTTGCAAATTTTATGTACTGTATTCATATTCATTTTTACAGAGTATGTGCTGTTAGTGAAAGCAGATACTCATAGCTCGCTGCTGCATGCAAAGTGCAAAGGGAGTTATCACCTGCTGCGGGTGGCTCTTGGGACATGTTGTGGCGGCACTCTGTCTCATACTTCCTCCAGTTTTCATATGCTTCGTCCATAATTTGTGCCGAGGGAGCCTGGAAGAACACATATAGTACACAATCCTTACTTAAACAGCACAGTTTTGCTTGTAGTAGTCTGCAGTTTACGCTGTGACTTTGTACTATAGTTCATATGTTTTACAACTTCCCCAACCTTCAGGGGTTAGTAAATGTGTAAGAGTACAGCGCTGCAGAATATGCATCTGGCCAGCAGCAGTACCGATCGAATGTACGGTTACACACAAGTCCTATGGGAAAATGTTATTCTGAAAATATTTGACTGGTAAGCGCTATATTGTTTTTTTATATCTCAAGAAGTCCATGAGCTGGTTTGGGGAAGGTGTATGCACAGCACAGTAGGGCTAGTTAGAACTACTATACTGAGAAGTATTCTGGGCAATATTCCAATTGTCATTTGGACATTTTTCCCATTGTCATTCTATATTCCCAATGCTCTAAAATACCAGATACAGGTATAGTATATTTTCCTGAATTCAAACACCTTTAAAAGGGATCATGGAAGTTTAAAATAACATTATGGCGTTATGTTTAGCTTGTAGTAGTCTGCAGTTTACGCTGTGACTTTGTACTATAGTTCATATGTTTTACAACTTCCCCAACCTTCAGGGGTTAGTAAATGTGTAAGAGTACAGCGCTGCAGAATATGTTGGCGATTTATAAATAAATGTTAATAATAATGTGAGAGCGAGAGTTATATTGTTCTTATCAATACCTGACAGAGCATTAGCAGCACCAGAAGGGCACTTAGAATAAGCTTCCAGGTCATCCCGATGCACTTTAATCCTCATCTGGAGTTAAAAGTAGCTCCCACAATATGGAGCTCACAGGACAAGCATATGTATTTCAAGGTGATACTATAAAAAAAATATACTCATGAGTTAAGGGGACAGACAACAACATTCTAAGTAACTCAAATACTAAGACAATAACAGACAACCTTTCCCAGGTATTAAAGCCAGGGTTTAAAGCATATTTTGTATCTTTGCCATGCCAAGGATTCTAGGCTGCAATAAACCTTTAGAGTTCTGTGACACCTTAAGAGTTCCATGATTTGTATAAAAACTAAATAGTCATGGAATTCCTAGGTAATTTATAAGCAATCTATCTATCTAAAGTATTGCGTGACTTCTGTCTGATTAAAACGGTTGAGGTCATGGAAGGAGAGGAGAAGCTGTTTGCCTTCAGCACAATGCTGATCTGAGAAGACAAATTATAATAGTGGATTAGATTAAGAAAGAGAATCTATAAGTTATATCCCACTGATAGGTCCTGAATCAATATATGAACAAATAACATATTTCAGTGAAATAAACAAACCATTTATTGGCTCAAAATTAAACAAACAATTCAAAAATAAGCAGTAAACATACTATACCAAACAATGGATAGGTGCATCCCAGTGCCTCATGTCATTTCCTTTATATACCCCAACATATCATTCGTACAGTGTAGTAACCCTGTACACTGTACGAATGATATGTTGGGGGTATATAAAGGAAATGACATGGGCATGCCACACTGATGACATGGGCATGCCACTCTGATGAAGCAATCAATGGTGCAAAATGCGTTAGGAGAGTGGGTACCATGAGGCACTGGGATGCACCTATCCATTGTTTGGTATAGTATGTTTACTGCTTATTTTTGAATTGTTTGTTTAATTTTGAGCCAATAAATGGTTTGTTTATTTCACTGAAATATGTTATTTGTTCATCTGAGAAGACAAAGATGTCATGAGGTCACCCAGTGAGGAAAAAAAGACCGCTGAGACCCCGTATTTAGTTCCTGTTAGGAACGGTTACACTGAAGATGCACATAGAAAGGTAGGGGAAGGCCAATAATGAAGCAGAACCACTGATACCGAGCATTCAGAAGTTATTGGAAAGGAGTAAATGGTCAATGGTCAAAAGAGTATGTGTCTTAAACCATTTCCTGTGTGCTTTCGGAGGTCTGCTTTGGGTCATGGGGTTCAACACTTGATTTCATTATGCCATTCGCAGAGCAGCAAGTCAACCCCAAACAGCAGTAAACCTCTCCATGTTTAATTGCATGGATAGTACTCTCTCAAGGTACCTCTCTTGAAGGCTTTATTTTTTCCCTTGGACACTGCAATAGATTGTTATACCCTCTGCATATTCATTTTTTATATATACAGCACCATATTTTTATATAACAAATATACTTCTTTTTATATACAAATACTCCTAATTCAACAGATTTAAAGGAAACCATGATGGTCCCTGCTGCCAAGACAGCCCATTTCCCTACCCCCCAAGGGTAACAGCTTCCTGCAACTCCTTTTTCACCTTTTTCCATTGTGAACTAATGGCTTCCGGGACTTGATGCCCCTGTGCCGGGATTACAATGGAACTTCAAGTCCCACTGCATTACACCATGAGCTCAAGGGGCATTGGGAAAAGGTTCTTACAAGTATCATGGTTTCCTTTCAATTTGTGGAATCAGGTGTGTCTGTGTAAAAAAAAAGTAAAAAAACAACAAGAATTTATATTTATATTTGAAAGTTCAGATGACTTTTCTACATAAGCTCAACTGATTGAGCAAAAAGCATGGCATTTTTAACAGCTGAACAGCTGCTGGTTTACCACCCCTAGGCTAAAACTGTTGAACACATTACGCTTCTTGCTTATTTATTCAGAGGCTACAAAACACACATTTGAATTTAAACCCAAATAAATCTAAGAGAAGCGTAGCAAGGTCCTCAAAAAAGTTCCCCTTGACTAGTATCGTCATCATACCATGTTGGTCGTCCCTTGTAAAACCACAGAGCCCAACCTGTTGCTATCTCAAAGCTGGAAGGTCACAAACTCCCTTGGTGGATGAACATTAGTTAATACTATGGCTTCATATTCACTATTCAAACTTAATAAATTGAGCCAATTGGCATGGGACAAATAAACAATTCTGTACCATCTGATCCACCCTATTTAAGGATTTAGAGATGAATAAATAATGCTTAAGGCAAACTAAGCAACTGAGTAATTTCAAGAATATTTTTAGTCCAGAATATTACAAAGATAAACAAGATCTTATCTACCCACAACACACACATAACACGCAACTAAACTTGCTGAATGCAAACTTTTTTTTCCATTCTCATGATTTATGATATGAATCTTATTGTACAGAGTTTACATAAAGTCTAACAATATCATGTTTAGTGACCTTGAAAAAATGCTAAATATTGTTTCACAATTAATACATGTACAAGGAGGTTTCCTTTAGGTAAACCAAAATGACTAATAAGTATCAGAGGAGAAACGGCAGTGCGAGAGAACTCATCACAGGGAGCTCACAGGCTGCTTTTAGCATATACAGCATTCAAAGAAAAGCCAAGCGCTACCAGGCACCAGGCTACAGGAAGGTTACAAAGAGTCCAACAACACATGTGACACATATAACCGCAAAGGGGCTTCTACAACAAAATAAAATGTGTTTTGCTTGCAGTGGCCAGTGTCAGCAAAGAAAACTTCTATGCACTATATATTTTAGCGTTTCTAGAAAACTGCATTTTTCATATACAATAAAACACTATCAATTTATCATGCTGAAATCTCTTCAGTCTTTGGACCCAGGAGCATGTAAGAAATATAGCAATGTAAACTTGACTATTGTTTAGGTAGAACATACAGATTCTTAAAGGAGAAGGAAAGGTAAAAACTAAGTAAGCTTTATCAAGATGGTCTATGTAAATACAGCCATAAGCACTCACAGAAACGCTGCACACAGGATTTCTTGTCTCCTTTTTTGTAAACATGTTTTAAGGGTGTCTGTCTCTCAGAAAAACCCTTCATTCCCGGGGCCAGAGTCTGCGCAGTTCTCTCCCCCCTCCCATAAGAATTCATAAAACTCACTCCCCCCTCCCTTAGGAATGTGTAATCTGATCTATAAGGGCTATAGCTGCAACAGAAAGCTATGAAGACGAAGCTAAAATGGCAGCTGCTGTCTTAAACAAACGGAGGGAGCTTCTAGGGCTCTTTACTCAGGTATGGTAATGCTTTCTGCAGAATAAATATAGCGTTCTAGGTGGCACTAATGTGGCAAATCTATTGGCAGTAAAATGCCAAAATGATTTTCCTTCTCCTTTATGGCATATTAAATAATTTACCATGTTTTTGGCCTTGCAATCTAAAGTATGCTTATTTTTGATGTAGTGCTTTGAATTCCTATTTTTGGTACGGCAGTTCTCCATAGGTGATGTTTGCTAATTACACTACACAAGTGGAATAGAAAGGCATTAATTTAAGTGGTTTTATTGGCTTTTAGAAATCTTGTTGCATTTCGCATTGTTCTTTGTTACTTGATAATTCCAAAAATATATGATTTGGGGGGGGGGTCAATGTATATTCTTTTTTTACCCCAAAACAAAATGCAGTAAATGTGTTGTTTCAGTAGCTGATGTGACCTGTATTTGCATGCACTAACTTCATTTTGGGGTCTCTATGTGCCAGATACTTTGGTAATGTTATGCACAATGGCCACAAAACTGTTTGTAGACCCCTGGCATTCAGTCTGGCAAAATGTCTTCAAGAAAAACACAGTCCAGTTGATTTGACTTATCACTACTCCTTTTCGGCCCCCTAAATGCCAGATACTTTGGTGATCCTATGCACACAGTTAGGCATTCGTATTTAGGATGTTTTTTCTTGGTATCTAAAGATATGAAAATATATGGAAGATATGAAAGTTTGTTGATTTTTCAGAAATTTCATACATTTTTATAAAAAGTTTTCAAGAAAAAACCCAGAAACAATCGTATACTATCAAAAACACTTTCGTAAATCTTGAAAAAAAAATGACAAAACAAAAAGTAATCTGACCTTTTCTCAAAAAACTCTTAGGTTGCTTCATAAATATTTCATTTTTCGTGGTTTAGAGTAATTAGTAAAATACATGATGATTATTAACACTAAAATTTTTGATTCAGGGAAATAAAATACAAATATTAATAAATGGGCCCCTAAGTCTCCTAAAAAAAACTCTTAGAAAATTAAATAAACCCAATAGGATTAAATCTTAGCTGGGATCAGGTACAATGTACTATTGTGGGGAGAAGCCGGGACGTGTAGGGTTAGGGTTGGGAGCGGGTGGGTTTGGGTTGGGAGCGGGTGGGTTTGTGTTGGGAGCGGGTGGGTTTGGGTTGAGAGCGGGTGGGTTGGGAGCGGGTGGGTTAGGGTTGGGAGCGGGTGGGTTAGGGTCGGGTACAGGTTGAGTATTTCTCGACCCGCACATCACTACTGTATATCTATACCTACAATGCGATACAGAAGTTGAATTACAGACAAACTGAGGCACTTGAAGGATGTCAAAGCTATGAAAAAATAAAAAAAACACCTCAGTGTTCATTGTAATTTAAAGGGGTGATTCACTTTTATGTTAACTGTGTAATATGTCATAGAATGTTTTATTCCTAGCAACTTTGCAATTGGTCTTAAATATTGATTTTTTTTAAATATTTTTTTTTAATTATCAGCCTCCCACCGATTATTAAAAATTATTGCTCTGTAATATTACAATTTTATTATTACTGTTACCTTTTATTACTTTCTATTCAGTCCATCTCCAATTCATATTCCAGTCTCAATTAAACCACTGCTTGGTTGCTAAGGTACACAAGACCCTAGCAACTAGACAGCTGCTGAAATTCCAAACTGGAGAAAGAAATAACCAAAAAAAAAACAAAAAACAAAAAATATCAGTATATATGTCAATATCAGTGTCTACATATACTAAAGGTTAATGTAAAGGTGAGCAACTCCTTTAAATGTAGCCTATAAGAAATGACCCTACAGTGTATAAGCACAAACTGTAAAAACAATGCCTGTCATTAAGTCAAGGTAGTCAAAATTGACTGGCATTGAAAAGGATAAAGTAGATACTTCATGACAACAACCTTTGCTGCAGTTATGTAGATAAATACAAATAAACACAGATAAGCACATATATATATAATTATGTACAAATATGGAAATGAGAGAGTGAAAATACTGTAAACAGAGATACAGAGTTAAATCTGGCCATACACATTAAATTGACTGGTATGGAAAGGGCGCCAAAATAGCAGATCCATGCCCAATTTGGTTAGCTCTATTCAGGGCCAAATTGTGCTGGTCTAAACAAGTGGCTCCCAGGCCAACAACTGGATCATAATGGGCACCTATGATGCACCAATGCAGTCCTCATATGATGGGATTTTCACACATCTCCAATATATATTTACCAGATATGGCCAAGGAAGCAGAAGGAGGCCCATAGGAGGCCTGCCAGAGAGGCAGAAGGCCCATAGATGAGATGAAGGGGCTGAATTGGCAGCATAAATCTACCTGCGCCCAGCTTATGGCAGAATCAGTTGAAAAAATATGTACTCTAGTACTTGTGGTATTCTATAACAACTGATCAATTCAGGGATACTGTACAAGTGGCCATTCATATGCTTGGCATTGTTGTTCCAACAATTCCAACTGCAGAAAGGAAGCACATTTACGTCTAGCTTAAAGAATACATCTACTAATCATTTATGAAGCAAGAATAAGCCAGAGAATCTACATTGTGCTGTTTGCCCTCTTTAGCATACATACTACTTTGTATAACATTCATACAACAGCAGCATGTAAGCATACAAATACATATGTATAACTTATACATTATGTATATGTAATTTATGTATAACTAATTTAGAAAAGTACACACAGGGAAGACAACATTAAAATAAAGTATAAATATTCAGGGATTAACGGGGGCATTTATCAACATTCAGATTTTTGTGGTTTTATAGTTATTTGAAACTTCAACTAAACTAATTTCTACGAATCTCAGTCATTTATCAAAAAACCCAAATCATGAAAAAAATGAGTGTTAGTAAATGCCCCCAAATGTCATGTAAGCGAAGACACTGTAGGAAAGCAGTCCCTGCCCCACAGAGCTTACAATCTATGTGGGATTCCCCCCTCCCCTTTATTTAGATGTGCTGACCCCCTAATTTACAGAGATTATACATCATTCATATCAATTCCTGCATAGTTTACAATCAACACTGTGGTAAATTTTATCAGCAGCCAATTATCTGAAGGAAACCCATGCTAAGCAGGGGGGGGGGGGGCATACAAGCTCATTCCAGAGATAATGTTTGCCCTAAGTTTTCTCTAAAGACAAGGTTTCTTTTGCTGCAATTTCTACATTTATGTCTGCATAATGTAGCAGGGGCTGCTACAGACTAACAGCCTAAGGAGTGTATATGTAACAGACCTGTTGTATTATAATCAGCTTTGGATGGTGTGATGGGAGATCAAGTGGTCAGTGTATGTGCCCGAAATCACACAAAAAACCTTAGATAATGAACAAAACACCCATTCATTAAGCCAATTAAATATTTTCTGATTTTAATACTTAATCTGGTTACAGAAGCTTTTGCTGTGCTCATTAAACACAGACATGCATAATCTTTCTTCTAAGCAGTGCTCCTTAGGGATGGATTCCCAAACTCTGATTGCCTCATGAGTAAGCCTCAGCACAATTTTCTCTCAATGGGAACATAAAATGACTTTTAAAGAAATATTATTATACCAAAAATACAATATACCTACTGCCTGATCTCCAGTAAAGGCAACAAATCTAAAAAGTGTGCATGTGAGCAGAAGAAATGTCACTAATTGCTAACAAATTTTCTGTACAAAACAGACCTCTGACCTTACTGAACTGGGGCTTCTAAAACAATGATAAAATGCCAGGACACCTGTAGGGCTAACATTCCATCCCTCAATTAAAAACATCCTGTTCTTTTCTCATCCAATAATCTTTCAGACCTTGCTGAAACCCTCTGTTCCTAACCTTTACAAAAGGAGCGAGGAACCCACTAGCCACAAACCATGCATAGGAACAATTTCACAGTTGATATGTAACACAGGATGAGATATGGGTCAAGAATGCGGTCTTTCCAGAGGCTCTGCTTTATAGTATTTTGGGTTTCTGAGAACACAATCATTGAAAGTGCCGTTTAGTGCAATATTCTTTTTCTGTTATCTAAACAGATTCTTCTATGGAATTTAGGACTGTACCAACTTTTCAAAGAAAGAAAAAACATAATTGCTGAGTTGTAACCAACATAAAGTACAGAGCAGGTTATAGGAAATGTAACCCCCCCATAGGGTATTAGTGTAAAGAATGAAGAGTTTATAAGATCCTTAACCTGAATAAACCCTACACTGCATTGGAAGCATCTGTAAAGCAAACATTGGGAAAATGGTTACTGCTCTGAAGTGCATCAAATCTTATTAGTGTTGAAATGTAGGTGATTGTCTTTCATGTTATGAACCTGGGGTCAAATTATCTATCATTTATAAAACTAGTTATTATAAGTGAGTCCTCTGTTTTTATTATTGGAATATTGGAAAATATTGGAAATTGGGTCTGGCCCAAGTCTGACACTCTTGGGACACCTCAGCTTAGTCATCACTGGCTAACTCAGATATGTAACAGAGGATAAGGGGATTACAACCTGGTGTCCGCCCCCCCCCCCCCCCGGGTGAGATTTATATAGAATGCATATTTTCTCCTCTAGATACAATACACCTAAAAGCCAAACGTAAAGGCCAGTTAGGGTGAGATTTGGATAGAATGCCCTTTTCCTCTTCTGATTAGGATGACATTTGTGGACTAATGTACGAATCCGAATCACGAAATCTGATCATGTTTGATGATCGCAAATTTCCAAAAATTTCGTATCCCAACGATCGTAAATGGCGCAAAACCCTTTCTGACTTTGACACTTCAATGCATGATGTGGGAAGCTTTCCAAAGCACTATGCCACTCCAACCTGGCCAAAAGAAAGTCACGATACTGAAGCTTGAATGAATTCCGAAACTTTCGTACTCGTTGCAACAAATACGATTTTGTCACACAAATTGTTGTGCAAAGTACGGAAAAGTTGCGCAAATTAACGAAAATATTGTAGAAAATATGCACAATTCTAAAACTTAGAAAACATATGAATTTTTCGTATTCGGACTCAATCGTACATTGATGAATGTGCCCCTAATTGTATGCATCAATGTTGTCCTATATATGTTACCTTGTTAGATAAGGATGAACACTGAAGTGGTGCTTAACCTGAAAAACTGTTTAACACTGCTTTAAAGGACAAGGGTTTAAAGAAAACTGAGACTGAAACGTGTGTGTTTTTAAATTGAATCAACTCTAGCAATTTTATTAGTCTTTAGATGTGTTTTTTTATTATCTGCCTTTCAATTTTGCCTTATTACCAAGCGAAGTGTAAAATCCAATCTTGTTGTGAGTGCCAGTAGGCCCGGCAACCACTGAGCAGACTGATTTGGGCTCTAGATCACTAATGGGCAGCATTCCTGATTACTCAAAAGTGTCATACCATTGATCTATTCCCAGCAAGCAAACGTGCCTCACAGATCAAAGAGCAAGTCATGAATGCAGACTCTACATTGCCAGGACTATGGTCCTTTTATGCAGGTGCTTTATTTTCTACATTCTACAGCACATAAACTCCCATTTTGAAATTGGAATACTAATATATACTCAGGGATCCGTTTTGAAAAATGCTGAGAACATCGAGAAAAGATAGAAAGCCTACACTGAATCTATGTATAAAGATTTTCATTCACTAAGGTCATCGTATACAGTATCTAAATATGTTACAACTGGACGTAGAGTTTATTTTAAAGGATCCATTCTGCCATTTAACATCTTTACCCTGGCAGTTTCACAGTTGTTCACACCTCCAGTCATGTAATTCAAAAAATGTTAACACCTGCATTAATTAGTGTAATTGGGTCATATTTTACAACTAAATGAGTTTCAGCTAAAAAGCTTCCTGCAGAAAGTTCAGTGGAACCATTGGGATTGGATTATGGTTTTAAAATGCCATGGAATTCCCTACCACCTATTTGAATTGAATATGCTGATTGGATTAGTGGTGGATTAATGGTTTCAAGATTACTTCACTAGTACAGTTGCATTATACTACTAGAAACTATAATACACTTAATCATGCTGTAAATTACAGTCTGTATTGTAAAGCCATTGGGCTACAGTACAAGGTACATAGATTTGCCTGTGATACCTCTCATTGACATCGATGAACCTGTGACTTTGGAATGGTTTACCGCCTGAAAGAGTGGTGCCAGACAGCCAACAAAAGCAGCTGTACTGGCAGATACATGACAATGGTGGAACTTAATGGAAGAGTAAAAGAGGCCATTCATGTCAAAGTGGAGAAACCATCCCTAAACAGAGGCGGGGGACTTCGACACCATCTGTCTGCTACATACAATGCTGTTCTAACATCTGTACCCCGGCAGTTTCAGAACTCTTCACACATCCATTCATGCAACTCTAACAAGTAACACCTGTTTGAAGAGTTGCATGATACTTGGGTAATCCTTTCAAAGTAACTCCACAGCATTCACACCTCTGTGAGTTTCAGATGTCACCTTTCTGAAGAGTTACAAAGTGCCATTGTGATTGGATTAGTGGAAGAGTATATATGCTGAGGACTTCCCATACCAGTCAGTTGAACTGAAGAAGCTGCTCGGATGAGTAGTGAAACGTCTTCAATGATTACCAAACAAGTCCAGTTGCTTTAAATTTATTTATACTAGATATACCATGACCTGGATGAATGAAAATCTTCATAGACAAGTGAGAAATACCATATACCTGTACTGTGTACAACCCTTAGGCTGATGCCTCACATAATGTATGGCGTTTATTTTCGCCATACGCTCCTACCTTTGCCTGCACCCGAATGAATGAAATACCCTCAGGTGCAGGCACATGTAGGCTTTGCATTCTCTCGTGTTCTTGTGCGGATATCAGCTATATGTGCCTGCACCTGAGCGTATTTCATTCATTCCGGTGCAGGAAAAGTAGGGGCATATCGTGCATATGGCGCATATTTTCAGCAAGTGTTTTCCCACTTGCCAAAAATATACGCCATATGCCTAGTGTGGCGTCAGCCTTACATGTATTAAGAAAATAACGCAGAAGAAGAAAATCTGGCTGTACAATTTACAGAAGGGGTGTCGGTTTTGCCCAAATAGCAAAGCAAATAAAAAGGATTAGTGGAAGAGTATATATGCTGAGGACTTCCCATACCAGTCAGTTGAACTGAAGAAGCTGCTCGGATGAGTAGTGAAACGTCTTCAATGATTACCAAACAAGTCCAGTTGCTTTAAATTTATTTATACTAGATATACCATGACCTGGATGAATGAAAATATTCATAGACAAGTGAGAAATACCATATACCTGTACTGTGTACAACCCTTAGGCTGATGCCTCACATAACGTATGGCGTTTATTTTCGCCATACGCTCCTACCTTTGCCTGCACCCGAATGAATGAAATACCCTCAGGTGCAGGCACATGTAGGCTTTGCATTCTCTCGTGTTCTTGTGCGGATATCAGCTATATGTGCCTGCACCTGAGCGTATTTCATTCATTCCGGTGCAGGAAAAGTAGGGGCATATCGTGCATATGGCGCATATTTTCAGCAAGTGTTTTCCCACTTGCCAAAAATATACGCCATATGCCTAGTGTGGCGTCAGCCTTACATGTATTAAGAAAATAACGCAGAAGAAGAAAATCTGGCTGTACAATTTACAGAAGGGGTGTCGGTTTTGCCCAAATAGCAAAGCAAATAAAAAGGCATAAAACATGGCAGATGGACCAAACCATGTCAAATACGTCAAATGGACCAAACCATGTCAAGTACGAATAATATTGCAGATTTTGGTAGATGACCATAGCAGGAAATATCAGAGACAGAGGGAAAAAATGGGAAAATGGCTCATGGGCTTGGCTGCCTTGAAAAGTTTTATGTATTGTACAAAACAAAGTTTCGTATAATAATTGGTGCATGAATGGTTAGTAGAGTGGACGAACAATCTCTCCTATGACTGATGGTCCCGGGAAAGATCGTTATTGTAGTATCTAGTAGAATGAAATCCAAAACAATTGGAATTTTCTGAGTTTTTTCCTTGAAAACATTTTACCACTCATCCAAGTGGCTTCTTCAGTTTAAATGACTGGGAGGGAATTCCCCGGCATTTAAGCCCTTGATGGCAGTACAGTCACAGGCATCCGATCATAATGGTTACATTGAACTTATTAAGTTAGGTGTTCAAGTTTAAAGAACCCGGAGAGTACACATGTTCTCAGTGAAGCAGTGTAAGTTTATTGAGACATCACAGCACTACATGTTTCGGCTAACAGCCTTCCTCAGGTGCATACATGAGTGATAATAGCAAACAGAATAAATACCCTACACCCCACCAACAAGTTTCACCAGCTCCACCAGTGTGGCCAGGTGTATAGGTTATCATGGAAAGAAAGTGTACTGCCATCTAGTGGCCTACCCTTAGGTAGTTAGGTGTTGGCTGAAACTGACAGGTGCAAAACTTTAAAAGATGATAAAAAATGAAAACTAATTGCAAAGTTGTTAGGAATAGGATATTCTATAACATATTAAACCTTAACCCAAAGGTGAACAACCCCTTTAAAGTGGCAGTGTATTTCTTTCTTGATTTCAACATGAGCAAGATGCAATCTACCTAGTCTTTTTATATAAAAGAAAATCTACACTTTAATAGCTGCTTCTTTTTAATTAGCAGTAACTGGCTGAGAAAGAGCAGCTAATGATTACGGTGATCCTAACATCAGTGTTAGGAAAGTATTTTTTGTTCCAGAGTCTTGAAAACAAGAACTTTAGCTAAAGTATGGGGCTCTATTGTTTGGGACATCCTTCCATCTTTTAAAATCCCCCCCAAAATATTAGATAATTGCTGTTATTATGCTATCATTCTGATTATGATACCAATCCTATTTTTATTATTAAAAAAAATGGTAGGGTTATTAATAATAATAATAATAATAATGGTGTCACTGATAAAGTAATAATTTGCTGTTATTGTTAGTGTTTCTCATATTTTATTGGTTAATAGGCCCTATAACTGTGGTTTAAATTTTGTTTTAAAGGAGACATATAGGATAAGTGAAATCTTGTCGGCAATAATGAATAATATATGATGCTGGTTTCACTCTTGGTTAAACATTCTTTATCGTTAAAAATAGCCCCTTTATTGGAACTCCCTATATTCCTTCTAAGGTCCCTGTCTGTGTTTCAGATGAGGGGAGATGTGCCCTAACAGTTCCTGCCAGAAGCACAGCAGGAGGGGGATTGCTTATGTGACTGCAGGACTGTGATTGGCTAAGACAGGATACACTATCCCCTCAGGTTAGCCTAGCTGCTGATTGGTTCCTATTCTACAGCGCATTATGCTGAGTGCCGCTAGCTCCCCTGCACAGCCTGAAAAAGGCAGCAAGAAGTGGAATAGGTGGGTGGGACTTTCGCAGAAATTTTCAATAAATCAGCCCAAAACACAACTTTTTAAGTACATTCCCTCTTTATTTAAAAGTGCAGAATGACTGGGACATTCTTGTTTATTACACAATAATATGGATGTGTACCCTTTTATAGTTTGATTTATATCCAATGATGGGTTAATGCTTTTAATAGGGGTGGGTACACTATAAAATGTATTTATAGACGTTGCACAGGGTGTATACTATGTAATGTATTTATAGATAGTTGCATAGAGTGTAAATTATATAAAATATTTATAGAAGTTCCGTTGGGTGTATACTATGTAAGGTGTATAGTCTCCCTGGAGACTGTGTTATGCCATGATTTTAATGAGAAAAAATAAAGATAGTTTAGGAAGTGTATCAACAAAATACATCACACGGGGATCTATAAACTGCTCCCAATTTTTGAACTGTCAAAAGTTCATGGTGGACGCAAATCTTTGATTTTGGGTACTAAGGAGAATCAAGACAAAACATCTGTCTCCATGGCAGCCACTTCATCTAAATGGTGAATGTGATACCTGTGGCAGACGCTTGTGTTGTCCAAGGGCATTAGATTATCTTCTAAACGCACTGTAGTGATGGAAACAACCTTTGACCTCACTATTACATTCATTAGTCATATTACTTGATGGGAAGTAGCTGTTTAGCAAGTACAGGGTATATATTCTGCTGCTGAAAGTTTATTGCATATTTAGTTAATTCAGTACATGTATGAGCCTGCTGATGCATGTCATATGTATGTGCATATGTGTGTGTGTGTGTGTATATACATATGTGCAATATCAACTCCACACTCACACACTAACAGAAAACAAAGAAGTTTATTTCAAAAACAAGAGCAAGAACTGATGTTTCGGCTGGACTTTCAGCCTTTCTCAAAGTGGCAAAAAACCACTAGATAAGCAGTGTAGTGATGAGAAATAACTCTGATATCAAGTAGTAAGTAAACCTACCATTAACACTGTTTATCTGGGGGGGGTTGCCACTTTTGGTAACTTTGAGAAAGGTTGGGAGTCCAGCCAAAACACCAGTTCTTGCTTTTGCAATAAACTTTTTTGTTTTCTATTGAGACCTGTGAGTGCAGGTTTTTTTTTTGAGTCCTTTATTTTCAGTCATTCTCAAACCCTCATGTATATGACACGTTTAACTAGCTTTGCACTTGGATGCTAATAATGCTTTATATTTATTCTTGGGTGCATCTTAAATCCACAAGTGCAGCCCTTACATTTGTTCTAGAGCTGCCATATGATACATATTTGACATGAAAAAGATGCTTAAACATGTAAAATGGATTTAGTTATACCCATTTGCAAAGCCTTACAGGACATGTAAACCCTACATATTCCTACCATCCCCCTTACCCACTCTGCATCATTTGAATTGCATATATGACCTCTGTTCACCAGCATATTTTCTGACATCATCAGTGAAATCTGCAAACAGCACATGTGAGCTGTAAAGTTTATGCAATGAAGAATGCAGGCTTACACAGGCAGAACTTACTTTGAAAGTTCTGCTTGAAATGAGAACTGTAATGATTAAGCTGAGTTCAGGAGAGGAGGTTAGGAGAAAAAACTTGTTTCTACAGCAAAGTGCACAGAGAGCATAGTTTCTATGAAAACTAGAATTACCATCTCTTCATTGGCTGCTAGACTGGAGGGCGTGCTTAGTAACTTAAGTTGAATAAAACTGAGCATGCTCAGTTAGCCAAGAGCCAAAGTCAATTCCTAATGGTGTTGGATGAGTGGATTAGATGAGGAGAGGGAATCCTAAGTGATTAAAGGGGTTGTTCACCTTCACACAAATGTGTTTATCCCAGCAAATGAAAAAATCTCAATCGTTGTTGAGTTATTTACCTGAGCAGTTAGTGTTGGTATGAGCACAGGGGCAGGGGGTCGCCGACCCCTTTTCAGAGAGGACCTCATCAGAGCTCAGAAACAGCAGGCAATGCTGAGAACAGGCAGTAGGAGCTTCAAAATGTACTGCACAGGCCTACATGTTATCTACTAATTTGCGTAGCTTCCCTCACATTCATTTACAATATTTGCAGGAAGTAACTACTCTTCTGATATCTTTGGCAATAGAAGCTGGGGGCGCATAGATGTAAAAGTAAGCAGCTACGTTTGGGCAACGTAATCCTAAACAGATCTAGTCTCACAGTTCCATACGTGCTGGGCAGGGCAGGGGAGGAGGGAGGGAGGGGTAGCGCCTTCACACAATTTGCATAAATATACAACTGTGAAATGCTATACATGCTGCAAACAGCATGAACTAAGCAAATATCTTTGGTGATTTATGCTGGGAATGGGATGCTTGTAAATTATGTTGTATGAGTTCAGGCTTCAGTTTGTGATCTGACCTGATGGCAAGAATCTGCTTCTCATTCTGAGACAAGCAGAAGAAGTTTTTTTTACTCTTTTTTTTGGCAGTTCTTAAGCTGTTTGAGGGGACGTAGCAAAGCTGGAATGCTTTATTTACAAATGCGGAGAGCAGATCATAATTAGAACTTGTACAAACAGTACGTCAAGCTTGTTGTATACAGCTAATGGGAACAAATCTGCTGCTGACCAATAAGATTAAAGTAAGGGCAATCCTAGGTTTGTTAGTCACAAGGCTCCCATGTGACCTGCACTGCCTCCCTCTGTAAAATGACCAGGGATGCCTGCCTGCAACTTTAGCATACTCTTTAGGTATGTTTTAAGTTTCATGTTCTTCATATTAGATATGATATTGCACTGCAAATCAACTTATGCTGGAGGGACCATAATGTATAGCATTCTGAGCTGAGCTTAGCGAAGGTGGACAACCCCTTTAAGGGGATGCTGCAGCCTTACTATTAAGGGCTCTGACACACGGGGAGATTAGTCGCCACGCGACATATCTCCCCGAAATGCCATCCTACCAGCTAGAATGTAAATCGCTGGTGGGATGGCATATGCGGCGCCACAATTTGCCGAAGTCGCTGAAGTTTCATCTTAAGGCAACTTCCACGACTTTAAGAGATTTAAAGAGGCTGTTCACTGATTAGGTTTTTGTGTGGAGGGTTTACATGTCCTTCAAGGGAATAAAAACATAGTGATGAGGGAACCTGTCCTGTTTCGCTTCGCTGAAAGATTTGTGAAACTGCTGAAAAATTAGCAAAGAATTTTTTTTTACATGTGACCAATTTTTCTTACTCGTGACACTTTTATCTCACTCCAAATACAAAGTCAATGGGCATTTTTCTCACCCGTACCACATTTCAATTTTGTTTACATGTGCCACTTTTTTACACACACAACTTTTTTCTCACTCCAAAAACATTAAAGTCAATGGGCATTTTCTCTCAGCAAATTTTATTGTTGCAGCAAATTTTTGCCACAGTTTCTCTAAAAAATTTGATGATGGTGAAAAAAATTTGCTCTTCACTATTTAATTTTTAATACATATGTATAAACCATGCATTCATACACTTACAGTAATCTGCTTGTTTCCTTATTGTTTATTGTGTAATTTTAAACATAAAAGTATCCCATGAATCTTTATTAACTTGTAAAAGTTCGAACTCTCATCAAATTCCATTGTGACCTTCCAACCCAATGTTTGAGTAATAAATAGCAAGTGGTCATGTTTATCATTATAAATGAGAAAAAAAAGCATTCAGAGAGATTCTTATGGAACATGAAGTAAAAGCAGGACAGCTAAAGGTAAGGTAATGGTGCACACTGAGCAGTGGAAACCAATTTGTGCTCATAAAGATAAAGACAAATTGTGATAAAATGAATAAGCCTAAAATCTATGATGTTAGACAGAGAAATGAGACAAGCTATATAAAAACAGAAAAACGTCTTTATTTAAATTAATTATTGACATATTTCATATAAAGGTATGGGATCCGTTATTCAGAAACCTGTTATCCAGAGAGTTCTCTCATAGACTCCATTTCAAGCAAATAATTCATGTTTTCAAAAATGACTGCCTTTTTCTCAGTAATAATAAAACAGTAGCTGTAAGTTGATGCCAACTAAGATATAATTAATCCTTAGCAAAATAATCCTGTTGGGTTTAAGTAATGTTTAAAAATTGTTTTAGTAGACTTAAGGTATGGAGATCCAAATTATGGAGAACACCTGAGCATTCTGGTTAATAGATCACATTCCTATATATATTCCTCAATGTTTCTATGGACGTAGCCCTTTCAATCCTGGAAGAGTTTCATATTTCCTTTCAGTATTTTGTGCTCTTTTTACTTTAGGGGCAACTTGTAAGTATACAATCTGGAAAATTCAAAATGTCTTTTGATACATAGAACTATTAAACTGCAAAGCTTTGCATAAATTATTTGTGTTGCAAATTTTCCTGAACATGATTATTAGTTTCACAGTGTCTACGTCATATTTTTGGGTACAAAGATAAAAACATGATAAATAGGACTCCAGTACGCACACGGGAAGGGAGGGGGGGGTTTAAAAAATATATATAATCTGAACACTTTCATATCAAAACCAACACCTAAGGAATGGTAGCAGAATAAACACTCCATCATCTACAGCCACTCTTTATGATATAATCGTATTTATTCTGCCTCAAAACACTTAAAGCAGGCTTTGTCAACAGGGTGTACAACCCAAGCATTGCGGATCAACACATTCATATAGCCACCAGGATTCCCAGAAGTCAACTTCTACAACACAAATAAAAACCTGAAATAAATCGGGTTTGTCTAGTGGTCACATACAATCAACAACTGAAAACACTCAGAAAAATAGCCAAGTATCTACAGTGTACACTTCATAAGGAGGAGAGGCTCAACAGCATATTCCCAGACCCACAACTTCTAGCATTTAGACAGCCTCCGAACCTGTAGGGACTAATAACAAAAAGTGCCACCAAAACATACAATGCAAAACCTGGCCGCAAATATTGATTTCAGACACATTAAAGGAGTACAGCATCTGCAGCCAGTACAACTGTTCTTCTTCCAATGTGGTGTACTAAATACAACGAATTAGATGCCCAACAGGAGGACTGTATAAAGGAGAGACTGGTCAAAGCCTGGAAAAGAGAAATACCACTTCACCACCACCACTTCATTGTAACTAATAAAAAATTGGACACATCAGTGGTATGGCATAAAGAAACACAACACCTTCATTGTAATCAGCTAGAAAAAGGAACTAAAACATTCTGAAAGCTTGCTATAATTATCTAAGTTATCCAATAAAGGTATCACCATTATACCACCTTTATTTTTTATTTCAAAGGGGTTGTCCTGAACTGGTTACATGTTACTATAATTTTACGTGCACCTTACTGCCTCGGAAGTGTACCTCCAAAAGATACTGAGTTTATTTTTAAAGAGACAGGGGGAAGATTCAAGGATAGCATTCCAAATTTAAGGAGCAAAGATGTAAAGCAATGTTAGCAGGACCAGGCAGTGGCTCTGAGAGTAAGGCAGCCAAGAATGTATGGGAATAAGAGATATATCGAGGTGCAAAGGAATTAAGGGCTTTGAAAGTCATGAGAAGAAGCTTATAAGTTATTTTTTGCTTTATGTAAAGCCATAATAAGGATTTCAGGAGCAGAGGAGTCTGTTCTCTTAAATAAGAGGAGGATTCCTGCAGTGGAATTTAATAAAGGCAGTGCATTCTTATGAACACAAGTTATTGCATAGCCACAGGTGCACTCTGTCCACAAAGTCAAGTTGAGTGGTACAAACAGAATGAGTAACCATGAGAAAATAAGAAGAAAGCACAAGAAACAACAGAGCTACAGTATCCAAACATAATGGAGTGAATGACCATCACTCCTGCTTAATTCTAGATGCATTATGTGAATGGAATGTTGAAACTACTGTACAATTAAAAGACAGATAATATGTAGCCATATATGCAAGGTTGATCCAGGGACTGGTCCAATTGCCATCTTGGAGTCAGGAAAGAATTCCCCCCCCCCTCTGAGGCAAATTGCAGATGCATCAAATGGGTTTTTAACATCCTTTGGATTAACCAGCAGGTTTTACTTACACAAAAAATTTCACTTGATGCATTTTGTTTAAACTAATTCCAGGGTAGTGGTACATACAGAATAAATTACTAAAGATCTATGTTGGCCAGAAATAGGGCAAGGGAAGTGATATATAAAGAAAGTAAACATACATTCCCTTTTCCCAAACATAAGTCAAGGTGGGTGCTATACAAATAATACTGTATACTGCTAAGACATAGGTCTAGGTTAGTGGTACAGGTATCGGACCCCTTATCCGGAAACCCATTATCCGGAAAGGTAATCTTCCCTAGACTCCATTTTAATCAAATAATTCACATTTTTTTAAAAAATTTCCTTTTTCTCTGTAATAATAAAACAGTAACTTGTACTTGATCCCAACTAAGATATAATTAATCCTTATTGGGGGCAAAACAATCCTATTGGGTTTAATTACTGTTTAAATAATTTTTTAGTAGACTTAAGGTAAGAGATCCAAATTACGGAAAGACCCCTTATCCGGAAAACCCCAGGTCCCGAGCATGCTGGGTAACGGGTCCCATACCTGTACTGTAGAATTCTCATAGCAATACAACAAGGTCCACCACTCCCTCCCTAATTTTCCTATGGTGATTTGCTGTGATTTGCTGAGATTTGCGGTGTTGGCATCAATTTTGCCACAAGATTGTGAAAAGTGAGTTGCACACATGCAGAAACATGTAAGGGATTCTTTCCAGCTACAGATTGTGGCACAAAACATGTAACGCTTTGGGGGACAAACAATTCCTTATCACCTTTCATTTTGACAAAGAGTTGTTTGTCGCCTGAAATGCTCCTTTTTCACCATCTCATAACGTAGAATGCCCAACCACTAATGCAAAGAGGAAGGTGAGTTGTACTATATAATAAATATATACAATGTTCAGACAGGGCACATACAAAATTAGATGAAAAGGGCTTGAAACCAATTTGATGGACTCACACAGCATCCTATTTAAAGAATGATTACAGGTATGTAACAAGCAACTGAATTTTCAATTGCAAAACAACAAAAAAAGCATTGACAATGATATGCTAATTATGATGGCAACTAATGTCCACAGTGCCTGGAGGGCCAGCAGTTAAAAGTTTTGCTTTTATAAAGAGCATTAGGCAGTGTGTGTTTCCATGCAACTTAAAGAACTGAGAAGAGCATCTTACCTAAGAAAGAATGAGCATATTTTGTCAGTTAATCTTTTCAATGTTTTTATGACCTGCAGTGTCACAGTAGTATTAGTTAGGTTAAGCCCACTTGACAAGAGAAAATTTACCAGTGACAAAAGGCATTATTAATTGACAGCAATTGTGTCTCAATCCCCTACAAAGCATTATCAGAAAAGACAGAATTGGGCTAGTGACAATGTTTGAAGTGGAATCCAGCTTCCTGACCTCACTAACAGTCACAATCGTGCAAGAATGATGTGTATTGTCTGCAGAGCAGCAAGGATACATGCATAGTGTTCAAAACAGAATGATTATGCAATGAAGGCCCTAACTGGTGTTTGCAAATACTTTGTTTTTCAGCTCATCATCAAGGCTCACTGTCAGCATGCTAAAAGATCAAAGAAATGTAAAATAGAAAACAACAGTACTGTTTAAACTGGGGCAAACTGGAGATGGCTAAAGAGGGTTTTGTTTGCCCTTTCTCCGCATCAACTAGTAGTTAGGTAGATCATTTAAATAAAAAAAAAAGGGAGACCTGTCATTCATTTGTCTTTTTTCAACCCTTTTTCTGTGTAATTAAGCCAATTTATTTTAATTTAAAAGGTTAAAATTGCACATACAAACTTATCAGATAACTGGCAGAAAAATACCATGACAAGTGCAGTCATCAATTCTTGTGCCCCTCCATAAACAACCCTCCACTTTTGGTCCTAATAGATGCACTCACATGACAACCTTTTGGTTTATTTGCAACAGTATCAAATTTGTTAATATTAACATATTAATGTCATTAAATAACATAACATAACATAAATCTCCTGGTAACATAATAACAATAAGCAGCTGAAGGCTGCTTTGTGGAAGCTGTACCTGCCCCCACCCCAATCAGATCCCTGAGGATAGAAATCCCCTTTTTCTAACCACCACAGCCCCATTTACCACCGGCCTATGGCTGTAATCCCTAGCCTCAGGCCTAACCTTCCTCTCCTTTGGCTATGTAATCTCCGGCTGCGACTATGGTCCTTTCATCCCTATTGTCTTTGTCACCCCTTTTTCTCCTTAAATAGGGAGGGAGGGTGGGTGCTGTTAAAATAAAATGGCACCTTTCCTCTGTGCTCCTCCCCGCTTATACTATTCTACCTTCCCTTAGCCAATCCCAACACTGAACTACACTTCTCATAATCCCTAGCAACCAACATTCTCCCAGGCCCTTTTCCTAGCCTTGTCATGGCCCCGTACCTCAACTCCTGCCTCGTTCTATCCCGGGGCCCCTTTCTCCTACGTACAGCTGGTCCAAAATGGGATCTTCTTGTAATCTGCTGGATGTGCGGTCTCCAGAAACTGTATAGGACACCTCTATTATCTGATGCATAGCAATTAAATACCTGATTGGCTGCACAGACTTGCAAGAACCCAATTGCAATTTGAAATTTAAAAAACTTGAAAGAAAAAAAAAGAATCTTGCAAGAAAATGAGGTTAAGATTAGGATTTTTCTTACATATTTTCTCACTTCTTAAGGTGGCCATACATGAATACTGCATAAATGCGCAGGTCTGGTCTTCAATCTGATGCATGGGAATTATGATCCAATTATTTGGCCCCCAAATTGGCATATCACATAAAGATTTGCTGATTTTTTGATCAAACCAAACAAACGGCTCTTTTAATTTATGTCACACACCTAATCACAGGCTAAAAAGTCACAGCACTAAACACTTCCTTTTAATCATTTCACTTCTACCAGTATGTTGCACTAACTGCCACACAATGTTGTAACATTTTGTGCTCCTTCATTTTGAGGGCATTTCCTGGGGGCGGAGGGAGTTTTAGTTAACCAAGAAAAACTATATATATTGTTATTTTTAAGACAACCTATGCTTTGAGAATTTTGTGTAAATTCCACTAACACTTTTGTAAAAACATATAAGGACACATATACATTTGAAAGTACAGTGAGAAAAGTGCAATTACCATGTTTTTCCCCCACATCGCATTATTTTTCCCAGAATTCCAGCATCACTGTGACCTCAAGGAGGAAATGCTCTTGCTGCAACTGTGCTGTGCTTACCACAACTGTGGTAAGACAAAACAGAGGCGCCAAAAGGATAAAAATAGCTAAAAACACTTAAAAACCCAATGGGTAATTCAGAGGAGGTAGTAGTAAGCTTACCTCCTCCAGGCAGACACCAACAAAAGTGGTAATTTTCAGTAATAGTTTATTCACAACAATATTGCAACGCGTTTCGCAGGCATTTCCTGCTTCATCAGGCAATGTAGAATAAGCACAAAAAAAACTAAAAACACAGAGACAGGCAAGTTATTATAAAACATTTTTATAATAACTTGCCTGTCTCTGTGTTTTTAGTTTTCTTTTGTGCTTATTCTACATTGCCTGATGAAGCAGGAAATGCCTGCGAAACGCGTTGATCCAGAGTAAGGCAGCTTCCTAGCCAGTAATTCTCTGTTTTTTTTCCAAAACCAGACACCATCTTTATGTAGCTTTAAAATTATGGCAGATTCTGTTAATGCCTTTAAGAGGGGCCTAGATGAGTTCTTGAACAATCAAAATATCCAAGGCTATTGTGATACTAATATCTACAGTTAGTACTAGTGGTTGTATTTATAGTTTATGTATGTGAGTGTATAGATTGGTAGGTGTGGGTTAGGTGTGCTGGGTTTACTTGGATGGGTTGAACTTGATGGACACTGGTCTTTTTTCAACCCTATGTAACTATGTAAAATTGCTGAGCTCTGGCAATGATGAATGCTTTGTATGTTGTGTACTTTCAGTCAACATGGAAGATACATTGGCATAGGTGGATTTTCAATAAGGCTAAGCCTCCCCAAACCTATTTGGCACATTAGAAAAAAAAACCCTCACTTTGTACTTTACTTTCTCTGTGATGCTACTTTAACATCTGAGTAGGTCTGTGAATTCCTGCAATTTCCGGTTCTGTTGTAATCAGCTGCACTCTGATTGAATCTTTCTTCTTGTGGCTTCTCCAATCAGAATGCAGCTGTCTTGACAGTGAAATAGACCGATCAAGTCACAGATGTAGGCAGGACTGAGGAGAGGAAGACACTGCAGAAATGAAGTCTGATATGAAGGTTCTGCAGGCTGTAATATTTAGAACCTCACATATTTAGCCTCCCCAAACAAAAAAGTCACCCTCCGCCTATGTACATTGGTATATTAAAGGAACACAATAACACCAAAAAAATGAAAATGTGTTAAATAATTTTCAAGTTTCATGCTTGCTTCAGAAAGACTTCTATAGTTTATATAAATAAGCTGCTGTGTAGCCACTGTTCCTTTAAAAACAGGAGTCAAAGTCGAAGGATTTACATCCTAGGACAAAACATCCTAAATAGGAATACAATGTGTTTGCTAACAGTTTGATGTATGTAGTGCATAGATTTGCCAAAGTATGTAGCATGTAGAGACCTTAACATGAAAATAGTGCTTCTGAACTACCATGACATTTCACAAATGTATTTACTGCATTTATGTGTAGTCCAACACAAAAGTTCACCCCAGAAAACCATATATTTATGCAAAGTAAATGCTTGTGAAAATCACCTCATTGCTTCTACTTTACAGCATCTTATTTCACACATCATTAGGTACATCCTAAATATGAGCCAGGTGTCTACTAAACAGTGCGATGCCCATGCTTACCAAACCATGGGGCGTACACAGATCCTCTGTGCATAGTAATTTAACCGCCAGTACACGCTGCCTGTTTTATGTGTGATAAAAGATGCAAATGTACACTGACCCCAGAAAACCACCTATTTTCTGAAAGTACAAAATCTGTATATATATATATATAAATACAAAATGTATATATATATTTATACTAAACACTGCAAAGCATTTCGTTAGCTGTTTTTATTACATTTATAAAACTTAAATGTGAGGAACAGTTTGATGCCCAATATATATAGGATCACCAAAGGATATGCCACGTAGAAATAATGCATGCAAAATGTTATGGTTAATTTCTATTTCCATTAAAGTATGGCAAAGTACTTAAAGGAGAAGGAAGGCTAATAAAGAGTTAATCTCAAGCTGCAGGCACACCTTCACTTGTCTCAATAGTGCCCTTAAGTCTCCCCATATTTCTCCCGTTCATATGATGATCAGAAGCCAAACAGGAAAAACAAACGCTGAGCTGTGTAAAGAAAGTTTCCATAATGCCTCACTCCTGTACAGACACCCAGACCAAGTGAACATGCTCAGTTAGTTAGACTGTGAGTCAGCTTCCTGCTGATTGGCTCAGATCCACAATCCTAAGGGGGGGACTGAGTTCTTAGCATTCTTGAGGGAGGGGGAGCAGTAGAGAGGAGAGAGCTGAAAGCTGCGTGTCTCTGACAGAGGAAAACAGACACAACTAATCTTTTTTACAGAGAAGTCAGTGCAGTGTTTGTGTGAGTGCTTATGGCTGTATTTAAATAGACCTTTCTGATAAAGCTTACTTAGTTTTTACCTTTCCTTCTCCTTTAAACCTTAAGAGAGAAAAATACTAGGGTGCATTCACTTATACAGAAGCAAGGTGCAAAATGCAACTTCTAGAGTAATCGCCATGTTTATTCCCAACAATTCACAGTTTTTATGCAGAATTCTGGGGTCATTACTGACACAAGCAGGCGATTTTCTTGATGCATTTGTGCTGCTCTTACTACAGTTGCATATAATTCACCAAAATGACTGCCACTACGCGTGTGCTCCACCACAAATCGTGCACAACTGCACCAAGTCTGTCTGGCGTCATTTCCAGTGTTCGGTATTCTAGTGAAACAAGTGTGCTGCACCTACTGACGCAGGGTGCTATGGGAACCCTGCAGCTACCACCTGGGCTGAGTGCAAGTACCTTTAATAAATGTGGTTTTATGTGCAAATACCAGTGGCGTAAAGTGCATGCTTGTAGATATAAATGAGCCCTGTTATTTTGTTGAAATTAATACATACTTGGTAGTCTGCAACTGTACTACATTTCACAAAGCAATAAGTTTAGATACCCATGTCTGCACCAGATCAAAGCTGTTTGGATCTGTATTTAGTAGTTTTCACTAGTCCCTCTTTGTTTGGTATAACTACACCATGGAATAATGTATACAATAATTAAACAACATGCTTATCAAGAAATGACATAGGCATAATACACACAACCAGCTCAGTAACAGGTGCACAGCATAAGTAACAAGCATAGCCAATTAAGACTATTATAAATAGTATTTAGCAGGGCTTTCTGAAGGGCAGATCATGTCAAATAAATTTAAAGGGAAAACATACACCTTTCTTAGCTCATTCAGTTTTTACACAGTCATAACCTATTCCCCAGATCAAAAGGAAACCATGATAGTCTTGTCTGTGTTCACTGGGACCAGTAATCCTCACTTAGAAGTGTAATGTAATATGAAGTGATGGATGTCCATATGCTTTTTAAAGCAGGTGGTGCACATATTCTCTAGAAACCTAAGGGACTTCAAGTCCCGGAATCCATCACTTCACAATGGAACAAGGTGAAAAAGGGGTGAATCGCTCTGCAAGACTAAAGGGGCTGTTGAACAGACAGACTTTTGTGGTTTTCTGTGGAATCAGGTTTGTCTATGTAAAAGAAACACATTTTTTTATTTATTTCTGGATGTTCAGATAGTGTTTATTCAGCTTTTCTAAATAAGCCCAACTGAATGAGCTTATTCAGTGTAAAGCAATGTACATTTTAAGTGTCCCACGCAGAGATTACTTGCCCGTGATAGAGCTCTGCTACTGTGGGCGACTAATCACTCCTATCCCTTCGGTTTTCTGAATAATACTGATAATTGTCTCTACATGTGTTTTAGCAGAGACAATTCTCAGTATTGTCTATGGCAGAGTATTTTCTGGAATTTTGTTGCTGTGACAAGTAGCTGGTTACACGTAACTCCATGTCTAATAGCCTTAACAGATCTCTATATAAATAAAAATATTTTAAACGAAGGCAAGGACAGTGTCTATTTTCAATACTGCAATGTTATTACAGTAACGAGTAAAGTATGCCATTTTAAAATCATATATAAGATCTGCATGATCACTGAACTTTATGTTAGGACTTCAAATAACCTTATGATTTACAACAGGGGCATGCAATTCAATATAATATGCATGACTGGTAGTTTTGGACTTTGGACAAAGTGAGCAGAATATTTATTAGAGATTATACACCTGTGTTTAAAGTTACGTAACCTCTTGGCTGTGCCTCATGCTATCCTCTAGCAGTAGCAGGACTGCACCACCAACAGACTCTGATAATGGAGAGTTGTAGTTCAGCTGTAGAGCAGCATTCTTAATTTTCATTTGTTTATAATGCAAGTGATGACTCATGTGCAATATATTTATATATCTATCCCTATTTGTTTTCAACAATATAAATGCAAGAGTAGTGAGCCAGGCAGACCTCTATTTCTATTCTTCTGGAGCTATTCATAAGAAATTAAAGACTGCGGAATTCTCACAAAGTTTCAATACAATTAGGCTACTGAGGTGACCAAGTACTGCTATAGATGAACATAATAACCACTTTTCGAATAATTAAAAAAAAATGTCAGTCTCTCTGCTGAAAAGAATACAGTTCTTTCTGTCATATGGATCAATCTTATATGAAGATACTTTTTGGGAATTCAAAAATTAAAAGCCCCATGAAATGGGCAGAGTAATGAAAACAAGGAATTATAGGGTTTAGTATGAATTGGAGTGCATAATAAAGCACCCATATAGACTGTCAGCTCTACAGGGCAGGGACCTCCATCCTCTTGTGTCTTTGACTCATAACTTATTGCAACTGTACCTTGTATTTCTTTGTATCCATTGTTATACTTTGTATCTATCTATTATTATCTTAATAACCCCATTTGTATTAATGTACTCTACTGTACAGCGCTGCGTACATAAGTAGCTTGTTATAAATAAAGATATACATGCATACACCCTGCTTCTCCATAAATATATAAATATATTGTTGCAAAATATGACTGTTCCTAGTTTATTACAGCCATATGTAACATATTAAAACAAAGCAAGACCCCTGTCACTGAACTTTAGATTCCCAAATGAAATTCAGTGACACTTTTTAAATCTCTGTATCTGAGAACCCTCCAAACACGCAGAAGACCCACTGAACCAAACGGAGAGGTTACATTGAGACTCCCTCACACCGGTACAAAGAGAGTGCACTTACAGAGACTGCCTCCTAAATGTGACCCCCATTCAGTGGCAATGCCAAAGGCTGAGACACCTGCCCCTCCCCCGCCCCAAACCCCTCCAAAGCTGGCACACCGCCTACCCCATCCCCTTGGCACATTAGCTCCAGTCTCTATGAGTGGCACAACTTCCAGGACTGCATGGAGTTTAATACACTGCTAGTACCCGCTGCTAGTAATGTTTATATAACCTGCTGTGGTGCCACAGCCACTGGCACTGTAAGGGCACTGCCCAATATCAACTAGAGGGCTAATCAGTCTGTTAACCATTCCACCCCGGGTTCCCATATCCCACCAACCTGTCAATTGCAAAGACTCCCACGCTATGCTCATTAATTATCCCACACCCTTCTTTCCCCACACACAGTGCCAAGTGGATATATGGTTATTCAGCGCCCACAACTACTAGCGCACCCCAGTGTAGTGCTCTATCCCATTCCAAGCATTTCCCCGGTACTCACCCTTTCACTTGCATACTCTCCCCCGTTCGGACTTCGAGCATTAAGCTTTCCAAAGCGGAGACACTCAGCCCCGCCCACCAGCAGCAGTCACCAAATAGGCCCCGCCCCAGCAGGTTCAAATGGGAGAGAAATAGTTGTGACAGGGGGAGTTAGTGGCTATTTCGCTCTCAGAGCGTTGGAGCTTGTCCCAGCAAGTTTACCCTTATTTGGTGGGGTTGGTCGTCCCTGTTATCGCTAATATGCCGAATTGATATGATTTATTAGACACTGTATGGCACATTGGTCAGCTTTGGGCTCACCCTTTACCTGTAGCCTCTCAGGTAGCGGGACCTGGTGTCAAGATCACTGGGAACAAGCAGTTTTGCAGGCAGATACCTGGCCTGGTGGCAAAAGAAAAGAGATCCCTGTTTGATGGAATTAAAGATAAAAGACACCCAGGGTAGATTTAAAAGGATACTGTCATGATTTTAATGTACTTTTTATTTCTAAATTACAGTTTACAGAACAAATAATTCACTCTACCATTAAAATTTTTATTCTTGAACCAACAAATGCATACCTCCCAACATTTGAAAAATGAAGAGGGACAAAAAGATTTGGAAAGATTTCGGAAATTTTTGACCACGCCCACTTTTGTGGCCACGCCCCAATTACCACACCCCAGTACCCCCCATAGACAATAGCCCCCATACACAGTGCCCCATAGAAAGTGCCCCCAATAGACCATACCCCCATACACAATACCTCCATAGGCAGTACCCCCCATACACAGTACCCCCATATGCACTCTGGCTTCTTCTGCTCCTTATGCGGCGGCGTCAGGCCCTTTTATAAGGTTGCGCCCTGTGGATACTGACATACAACACGTACATCAGTACGCACGGGGCGCAGTGCTGGATAGTTCAATTAATGTCCCACTGTTATGGAAATGTTATGGAAATGCGGGACATTCATTGAACTATCCGGGACAGCGGGATGCGCTATAAAAACCGAGACTGTCTCACTGTTAAGTTGTAATATGGGTGTGTAGGTGCCATCTCAGTGCATTGTTTCTCCTACTCCAATGTAACTGGAGGAGTCGCAAGCCGGACTTGGATTTCCTACTATCATCAGCGTTGGATTTCTCTTTAGGGAGCACAGAGGCCGCCCCCATTCTCCGCCCCTCCCCCTCAGAATCATGCAAAAGCGCATCCTTGTTGCTCACATATGGAGCCCTGGGGACAGGACATGCTGAAGTTTTCGGAATATTTTCTCAGAGCCTGAAGACACCCTTTTGATGGAAATAAAGAAAAAGGATACCTGGTTACCCCATAGTTTAAAGGCTTGTGTGTAACACTGCACACTTCACATTAATTCTACCAGGTGTTCTAATGGCCAATTCTATAAATCTGCACGATTTACATAATTCCAAGCAAAGATGAAAATTAGTATTAGTAGGCATAGACTAAAGAATTATAGCAGTAGTAAGAAATGCTATTTATGAGACCCAAGGACAAGTCTGAGAATCTGTGCTATAGGGCATCGAATAGAATTTAGTATCCTGGGCATACGGTGATATGGAAATTTTCCCCATAATAACAGTAAATTAAATGGATTCAATACACAAGTTCATTGAGCAACTCTGGCCGATCTAGTAATGGGCCACAAAAATAAAGACACATCATGAAGCAAACAGACATTGGGTTATACTCCTAGGTGTCCGAACAACTGGTCTTTTTGCCAAATTTACAGATATAGTACTAGTAGCTATACACAGTATCGCCACCTTTGCTATCATTCCTCTTCACATCCTTATCTGCATTATACACTTGCAGATATGGTGCTGATTTTCCCAGTATGTCCAATTGAAAAAACAGCCTTTACCCATGAGACAAAGATATTGGTCTGGATTGTTCCTCCAGGATACTTGAGCTGAAAATTATACAAACTTGTTTTGTACAATTTTATTGGTTCATGTAAGGCCAGAACTCCCAACCTAAACTGGAATTAATTGTAATAGGACAGACATTAGAAAATTCCAGAATGGTTAGATGTCTGTTTTTAAGCTAATAAGAATACATATAAGGTTAGTACCACAAGGGATTGTTGCTGTGTCTGCACACAGAGACACTGTGTCGACACAGTGCAGATACACGGAGTGGATTTCAGTGCAAAAATGCATATTCACAAGTTTCTGCACCTAAATTCTTTCCATGTGTCAGTACCCAGTGTTGATTGCAGACACACCAGAGAAACTGCCCAGTGGTGCCATAGCCTAAAGCTGCCCATACATGTTTAGATTTTAGTCATTTTACATTCAAATTGGACAATGTTCTGACCATTAATAATTGCCAGACAACAATCGTACAAAAGTTATGTCCTGGAAATACATTGTAAGTCCCCCAAGGATATTATCAGACACACAATACAGGCACAGATATTATCATTATCCGACTGAAATTTTCTAACTTGTTAGATCGTCTATACAACCGATCACCATGGTACGAAAATTGGCAGGATGAGAATTTAGATAGGGTCATCAGTCATTATGAAACAGTATATAGCCAGTACTGTAACATCTAAAAATGATTCACTTACAAAGGCCAAATGTTAATTCATGGGATCACTGTAAGTTGTAGCCCAGTCTATTTCCTACAAAACAATTAAATCAATTTGTAGCTTGCTCAATTATTCAGCTACAATTACTCATGTGGCATAACCCTTGCAGGTGACTATGTGCAGTTATATAAAGGGAACACTTAAACAACACAATGTAACTCTAAGTCAATCACACTTCTGTGAAATCTAAGGCTAATGCCACACGAGGTGTAGGGCGGATATTTTCAGCAAGCATAAAAGCGCTTGCTGAAAATTCCGCCCTACGCCTCGTACATGTGCCTACACCCGAATGAATGAGATACGCTCGGGTGCATTATCTTGCGTTTTCATGCGTATATATTGGCTACATGTGCCTGCACCCGAGCGTATCTCATTCATTCGGGTGCAGGTACATGTAGGAGGTGTAGGGCGGAATTTTCAGCAATCGCTTTTACCCTTGCCGAAAATATCCGCCCAAGCCTTGTGTGGCATTAGCCTTACTGTCCACTTAGGTAGCAACACTGATTGACATTCAATTTCACATGCTGTTGTGCAAATGGAATAGACAACAGGTGGAAATTATAGGCAACTAGCAAGACATCCCCAATAAAGGAGTGGTTGTGCAGGTGGTGACCACAGACCACTTCTCAGTTCCTATGCTTTCTGGCTGATGTTTTGGTCACTTTTGAATGCTGGTGGTGCTTTCACTCTAGTGGTAGCATGAGACGGAGTCTACGACCCACACAAATGGCTCAGGTAGTGCAGCTCATCCAGGATGGTACATCAATGCAAGCTGTGGCAAGAAGGTTTGCTGTGTCTGTCAGCGTAGTGTCCAGAGTATGGAGGCACTACCAGGAGACAGGCCAGTACATCAGGAGATGTGGAAGAGGCCATAGAAGGGCAACAACCCAGCAGCAGGACAGCTACCTCCGCCTTTGTGCAAGGAGGAACAGGAGGAGCACTGCCAGAGCCCTGCAAAATGACCTCCAGCGGCCCACAAATGTGCATGTGTCTGCTCAAACGATCAGACACAGACTCCATGAGGGTGGTATGAGGGCCCGACATCCAAAGGTGGGGGTTGTGCATACTGCCCAACACCGTGCAGGACGTTTGCCATTTGCCAGAGAACACCAAGATTGGCAAATTCGCCACTAGCGCCCTGTGCTCTTCACAGATGAAAGCAGGTTCACGCTGAGCACATGTGACAGACGTGACAGAGTCTGGAGATGCCGTGGAGAACTTTCTTCTGCCTGAAACATCCTCCAGCATGACCAGTTTGGCAGTGGGTCAATAATGGTGTGGGGTGGCATTTCTTTGGGGGGCTGGACAGCCCTCCATGTGCTCACCAGAGGTAGCCTGACTGCCATTAGGTACCGAGATGAGATCTTCAGACCCCTTGTGACAGCATATGCTGGTGCAGTTGACCCTGGGTTCCTCCTAATCAAGGACATCATGTGGCTGGAGTGTGTCAGTAGTTCCTGCAAGACGAAGGCATTGATGCTATGGACTGGCCTGCCCGTTCCCCAGACCGGAATCCAATTGAGCACATCTGGGACATCATATCTTGCTCCATCCACCAACGCCACGTTGCACCACAGACTGTCCAGAAGTTGGTGGATCCTTTAGTCCAGGTCTGGGAGGAGATCCCTCAGGAGACCATCCACCACCTCATCAGGAGCATGCCCAGGTGTTGTAGGGAGGTCATACAGGCACGTGGAGGCCACACACACTACTGAGCCTCATTTCGACTTGTTTAAGGACATTACATCAAAGTTGGATCAGCCTGTAGTGTTTTTTTCCACTTTAATTTTGAGAGTGACTCCAAATCCAGACCTCCATGGGTTGATAAATTTGATTTCCATTGATAATTTTTGTGTGATTTTGTTGTCAGCACATTCAACTTATATGTTTTGTTAATTTTCTAAGTGCCAAGAAGTAAACATAAGCTCTGTAGGAAACAAACTTATTTTGCAAATGTTGTATATTTACTACAGATATGCAATATATAAAGGAAAACTATACCCCCAGAATGAATATTTAACCAACAGACAGTTTATATTATGCTAAGTGACCTAGTAAAGAATCTCACCAAACTGGAATATATATATCAGTAAATATTGCCCTTTTACATCCTTTCCCTTGATCCACCATTTAGTGATGGACTGTGTGCTCACATGACCAGAAATAATGCAGCTCCAACTGTAACAGGAAGTAGTGTGGGAGCAAAAGGCAGAACTCTGTCCATTCATTGGCTGATGTGTGCCTTGGCTCGTTTGTGTGCGCTGTGAATCCTATGATCCCAGGAGGTATTAATTATTGAAACGGCAATTTTCTATATAGTAATACCCAATAGCACATACTACTAAAAAAGTATATTTTTCTGAAAATGGTTTATTTAGATGAAGCACGGTTTTACATGAGCTTGTTCATGCAATATAGTTTTCCTTTAATATTCTGAAAAAAATACAATATCTAATATTACAATGTGCCAGACTTTCAGCACCTGGTCAGTCAGTACCTAGTGGCATGCACTAGCCAGCTAATAGTCTTATTATTCTTGTTTTATGAACTTGCAGCACTCTTCTTCTAAATGATCTATATGGTTTTCAAATATATGTCTACTGACAGTGAAGGTCATTCCAAAAACTTTAACTTTTTGTTTTTATTTTGAGTAATTTCCTGTTGATTTTTAGCTATGTTTTAACCATTGTCTTGTTCCAGTATCAAAACTTTTTGATATTCTTTAGTGAATATAGTAATACAGGTATGGGATCCATTATCCGGAAACCCATTATCCAGAAAGCTCCGAATTACGGAAAGCCCGTCTCCCATAGACTCAATTTTAATCAAATAATACAGAATTTTAAAACTGTTTCCCTTTTTCTCTGTAGTAATAAAACAGTACCTGTATTTTATCCCAACTAAGATATAATTACCCCTTATTGGGGGCAGAACAATCCTATTGGGTTTAATTACTGTTTTATTGATTTTTTTAGTAGACTTAAGGTATGGTGATCCAAATTACGGAAAGAACCCAGAATAGCCTTGGTCCCGAGCATTCTGGATAACAGGTCCCATACCTGTACAAAGTTTTCTAAATAGTGAAATCTATTCTCTTTTACCTGCTCAATGTTTTTTTTGTGCCACTGGCTATGGCCCAATGCATCATTCTTAGTACATGTCCAGTTCAGGACCCAGGTCTGCAAGGTCACATAGCATTTTCCTACTTTTAAGGGCGGTTTTGGGCGCTTTAGGCATGTTGGATATTTTGAGCTACCTTAAAGGAGAAAGAAAGGTAAAAACTAAGTGTTCTCAAAAGAAACGCAGGATTTCTGGTCTGTTTGTTTTCCTCTGCCACAGGCACGCAGCTCTCTGCTCTCTCCCTCTCCTGCTCCCCCCTCCCGCAAGAATGCTAAGAACTCACTCCCCCCCTTAGGAATGTGTATCTGAGCCAATCAGCAGGAAGCTGACTCATAGGGGCACATTTACTTATCCACGAATGCTCCGAGCGTTCGGTCGATCGGTCCAATCGTATTTTCCGCCACTTTTTAACTGCTTGCGCAACTTTTTCGTATTTTTTGCGTCAAAAAATCTAATCGGTTTTGCCAATCGTACCATTCGAAAATTTGGTGACTTTCGGATTGCCAATACGATATCGTGACTAATATGATTATTTTCGTAAGCGTTTTCGTGATATTTGCGATCTTCAGAAATTTTAGTTTCCAATCCGAATTTTTCCCATTCCGGATTCGAACTCGTGTTTTGATAAATCTGCCCCTCAGTCTTACACACTGAGCATGTACACTTGGTCTGGGTCTCGGTGCACAGCTCAGCGTTTTTTCTTCCTGTTTGGCTTCTGATCATCTGAACGGGAGAAATATGGGGAGACTTAAGGGCACTATTGGGAGAACTGAAGGTATGCCTGCAGCTTGAGATTAACTCTTTATTAGCCTTTCCTTCTCCTTTAAAAAGTAGCACCAAAGTGCCTGAAACTACACCCCATGGATTTAAATTTAAATTATTAGACAATAGCTTTTGCCAGCACTTGTAAGGTCATAGCTGCAAGGATATGTATCCATACTTGAAAGCAATTGCATATTCCAGGGTTTATATAAATCTTTTTGTCTATATAAATCTATCCTTCATGGCTCTTGAGTACTGGCTAGTTTTTATTGTTCCTGTCCCAGTCTATGCACGTATCTTGTGAATTCTCTAAATTTCATTTTTAATGACAAATATGTAAACAAGCAGAGATGTTGCCCTGGAAAAAAAATAACAAAAATGGGACCTATAAAAGTATGTCGATTAAGCATGTTATTCTGCAACCTATTGTATTTTTTGTGACAGAATACAATAGCTCCTAGTACACTCAAGGTGCTTGACCATTGGTATTTGTCGTTGTTAAGACTGTGGTTCTTGGATAGTTTAGGGTTATTTCTCTAGTTCTACAAAGATAAGAGAACCTCTGCTCTCACCCAATATCAATAAAGAAGGGAATTTAAGACATTTTTTCAATATTGCCCATAAACAATATAGGAGTATGTTGTTGAATAGCTCTGAGGATTATGAAAGGCATTTATTTGTTGATGTCTGTTGAGATAAAACTAAATAACCATGGTAAGCTAAAAAAATAATTTTAAGCTGTTCCCCACAGAGATTGTGTTATCTTTTTTTTACATAGTAAGTCACAACTGAAACATGTAATTTGACCAGATACTAATTTGATACTATGCTGTATTTTAAGGCTAATGTCCCACGAAGCAAGTTAGATGTCTTTGATAGATCTCTGCTACCGCAGGCAGCTAACTGCTCCGAAATGCCTTTCCACCGGCAACAATAGGAGTTGCTGGTGGAAAGGCCTACGCATCACTTTCGGAAGTTTCGTAAACTTTCCTCTTGCAGGTTACTGCAGGAGGCCCAGGGGCAAATTTGCCCAGTGTTCATGAATGAGCCTCGCTTACACAGCATTTCCCCAGGGATGTTCCTCAACCTGCTGCAATATAAATTCAGTACAAAGAATATGACAAACCAGACAAGTTTTGTGTGAAGACCCCTTCATCAGGTAAATATCAGCAAATATTTGTTGTAGAGCTTGGTGGCTTATCAAAGAATCTATGTTCCTCTGTCTTCTTTGTTCTGTAGTGGGCTTCAGTCTGGAGAGGCAAGTGGTCATGGTGAGTGGTGTACTTTGTACTCTGTACAGGTACATTAGAGGGGATTATAGGCAGATGGGGGATGTTCTTTTCTCCTATAAAAACGATCAGCGCACCAGAGGTCACCCCTTTAGATTAGAGGAACGGAGCTTCCATTTGAAGCAGCGTAGGTGGTTTTTCATGGTGAGGGCAGTGAGGTTGGGGAATGCCCTTCCTAGTGATGTGGTAATGGCAGATTCTGTTAATGCCTTTAAGAGGGGCCTGGATGAGTTCTTGAACAATCAGAATATCCAAGGCTATTGTGATACTAATATCTACAGTTAGTACTAGTGGTTGTATTTATAGTTTATGTATGTGAGTGTATAGATTGGTAGGTGTGGGTTGTGTGTGCTGGGTTTACTTGGATGGGTTGAACTTGATGGACTCTGGTCTTTTTTCAACCCTATGTAACTATGTAACTATGTATCTGCCCACCCCCTAGAAAAGTCATAGCACCCCTTTCCCGAATAAGCCGCACAGTTTGACACCTCATTCATGGGTCTACGACAAAAGGTGGTTAATTGCCCCCTACTGGGGCAATTAACCTCCCACCCCTGCTGGGGCAATTTACTGCCCGCCCCTAGAAAAGTCATAGAACCACATTCCTGAATCAGCCGCATGGTTTGACACCCCATTAATGGGTCTACGACAAACGGTGGTTAATTGCCCCCTGCTGGGGTCTCAATGTTAAGTCTATTGGCGGTTAATCTCCCCCTTGCTTGGGCAATTAACCGCCCACCCCTCAGAAAAGTCATAGCACCCCCATTCCTGAATAAGCCACACCGTTTGATGCCTCATTCATGGGTCTACGACAAACTAGTTATTCGCTAAAATCCCCATTATAAGTCAATGGAGCAAATTTGGGGACCTCTCTTGCCCCGGGGGTAAAACTTATACCCTTGTGTGGGGTATCTTCTGACACAGGTTGCAAACCTCTTCAAATGTGGTAAGTTTCACGTTTCTAAAAAACTCCCTCTCTGCGCTAAAATCCTTCATTTCATTCAGTCGGTTAGGATAGGCCAACTGCCAAGATGACGATGACAAGCGGACGAAAAAAACATCCTACAAGCGGGAGGAGCAAGCATAGCCTAGTGGTCAAGGCACCCGCCTTAAGCCAGCCAGCCAGTAGTTCTAATCCCCCCATAGCTAGAAATATGCCTCACCGCAGGTTACGCCCTTGTGACCCCTGGACAGAAGTCACTTAACCTCCCTATGTCCCGGTGACCGCTTGGCCCAGAAATGGGCTGAAGCGGTTGTCGTTATGACTTTTTCAATGGCTACATTTCCCCACAAGTCCTATATTTTGCACTTTCAAGGGCAGCTCACGATTTCTGATACAGGTATGGGACCTGTTACCCAGAATGCTCGGGACCTGGAGTTTCTTTCTGTAATTTGGATCTCCATACCTTAAGTCAACTAAAAATAATTTAAACATTAATGAAACCCAATGGGATTATTTTGCCTCCAGTATGGATTAATGGTATTTTAGTGGGGATCAAGTACAAACTCACTGTTTTATTGATACAGAGAAAAAGGAAATTATTTTAAAACATTAGAATTATTTGCTTATAATGGAGTCTATGGGAGATGGCCTCTCTGTAATTTGGAACGTTCTGGATAATGGGTTTCCAGATAATGGATTTCATACCTGTACCACCATAAGCATGCCTGCTTGTCAAACCGTGCGGCTGATTCGGGAATGGGGTTCTATGACTTTTCTAGGGGCGGGCAGTTAATTGCCCCAGCTGGGGTGGGAGGTTAATTGCCCCAGCAGGGGGGCAATTAACCACCATTTGTCGTAGACCCATGAATGAGGTGTCAAACTGTGCTGCTTATTCGGGAATGGGGTGCTATGACTTTTCTGAGGGGTGGGCAGTTAATTGCCCCAGCAGGGGGCAATTAACCACCGTTTGTCATAGACCTATGAATCAGGTGGCAAACCGTGTGGCTTATTCGGGAATCGGGTGCTATGACTTTTCTGAGGGGTGGGCAGTTAATTGCCCCCGCAGGGGTGGGAGGTGATTCTATTTATACAGTCTGTAAAGGTCAACTAATCAAACCCCACCCACCTCAAACTGAGGGTAATTACAAAGGAATGTAACTTCTGGCAAACCTGCTTGTAAGCCTTATAGATAAATTAGCACCAAAAACAACAATTACTTTTGAAAAAAAAATTAAACCCAACAGTTAAAAAAAACACAATGGTTTTGATAAAAGTTAATAAAGAATACTTCTCCCTCTTTTGTTGAATTGAAAGCAAATTGATTCAACCAGCCACCAGCCTGTTAGTAAGCCCCAGCAGGGGGCAATTAACCACCATTTGTCGTAGACCCATGAATGAGGTGTCAAACCGTGCGGCTTATTCGGGAATGGGGTGCTATGACTTTTCTAGGGGATTGGCGGTTAATTGCCCCAGCAGGGGGTAATTAACCACTGTTTGTCGTAGACCCATGAATGAGGTGTCAAACCGTGCAGCTTATTCGGGAATGGGGTGCTATGACTTTTCTGAGGGGTGGGAGGTTAATTGCCCCAGCAGGGGGCAATTAACCACCGTTTGTCGTAGACCTATGAATGAGGTGTCAAACCATGCGGCTTATTTGGGAATCGGGTGCTATGACTATTCTGAGGGGCGGGCGGTTAATTGACCCCGCAGGGGGGGGAGGTTAATTGCCCCAGCAGGGGGCAATTAACCACCGTTTGTTGTAGACCCATGAATGAGGTGTCGAACCATGCGGCTTATTCGGGAATGGGGTGCTATGACTTTTCTAGGGGGTGGGCGGGTTATTGCCCCAGCAGGGGGTAATTAACCACCGTTTGTCGTAGACCCATGAATGAGGTGTCAAACCGTGCGGCTTATTCGGGAATGGGGTGCTATGACTTTTCTAAGGTTTTGGGAGGTTAATTGCCCCAGCAGGGGGCAATTAACCACCATTTGTCGTAGACCTATGAATGAGGTGTCAAACCGTGTGGCTTATTCAGTAATCGGGTGATATGACTTTTCTGAGGGGTAGGCGGTTAATTGCCCCCGTAGGGGTGGGAGGTTAATTGCCCAAGCAGGGGGCAATTAACCACCGTTAGTCGTAGACCTATGAATGAGGTGTCAAACCCTGCGGCTTATTCGGGAATGGGTGGGCAGTTAATTGCCCCAGCAGTGATAGGAAACTCATTTTTTTCCCATGACAGTTGCTTTCAGCTGGGGCAATTAACCTCCCACCCCTGCGGGGGCAATTAACTGCCCACCCCTCAGAAAAGTCATAGCACCCCATTCCCGAATAAGCCGCACGGTTTGACACCTCATTCATGGGTCTACGACAAACGGTGGTTAATTACCCCCTGCTGGGGCTTACTAACAGGCTGGTGGCTGGTTGAATCAATTTGCTTTCAATTCAACAAAAGAGGGAGAAGTATTCTTTATTAACTTTTATCAAAACCATTGTGTTTTTTTTAACTGTTGGGTTTAATTTTTTTTTCAAAAGTAATTGTTGTTTTTGGTGCTAATTTATCTATAAGGCTTACAAGCAGGTTTGCCAGAAGTTACATTCCTTTGTAATTACCCTCAGTTTGAGGTGGGTGGGGTTTGATTAGTTAACCTTTACAGACTGTATAAATAGAACCACTGGCACTCCAGTGAAGCTTGCTCTGGTGGTAGGTGCTCTGTAAGTGTTTGCTCTTTAAGTGGGTGCTCTGTAAGTGGAGTTATAAACTCAGGAGTTAGTGGGTGCTCTGTAAGTGGAGTTATAAACTCAGGAGTTAGTGGGTGCTCTGTAAGTGGAGTTATAAACTCAGGAGTTAGTGGGTGCTCTGTAAGTGGAGTTATAAACTCAGGAGTTAGTGGGTGCTCTGTAAGTGGAGTTATAAACTCAGGAGTTAGTGGGTGCTCTGTAAGTGGAGTTATAAACTCAGGAGTTAGTGGGTGCTCTGTAAGTGGAGTTATAAACTCAGGAGTTAAACACAAAGGGAGTTAAAAATCAAGGTTAAACAAGGTATTTACTACAAGTTCTTTCACCTATTTTTGTTTAACTGTTCTTGTAACTGGGAGAATGAGTGGTAGCAACATTGAAGGTCTGACACAGTGCACAGCCTGCCACATGTATGCAGTTGTGGAACAACAGTTTCAAAGTGCATACCTCTGTTGTGGATGTGAGCGAGTTGCCACTTTAGAGGCTCGCGTTAGAGCACTAGAGGAACAGCAAAAGGATGAAAGGGCAGTAAGCAGGGTGACAGTTAGAAAATCTAGTGTGGGTAAAAGGAAAAGGGAGGCTGCTCCAGGGTTTGCGCATCCCAACAGATTTGCCAGATTGTGTGAAGAAGATGGGAGTGTGAACTCTGGACTGGCGGTTGTAGATGAGGCTGATCTCTCTAACAGCCGGGAGACCAGTTTCTCTAGTAGTGGTGGGGAGGAGAGCAGAGCTAGGCCTAAACAGATTGGGGTTATAGGGGATTCGATCATTAGGAAAGTGGACAGGGTAATCTGTCAAGCGGATCGCTTCCACCGGACAGTTTGCTGTCTTCCTGGTGCCAGTGTTCGGCATGTGGTTGATCGGGTTGACACATTATTGGGAGGGGCAGGGCATGACCCGGCTGTCTTGGTACATATCGGTACTAACGACAAAATGAACGGTAGGTGGGGGACCTTAAAGAGTGAGTTCAGGGATCTAGGCTCTAAGATTAAGCAAAGGTCCTCCAATGTCATTTTTTCGGAAATTTTGCCGGTGCCATGTGCAAGTTTAGGGAGACAGCGGGAGCTTAGGGAGCTAAATTCATGGCTAAAGTCTTGGTGTAGGAAGGAAGGGTTTGGGTTCCTAGAGCACTGGGCTGACTTTTCCTTGGGGTACAATCTATACAGCCCTGACGGATTGCACCTCAATGGAAGGGGGTCTGCTGTGCTAGGGGAGAGAATGGTTAAGAGGTTGGAGGAGTGTTTAAACTAGACAAGGGGGGGGTGGGTGAGCTAGAGTTCTATAGGAAAATTAGTGTAGACGGGGCAGGGGGACTAGCAAAGGGTTGTGGGGGAGGAGTGAGGGGGGCATATAGTTTATCAGATAAGGAGCCTTAGCTCTAACTCTCCGTTAGCTAATGTAAACATCAGAGGGAGAAGTAGTAATCTCCGCTGCATGCTGGCTAATGCGCGTAGCTTGTCGGGTAAATTAGGGGAGCTGCAAGCTATTGCATGTATTGAAAATTATGATTTAATAGGTATCACTGAGACCTGGTGGGATGAAAAATGCGACTGGGCTGTGAATTTAAATGGTTATACACTCTTTAGGAGGGACAGAGAGATTATAAAGGGTGGAGGGGTTTGTCTTTATGTAAAGTCAGATTTAAAGCCATGTAATAAAGACATTACCAATGAAAACGTTGAATCTCTTTGGATAGAAATTTCAGTAGGGCTGAAGGTCACAAAGAAAATGATCATTGGTGTATGCTATAAACCACCCCGTATAGATGAGGGGGATGAGGCCCAGCTATTGTTGCAAATGGAGGAGGCTTCAAAACTGAGTCAAGCTGTTATTATGGGGGACTTTAATTATCCGGACATTGACTGGAGTAATGGGCTGGCAGAAAAGTCAGAAAAGTCAGAAAAAGCTAGTAGGTTTGTAAATATTCTAAATGACAACTTTTTATTTCAGCCGGTTCAAGAACCTACTAGGAATGACTCTATTTTGGACCTGGTAATATCTAATAATACTGAACTTATCTCTAACATTTGTGTGGGTGAGCATTTGGGGAACAGTGATCACAACATGGTCTCCTTTGAGATAATGCTACAGAGACAGCTCTATAAGGGAGTAACTAAAACGTTCAATTTTAGACGTGCAGACTTTGCCAGTATAAGGGCATCTCTGCAATGTGTCAGCTGGGAAAGGCTTTTCATGGGGTTAGACACAGAAGGAAAATGGAACATCTTTAAAACATTGCTTTGCAAGTATACACAACAGTATATTCCCCTTGTAAGCAAGGAGAGGCATCGCAAAGCAAAACCTTTATGGCTGAATAAAAGTGTTAGTGTCGAGGTTGGTAAGAAAAAACGTGCTTTTAAACATTCAAGTTAGCTGGGACAGCAGAAACTTTCATCAGGTACAAGGAAGCAAATAAAGCAGCAAAAAAGCTATCAGGCAAGCTAAAATAGAAATGGAAAGGGATATTGCAGCTAGGAGTAAAAAGAATCCAAAATTATTTTTTAATTATGTGAATAGTAAAAAAATGAAGCAAGAAGGGGTGGGAACTTTATTATCACGGGGGGGTACGTTGGTTGATGAGAACGGGGAAAAAGCAGAAATTTTGAACTCTTATTTTTCATCTGTCTATACATCTGAGGAGCCGGCTAATGAAGGCTTCCCTTGTAATATACCCAGTTCTAGTAATTTAGCTACTGACGCGTGGGTCACTCAGGAGGGAATTCAAAAAAGACTTGAACATGTAAAGGTAAACAAAGGTCCAGGGCCGGATGGGATTCATCCCAGGGTATTAAATGAGCTGAGCGCTGTGATAGCCAAAAAGGGATCCCGTTCTCAGCCTGAAAACTATAGGCCTATTAGTCTGACATCAGTAGTAGGAAAAGGGGTAATAAGGGATAGGGTACTTGAATACATTGCAGTTCACAATACTATTAGTTTGTGCCAGCATGGTTTTATGCGAAACAGATCTTGCCAGACTAATTTAGTCGCCTTTTATGAGGAGGTGAGTAGGAACCTTGATGCTAAAACTAAAAACTAAACTTTGCTAAAGCGTTTGATACAGTACCTCACAGAAGGTTAATGATCAAATTAAGGAATATTGGCCTAGAACATCATATTTGTAATTGGATAGAGAACTGGCTGAAGGATAGAGTACAAAGAGTGGTGGTAAATGGAACATTTTCTAATTGGGCCAGTGTGGTTAGTGGAGTACCGCAGGGGTCAGTCCTTGGTCCTTTGCTTTTTCACTTGTTTATTAATGACCTGGAGGTGGGCATAGACAGTACTGTTTCTATTTTTGCTGATGACACAAAATTGTGCAAAACTATAAGTTCCATGCAGGATGCTGCCACTTTGCAGAGCAATTTGACAAAATTGGAAAACTGGGCAGCAAACTGGAAAATGAGGTTCAATGTTGATAAGTGCAAAGTTATGCACTTTGGTAGAAATAATATAAACGCGAACTATCTACTGAATGGTAGTGTGTTGGGGGGATCCTTAATGGAGAAGGATCTAGGGGTTTTTGTAGATAACAAGTTGTCTAATTCCAGGCAGTGTCATTCTGTGGCTACTAAAGCAAATAAAGTGCTGTCTTGTATAAAAAAGGGCATTGACTCAAGGGATGAAAACATAATTTTGCCGCTTTATAGGTCCCTGGTAAGGCCTCACCTTGAGTATGCAGTGCAGTTTTGGGCTCCAGTCCTTAAGAAGGATATTAATGAGCTGGAGAGAGTGCAGAGACTGCAACTAAACTGGTAAAGGGGATGGAAGGGTTCAACTATGAGGTTAGACTGTCGAGGTTGGGGTTGTTTTCTCTGGAAAAGAGGCGCTTGCGAGGGGACATGATTACTCTGTACAAGTACATTAGAGGGGATTATAGGCAGTTGGGGGATGTTCTTTTTTCCCATAAAAACAATCAGCGCACCAGAGGCCCCCCCTTTAGATTAGAGGAATGGAGATTCCATTTGCAGCAGCGTAGGTGGTTTTTCACAGCGAGGGCAGTGAGATTGTGGAATGCCCTTAAAGGAGAAGGAAAGGCTTGTAAAGAGTTAATCTTGATTCCCCAGGAGGGGGTGCGAGCGGGGGAATCCAAGATGGCGGCCGTGACAGGCTGCAAATAACAAGCCAATTTTTGGGAGATGTGACCATTATTTTAAAAAATAAATTTGGCGATTTGCTTCGGGCAAGGGACCTCTACACTATATTAAGGGCTACACTAGTAGCCTTTCCTTGCTCTTTAAAGGAGAAGGAAAGGCTAAGTCATTTGGGGGTGCCAAAATGTTAGGCACCCCCAAATGACTTAAATAGCTTACCTTGTACCCTGGGCTGGTGCCCCTGTTAGAAGAAAACCGTACCAGCCTGGGGTAGCTGTAGCGAGCGCTTCCTCCTTCTGCATTTCTTCTGCGCCGAATTCCCTGGGCCGGCGCATGCGCATTAGAGTGAAAAGCCTAACATTTTGGCACCCCCAAGTGACTTAGGCTTTCCTTCTCCTTTAAGAGGGGCCAGGATGAGTTCTTGAACAAGCATAGTATCCAAGGCTATTGTGATACTAATATCTACAGTTAGTATTGATGTTGGTATAAATGGTTTATGTATGTGAGAGTATAGATAGGTCAGTGTAGGTTTGTTTACTTGGAAGGGTTGAACTTGATGGACTCTGGTCTTTTTTCAATCCTTTGTATTTTTACTTAACAATGCAATGCATTAAACATCTCCTAAAATCCTTACAAGCTACGGAGCAGGGAGTAAGATCATAGGCAGGAGTCACCTCTAAATGTCATTTAGATCTTTCATGCGTGGAGACTAGGCAGTGACATGAGTCACAACAGGGCCCTGTACTTATCACTTGCCTATGTCAGGAGTACAGGGCTGCTTTGAGCCTGATAGTGCTGGGTACTGCATTTTGTACATTAATATTTAATCAGCACAAGGTGCAGAGTGCAGCTATCACTCTAGATTCAAGTGTTCTAAATATGAGCACTATAGGTGTGCAATTTTGCACCACTCAGTGCTGTTAATTTTGAGTACAGGGCAGTAATGAGTGAGAAGTGTAGGTCGGAGACAGCATCATGCAATGCAAATGTTTTTAATTAAAGGTGGATTCAAGGCAGGTAGAAAGATAAAATGCACATGCAAATATATATTGCATGATTTATCCCTTTAAGATGTAGGTCAAGAGCCAGCAGTGAGGCACGTCAGAATGAGTAATTAAAGGTGGATTAACTCAGGGTAACATACGGTACTACGTGAAATAACATTTATAATTCATCAAGGGAATATTTACTACCCTCCATGGCTTCATTAATAATTACCTGTTTTACAGAATTGGCTCTAATGCCTCAGCAAAAAGACCTGATGGAGGTTGTTATGGAAAAAGGCAATCATCAAATTGTCGCTTTGAATACAACAGGCTAAATTTAGGCCAGCAAATGGCCTGACCAAATAGGCATGGTCACAGCTTCCAATCAGCATTTATCTTAGGCGTAAAATGTAACAAAAAGGGAAGCAATTTATATTCGGTGTACTTGTTAAATGAGCCGGACTCAGCAATGTTGTGGATCCTTAATGACACTAAAGATGTTTTTATTAAGAGCTGGGCAGCCCTGTTCTGCCTTCTCCTCTCAGACAAGATTTGCAGTCTGTAGCTCTCACTATGAAGTTGTGCTACCCCAACATCCCAATGATAATCAACAGCTTTCTTTATTTTCGGTAAATCTTAAATAAGTCCAGTTTAATGTTTTATACCCCCACCCCCGACTACAAAATGTATTGTGAAAAACCCATGCATTAGAGGTTATGATACCTTTGAGAATTAAATTATCAGCAAACGTTTTAACCAATATGTCTAGCAAACCAACTTGTGGGCCCCCATTCCAAAAATGATTATGATACCCAACTAATTGTACATCTTTACTAATCTACTGTACATAAGATGGCTACTACGAGCAATAAAATATCCCAGCAAAAGCTATAAATCATTTGCAAGGTCTAGCACACAAATTTGTCACTGGGCGAGAGGTGAGTGGGCCCTGGGTCAGTGCACTTTTGCTGTTTTATAAAAGTGCCTCTAACTTCAAAGAAGGAACCTGCAATCTGTAACTCTGCAATTGAACTGTGATTCTCAGCATGCTACAACAGCCAAGCTGTAGTTCAGCAAGAGCTGGAGAACCTTAGGTTTCAGATATCTTATTAATATAAGGCTAATTCCAGAAGAGGCATAGGGCGGATATTTTCGGCAAGTGGAAAACGCTTGCCGGAAATTCCGCCCTACGCCTCCTACTTGTGCCTGCACCCGAATGAATAGAATATGCTCGGGTGCAGGCACATGTAGCGAAAATATGCATAAAAACATGAGAGTTTGAAAGTCTTGCGTTTTTATGCGTATATCGGCTACATGTGCCTGCACCCGAGTGTATCTCACTCATTCCAGTGCAGGCACATGTAGGAGGCGTAGGGTGGTATTTTCAGCAAGCGCTTTTCGCGGATAGTTCAATGAATGTCCCGCATTTCCGTAATCTATTACGGAAATACAGGACATTCATTGAACTATCCGGGACAGCAGGATGCGCTATTAAAAGCAGGACAGTTGGGGGGTATGCAATGAGACCAAATTTCATCACATTCCAGACCATGGAACACCCCACACGCATGCCACCCTCCATTGTCCTGCTGGGTGGGTTCGGCCGAACCCAAAAAAGTGGGTTCAGTGCATCCCTAAAAAAAACAGATGACATGTTCCACACACAATGTTGATTCTGGTGCCATAAGCACACCCAGAATCCTGTTACTGGCATAGAGTTGATTCGGGAGCTAACTTTGTGCCTGAGTATCAGAGAGCTGTGTGGCAAATATATACTGAGTTACTGACTTAACTTAATGTAGACAGTTATATTTTAAGACAATTTGCAGTTGGTGTTAATTTTTTTGTGGTTTTCAAAACAGCTTTTTGTTTAGCAGCTCGTTTAGTTTGGAATTTTAGCAGCTATCTGGTTGCTAGGGTCTAGTTTACCATAACAACCAGGCAGTAATTTTAAGAAAAGGCTGAACAGTCAAGGGATGTCATTTTAGACTTAAAATAGATCCCAGCATTTCAGTAAACTGAGGCGGCTCGGGCAGGCCAAAATATAAAATTGCAGGTCTATGGCAGCCTACTGCACCCACTCTGGCATTTGCCAGAATATTCCGAGAACCAGCCCAGGCCTGCATGTGATACTAACTTCCTCTGTAAGCATGAACTGCTTTAGGGTTCACCCAATGTGTAATCATTTAATTATCAGAATAGTCTGAGCATTGATTTATGTTATCATTAATTATACATAATTATAAGTTCAAAATTAATGATCTCTCATTATTAAATCTCCCCTAATAACACATGTAATTAAACATTTTATTTATACCACTCACAGAATATGTTTCTTTTCAGGTTCCATTAAATGGTTATTACATTACCAGATAGCGCATAATACTTTTTAAGTATTCTAAAAGCTTTTAGGCTAATGCCACGCCATGCGTATGGCATATATTTTCGGCAAGCCAAAAAACGCTTGCCAAAAATGCACGCCATACACTCCTGTGCCTGCACCTGAATGAATGGAATACGCTCAGGTGTAGGCACATGTAGCCGATATCCGCATAAATCACAAGACTTCTGCATGCTCTCTCGCTATTTTATGCAGATTTCGGCTACACGTGCCTGCACCCGAGCGTATTCTATTTATTCGGGTGCAGGCACAGGTAGGAGCATATGGCACGTATTTTCAGAAAGTGTTTTTGCCACATGGTGTGGCATTAGCCCAAGACACTGAATTATTTCTGGATCAGCATAAATAAAGCAGTAGGATTTGTAATCAGTGATGCGCTGCTATCATCTGCTGACAAATTCAAGAACTACACTAGTTAGCCTTCGGGCATGTAGTACATTATGTAGACTAAGGAAATTTGAATCCTGGCTTTAAGGTTGCTCAGATATGCTTAATCACAAAACAAAAACTGTAGTACCGTGTTAGCCAGTGTCAAAAATAATAATAAAAAAACAACAAAACACAAATACAAGAGTATTGTAGAAATGATACCTATATTGGCTAACAATAAAAATACATTGCAAGCTTTCGGAGCCCTAAGGCCCCTTCATCAGGCAAAATACAAATGAGAACTGAAATGGCACAACATTTATACTGATAGATCAGAGAGAAGTGTTTACAAGCAATAAATTAGGAAGTTACAGATAGATAGAGATAACTTGTGAAGATAGTGAACGTAATTAAGGTTTATTAGGGTGGGTTGTTAATAGTCCAGGGGTCTGGATTCAGTCAGATCAGATAGTGTGACATGAAACCTGACCCCAAATTAAGGCCCTGTCTTAATGCGTTAAATAACTCCATACATTTGAATTCATAGATCTTCCTTTCTCGTTCAGATCCAAAGTTCCCTTTTAGAATTAACACCTTCATGTCCTGAAGCCTGTGGTCCTGATTGCAGAAGTGTTGTCCCACTGGTGTATCACATGCTTTGGTTTTGACCTTATGTCTGTGATGGTTCATCCTTGTGCGCAGTTATTGCCCTGTTTCTCCAATGTACATTCCTCCTGTAGGGCACTTAGTACATATGATCAAGTACACAACATTGGAGGAAGCACATGAATAGCAGTCCTGAATGGTGTAGACTTTTTGTGTATTCGGTATTGCAATTTGATCTTTGCACAGAACAGTCCTATTGGGTTTATTCAATATTTAAATGAATTTTAGCAGACTTACGTTATGGAGATCCAAACTACAGACAGATCCCTTATCTCCCAGGTCCCGAGCAATCTGGATAACAGGTCCCATACCTGTACCTGGAAGTGGTTGTAAAGGAAACTGTTGTGAAATTCCACATGCACAAAATATATCATAAGCGTTCCCATGTACCTTAAATTTGGTAAGGTGTAAAAAGAAATACAAGACTTCTCAATGTGTGCTTCAACAGGTCTGCACTTGTATTTAATGTATAAAACCTAATAACAGTAAAAGTACAGTCTTCCAGAAAATAAACCACAGTCTCATAACAAGATGTTTAGTTTCAAAGTGACACCAGAAGCCTTAGCAACACTTTCAACACTGGCACATCTTCACTGTGGGAATGGGGATAGCAGTTGTGATCAGGGATTGTATTTCTTCATGTCCACAGAAGTGAATGTTTCCGGAGAGCGGTGCTGGTTCCATGCAGGTGGAAACCTTAAGGGAATACCCAGCGCCTTCTGTCTTGATCTGGCGCAGTTACACCATAAAGAATAGGCATAATGACATTGGTGATCATGGAATCCATGTTTTGCTACTCAGAGGCACATGTTCATGCTGAAACAAGGTAGGCTTTGCACTGGAAAGGTTCACAGCTAAAACATCCATAGTTAAAGTGGTGGTTCACATTTTAAGTTAACTTTTAGTATGTTGTAAAATGGCCAGTTCTAAGCAACTTTTTAATTGGTCTTCATTCTTTATTTTTCATAGTTTTTTAATTATTTGCCTTCTTCTTCTAACTGTTTGCAGCTTTCAAATATGGGTTGGTGACCCCAGCAGCCAAATAAGTATCACTTTGTGTACAGTTTTGTTGTTATTGTTATTTTTTATAACTTATTTTTCTAATTAAGTCCTCTCCTATTCATATACCAGATTCTATTCAAACCATTCCCTGGTTGCTAAGGTATTTTGGACCCTTGCAACCACATAGCTGCTGAAACTCCAAACTGTAGAGCTGCTGAACAAAAATCACAAAAACAAATAAAAAACTACAAATAATAAAAAATGAAGACCAATCGCAAATTGTCTCCAAATATTACTCTCTTCATCATACTAGAAGGTGAACAACCCTTTAAAATCCAAAAAAAACTCTTTTAGTTAAAAAAAAGTTTACTTAAAAGATTGTACAGCCATCCAAATGAACCTGCACCACACAGCACCTTTTAAACATCATTCATCTCTTAGACCGATTTGGCAGCTTATCGGCCCGTGTAGGGGCAGCAACGAGGGGCATGCCCGACCGATATCTGGGCTGACATTGGCCAGATATCGATCGGGCAGGTTAAAAGATCTAGTAGGATCGGGGACTGCATCAGCCCATTGCCGCTGTTATAATTCGAACGTTTGGCCCCAGGGCCAAAGATCAAATTAGCCTACATTTGCCCAATATCACACACCCATAGGTGGGGATATCGGGAGAAGATCCGCTCGCCAAGCCAGCAGATCTTAAAGCTGGCCATACACGGGCAGATCCGCTCGTTTGGCGATGTCGCCAAGCGAGCGGATCTTCGCCCGATATCCCCACCTACGGGTGGGCGATATCGGGTAGCAGGTAGCAGGCCCTGGGGCCAAACGATTGGATTACATTTGCGGCCATGGGGCAGTCGGTTCGGGGACCGCATCAACGAGCCGATGCGGTCCCTGATCCGACTGGATTTTCTAACCTGGCCGATCGATATCTGGCCAATTTCAGGCCAGATATCGGTCGGCCAGGCCCCTCGTTTCTGCCCCTACACGGGCCGATAAGCTGCCGAGTCGGCCTGTGTATCCCCATGTATGGCCACCTTTAGTGTCACAGTGCTGTATCCCACAGGCCCATTTATTTGTACATCTCGTAAAACTAATAAGGACTCCCAGACACTATGCTTTAAACACATAATCACGAGTCTTTAATCCTTTATGACTTTCATGTCCTTTACTTAATGTTCACAGGAATGATATCTTGATTGGACTACTGTTTGCTGACAAGTTATAATGTGCAGATGATAATGGTGCTTCATAGATTGCGAGCATTTAACTTTCCCAAGAGGAGATACTCTGCACAGCCGAACAGTTGGCATCATGGAAAGGCCCCGCTCCCAGAAGGTTGAAATGTTAGAGAAAGACTTTGCACAGTGAGAGGCGGTGCCAATTATATTGCCTTCATAGTAGATAGTTTGTCCCAATGAATTTACCCATATTTTTAGAGTGCTTGGGTGTGTGCGTTCTTTTTATCAGTATAACATGCCTAATTAATATGATTTATTAGAAACTATAAGGCACATTAATCAGCACTGGGTGCACCCTTTACCTGTAACTCAGAGACCTGGCCTTCTGAAAATAAAGAGTAGAGAATGGATACCCCATTTGTCCTGAGACAGTTATAAAGTCCCACGTGACACTGCACTCTTTCCATAAATTCTTCCATGCATTCTACAGGAGAATGGCAAATTCTATAAATCTGCATTATTCACATTATTCCCGAATATAGAAATTAACTGGGAAATTGGGTTAATTAGACATGGACAAAGGACCTGTTTTTTCATGCTGGAAATGCTGAACAAACACACAAGTGATAAGACCAAATATCGCATTCCAGACCATGGAAGTGCCCCACCCCACATGTGTTATTTATGCCAATAACAGGATTCTACCTGTGATTGTGGCACCAGGATCAATAGTGTAGCAGTGCAGAACAACAAATCTGTTTTGTGTGCTGCAAGTTTTTACAATAAAGGTTGTAAAAACATACATTTGTTGTTCTACACTGCTATACTAGTGATCCTGGTGCCACAAGCACAGGTTATTGTGTTCCTGTTATTGGCATAAACACAAGGTGATTTGGAATTATATATATATTTTCCTCTAGAACTTCTATCCCATTTGTGACCCAATAGTGCTGCACATATACAAGTTGTTGACAGAGAAATGGAACCCTGCTGAAGACAGACTTTCAAATGGACCCATCTTTATGAGAAAACGAAAAGCAAAAACCAAGAGTTTGGTTATGCAGCTCATAAGTTTATACTTTTTATTGCTATCCGGTTGCTGGGGCCATTGATGCTAGCAACAGGGCAACTAAAAGATGAAAAAGAGCTAAATTGAGCAAAAATAAAATAATTAACAATAACAATAATAATTTAACCCTACAATCAAACTGTGTTCTGGTTGGCTGAGTTACTGACTAAACTTTTAAGAGCAGAATTATCAAAATGTGAATGTGAACTCCAACTTTCACCCGTTAATAAATACGTTTCTAAAAATCCCATAGGAATAAATAGAAAGTAGATGACACATTTGATAAATCTGCCCCTTAGTGTCATGTAGACAGGTATATTTTGAGACAATTTGCAGCTTAATTTTAAAATTGTTGTTGTGGTTTATGAGGGTCTAGTTTACCATAACAACCAGGCAGTGATTTTTGAATGAAAGACTGAATTAGAGAGAGCCTGAACAGTTAAGGGAAGTCAAATTGCATGTGGGCCTCAGCATTTCAGTAAACAGAGGCCCAGGCAGAATAAAGTGCAGGTCCATGGCAGCCTACAGCACCCACTCACAGTGCCAGTTTAGGCCGGCCTGCAATACTAAGTTCTTCCTCCTCAGTAAAACCTGAGCACTAATTTCTCTTATAATAAAATAATACATAATTATAAGTTAACAACAAATCATCTTTTATAATTAATTCTCTCCTAATAGTACATGTAATTAAACATTTTGTTTATATCAGTCACAGACCCTGTTTTCATTTCCTTTGAAGTTCAGGTTGAAGTAAATGGTTTATTACATTACTGAATATCACCAAGCATGATACTTTGTAAGTGTTCTGGAAACCATTACAGACAATGGATTATTCCTGGATGAGGCAAAGTGGTAGGATTTGTAATCAGTAATGCAACATTACCATCTGCTGACAAATTTGAGAACTACACTAGTTAGCCTCTGGGAACATAATATGGTGAAGAAATTTAAATTTGACTTTAAAGTGGCTGAGGGAAAAATTATTTTATTTCATATTTTCAACAGTGGCTTGTGGTACAGAGACTTTATTCCCCTGTCTCTTTCCTAATGCAGGAACCCATATAGGCTAAACAGTACAGAGTGCTAGTGAAGAGTTAATTTCCTTTTTATGTTGATTTTGTGAACTCACATATTGATCTTTGCCATTTCACCCAGGGATGCTATAAATATATCAAGTAAGACCTCACCCCTATAATGCTGCTAAAAATAAATGATCAGGTCAGTTCATATTATAAAACATAAAATGGTTGAGTAGATGCACTGCGCAAATAACTAGTAACTAAGCTTTTCTCAGTGGTGTTGCTTGATATAAAATATTGAGCCATTTAATGATATGAGGCACAAAGCATCTGGTTCCAGGATCCACAGACACATAATCAGTGTGCACTGATTCTTATCAAAGTAAAGGCAATTAGTATTGATGTTGGTATATAGGGTTTATGTATGTCAGTGTCTAGATAGGTCAGTATGGGTCTGTATGTGAGTGGATAGATAGGTCAGTATGGGTCTGTATGTAAGTGTATATATAGGTCAGTATGGGTCTGTATGTGAGTGTATAGATAGGTCAGTATGGGTCTGTATGTGAGTGGATAGATAGGTCAGTATGGGTCTGTATGTGAGTGGATAGATAGATCAGTATGGGTCTGTATGTGAGTGGATAGATAGGTCAGTATGGGTCTGTATGTGAGTGGATAGATAGGTCAGTATGGGTCTGTATGTGAGTGGATAGATAGGTCAGTATGGGTCTGTATGTGAGTGTATAGATAGGTCAGTGTGGGTCTGTATGTGAGTGTATAGATAGGGCAGTATGGGTTTATCTATGTAAGTGGATAGATAGGTCAGTATAGGTTTGTGCGTGCTGGGTTTACTTGGAAGGGTTGAACTTGATGGATTTTGGTCTTTTTTCACCCTATGAAATTATGTAAGGTCTCCAACCAGAGAGAGAGAGAGAGGCCAAACAAAGTTTTTTGTAGATAGATGTAGTATTCCCATAAACTTCATATGACCATACAAAATTAATAAAAAAATACACGGATGCTGTGGTGTGGAAAGTATTATATAAGCTCCCAAACACCTACTTAGTCTCTCCCACCTGTAAAAGTTTTTACAGAAAGTTCCTATGGGCCTCCTCTACACTACCTTGTCAAATTTAAGGTCCAAATTTACCTCTTCTAAGCGGTAGAACATGATCAGTGATCATATGTTTAAAATGTGGTAATGTGTGTGATGGATAGGAAGTATATGGTTTTGCATTATCAACCTTGTCAGCATTAAGTGCAGCTGGCCAAACCATATGGACACCAGGCCATATAAACTATGTGGCTACTGATGCAAGTCAACTTGTATAATATATTCATCATGTCCTGTGGAAGGCTAAAGGTAATCCCTTATGGCTTACCGCCACATGTCTCGGAACCCCACACATTTAAACCAATCAGCTTATTCCGGCAACTCTGAGGCTTATTGGTAGATGGCAAATCTTGTTTTATAAGTTATTCCCCCAAATTCCTTGCTTTTTCTGTAGCCTATCATAGGCCTCTGTATAGAAGAACATGGTAATGTGGGGTCAGTCTTGTCCAGTTCCCAGTGTTAGAACAGGGAGTGAATGTATGCAGTCCCAACAGAGTAGGTACTGGAGAAATAACTGGTGGATTACTCTTTGGGTTTTGGTGATAAAAGATCCCTATAGTGAAAGCCTTACCATTGTTTAAACATTATTAATGTTCAGCGTAACCTTGAAAGTCTCAAGAACAGTTAATCTTAATTAATTGTTACACCACTCCATAGGTTTAAAGTCTATACAGAATGGAAAAGGACAAATCATCTAGGGGTTTGTAAATGTACTGAGTGTCTGGAATCTGTTTACTCAACATCCACACTACTGCATCTGACCAATAAGACTGTCTTTCTGTAGTATCTGAGAAGTACTCAGCAGGCAATAATTTAGACACCAAAGGGAGCGCTAACTGGGATCTGAGTGTCCCACTGTGCTACAACATGTCAGCCCACAATTGCTGCTGTGTAGATATGCAGTAATACAAATATACAGTTATTACAAAATGTGTTGGTGATCCATATTCTAGGCTTATCCTGCCCTAGGTACCATATACTGTATTGCCAGAGCATCCATCTTTACTCTCATGGGAAAGTGTTTACAAAACCACCAATCAGAAAGTCCATGTGTCACAAATATGTACAGAGGATCTAAAAGGGAAATGACTACAGAGAGCAGAGACTGGTACCTGGAATGGTCCCCCCCAGCCAATGAATTAAATCTTTTCCACAGATTTAAAAAGCATCACAGGGTAAAGGTTAAAAATGAGCAGTTTGATAAGAGTTGCTGCCAAGCAACTTGCGGTTATTAAGGGGTTCCATAGTTTTAAAATGATCTTGTAACTTTATAACTTTGCAACTTTGCAACTTCCAGTGTATGCTGTTGGTTAAAGGAAAAACACAAAGTTCATGAAAAAATCTGTTCATTTATTATATTACAGTCACATAGACAAGATTTTCACATTATTAAACAGTGTTCTTTTTTTTCAAGAATCTTATTTGCCTTTCTGAGAAACTCCCTAGATTATTACTAAATGCTCTAAATTAATAGGTCAGTGATTTTTTAATATAATCAGCAGAATAATTAATATTAAGAAACATTATTTCATGTTCACCCCCAACAGCAGGCTGGCAGACCAAGGCCCCCCCTATTACATCTAATGGAAGTGCATGTGGAGTATCTAACCCCGGGGTTACATTGCCACCAGCTTTGCCCAGAGGTAGCAGAAAGTCAAGTATCGCCCTTAGATGTTTTTTCTGCAATTATATTTGGGTGCCGGTATTTGGTTCAAAAGGGAAATAAATGAGACATGGGACCTAGAACAAACCTCATGGACTATATATTTGGCACAAAATAAAAAAGTCCCTATTTCTACACAGTACTAACCAATCCCCCCAAAATGGCAGTATTTATGAGGGGTTAAGGTGGTCCTAACATAAAACATACATAAACATATACTGTTTGGTTGATGCAAAATAAAGTAGAGGCATTCTGAACCTCCCATCCTCCAGTATTAAGCTGGGACCTTGACCCCAAAATATTTCCTAAGCTGTTCCAGAAACACAAAGGTCAAAACAGTGTGAGGAATAAGCCTGATCCCGGCTGGTACTAAGCCCTGGAATAAAAAAAGGGAGACAAGTTAATATGGAGAGCTAGACATGAAAAGTATGAAAAACAGTCACACGTTTTCCTTCTACATAACTACTATAATGGAACAAGGTATCAAACAACATGGAATCTACTATTTAATTCATATGTGCATAGGTGGGAAAATAATAGGGGTCCTATTATTATTTTTACCCTCAAGTAAAATGTGCAAATCGCTTCCCCACAACGGTTTCTTTCCTATAATTTCAGTGTAACTGCAGGATGATGCAATTATAGCGGATTCATGAATCAGACACAAATTAGCTAAAAAGCTTCTGGCTGGTGTCACTCCCAGCATTCAGCATTCAGTCAAAATGATGTGCATGCCCAATCTTTAGGCGCTAGATTAATTGATGCAGGGCACTGTGTAAACCCTGGAGCTACCTCCAACTTTAGAAGTGACAGTGGTACCAGGGCCCCCCTGTGTCAATAGACGCACAGCACAGGAGGCAGGAAGGGCTGAACAGTGCTGAGCACAACTATATGGAAGTGCAAACAGCAGCTTTTAACACAAATACCTTTTTATAAGCAACAACAGCTTGTGATTTTGTGCAACCATTTTCTATAGGGACACACTAAATCCACTGTTTTGGTATTCTTGGCCGAATCCCAAACCAAATCCTGAATTTGGTGCATCTCTAGTTTTCTTGTAAATGAACCCTAATATCCATTACATTTATTTTAATGTTTCCTTTTATATTTCTCTTATAGGGATATAAAAGCAAATTCTGTAGCAAAAACAATAATGCTTATTTTTTTGTAAATGTTTCCCTTTATGAAGACACTTTATGGGTTTATTAGGATTTGTTTTCAATGTATGCTTTTTTAAATTGATATAAATAAACTTTTGGTGCATTTTCATACATTACAGCACCTCTTTCAAAAACTTCAGTAATATGTTTGAGCACTGTGTGCCTATTTATGCAATATCCTCCACTCAAACAGTTCTCTCTGGGCTGCTGTCAGTGTACTACTTGCTAAAAGCCCCTGATGAATTCTGCACAGTATCCAATATGGTAAGGAATCAGCCAACATCCTACAGTGGTAACTAACTGCTATTTTATTGGTCAGTGTTTTGCTCTCAGTACATGTTTAGGACAATACACTAAAGTCTTTTCACAGTGAAAGGAGGCCAAAGACAGAATTCATGAATTAAATCTTAATGGTTTAATTTGCTTTTAAGATGCAAATATATAATTATATTCCTCTGGAGATTGCATGGACTTTATGCACCTTAAATGAATGGGTGTGGCTGAAATATCAAAACCTATTTATTAGAAACGTTACACTTTTGGCCATTACCTTGAGGGAAAAATGCAGATGAAAGTTGGTGCTGCCTGTATAAACCAATGACAAATATCCCAGATGTACCCTTGTTATCCCCCAGCTGCTTTATAAATCCTATATAAATGTCCCACTAGTTGTAAATTATAATGGCATTAGCTATCTTCTTGCATTGTTACATTTCTGCCCAGAAATGTACCTTATAGAAGGCAAGTGGTCCCAGTTTTGCAGTTTCCAAAGTGCAGTGAACAACCCCCTACAACACAAAACCGTTTTTATTAGCACAGAATATAAAAAGGGCTTGGAATAAATCATAAAAACAAAAATATTCAGAGGCACACAGACATTAAACAGTCATCCTATAATACTCACCCGGTACTCCCCCTTAGCATTCATTAAACGTGTTTTCAAAACATCGAGGGGCTGACATAGAAATGTGGCACATCCTCCCTGTAGATCAACACAAGAGTTTACTTGGAACAAAATCATTCCCTTATCATTATAGTTCTACATATGTATCACACTTAAGATAATTCTCCATCCTTCTTTCCATGCAGATCTAGTGTTGTGTACTCACCGCAATGGAGCTGGCCAGAAAATGGGTAAATATATTATCAGACAGGAATCCAGTGTTTAGAACCAGCTGCTTTGCTTGATCATAGCAAGCCAACTATAAAAGAAACATTCACATTAGATGCGAGGGCAGCAAGCCTAACATTTGTGTGGTATGTAACAGATATAACAGAGTAACAGAGTGTGTTTTGAGACAGAGTGAATGGACAGAGCCAATGTACTGTGGTAGAAAGGTAAAAGAGAGGGTAAGAGAAAGGGGTCACAAATGACAAGCACATATTAAACTAAAATGTACAATTTTATTGTCATGTGTAAGGCCAGCTTTAGCCTGAAGCATATGCAAAAGGACAACAGGGGAAGATTAGATTTTAAGAGATGAGAATAAATATGTTAGGCAGTGCCAGGCCAAGTTGGAAGGGCACCCAAGGCAAGCTGTCCTTTATCAGTATTAATACTTACCTGCCCCACTGTCACCAAAGCTCCTCTACTTGATGCCATAGTGGCCCCTGAGAAGAGCTTTCTGAATCCCTCTAGGGAAGGAAGAAAGATTATATAATGCTGTCTGGGTACATTAAAGGTTTAAAAAAATTAAACACTAAAAGACATAAAGAGGAGGAAAAGATACAAAAGCAACATCAGTACAGTACAAAAAAGTAAGCCAATATATGAAAATACTTAAAAACCCCCCTTCTTTACCTGCAAATCTGTGTATTTAGCATATATCCAACCTCACAAATGGCAAATGGGGAAAAGTTATTATCCAGGCCTTTTAAGGCTGAGCCCTATAGAGCTACAAATATAATCCTAAACTCAAAGAGTGGAGAGTATGTTATGGGGCTGTTGTAACACTCTGTCTGTGTATTGTGCATCTGTATTACAGTATCTTTCTCTGTGTTTTTTTCTTTTTTCGAGAGGAAAAGATTCTGCTAATGCCTTCTGCAAGTACACTGTGGTCTCTTTACTAGAGAATATTGTTGTTAGTGATTATATTCCTTCACTATTTCACTCAGCTGCTGCTGCTGGCTATCCACAGTATTCAAGTTGATTTATGGAATATGGGCACAGGTTTCCCGACCCCAGTGGCGAGAGCTCTCTGCTTATAGTCAATGAGTCCAGGAAAAGAAAATATTAATATGTTAAGTGCACACTATTTAAAGGGGTTGTTTGCCTTCAATGTCCAATATATTAAACCACCAACAATGCTCTCATCCATTTTTGAAGAGTTCTTTGGTAGGCTAGGATACGCTTAGAAGTACATTTTTTGCCTGTGGATCGCAGTTTATTTCTCAGCTTAGCCAAAACATTTAGGATTTTTCAGCTAATGTAATACTGTAAATCCCTAGGAATTCCTGAATATTACTTCACAGAGACTCTCCCCAGAGTTTGTGTAAGAAACCCTTATGCTAACACCAAGTTAGAAAGAAATGGTCATTTTAGAAAAAAGCCTATTCAACGAGGCTCTTGACAATAAGTCCTACTATTGCCTATTGAGTGTATCGGTATGCGTTGTCGGTTATCTTTAATGAAGGCTGAACTGGAAAGGATTATCATTCAGGTAATATCCCCACAACTAGAACAGTAATGAGCTCCAACTTTAAGAATATCAAATGCATAACAACAGGGGGATGCAGAATCAGGGCATCTTTTTGAGAAAAGGGGGTGGGAATTGCACAGTTAGTTTTGCTGCGAGGCCAAACACTAGCAGTTACACAATTGGCTACCCTAAGGTAATCCGAGTAATGGAAAAGCACAATAAATACATATAAGTAAGAACTCTTCTGTCTCTGTTGCAAGTTATCAAGATTAAAAAAAATTAAACATTTTTTAAAAACTCAGAAACATGAAGGTCTCACAATAATCATTTATACATCATCATACCTTCTCTGATGACTCTAAACATGCCGTCCAAGGCGTGAGCATAACTACAAACAACAAATGGGAAGAGCATTATCTTCACTGAAAACATTTTCACAATCCTATGCTACTCTCCGGACATGAAATCTGCACATGTAAACGCTGAATGGTATTTTACAGAAAGCTTGGGTTGTCCTGAAAAAAAGTTATATGTAGTTTTCCTAGATCCCCCCAGGAAATTCTGCAGGCACTTAAAGGAGAAGGAAAGTCATTTTGGCATTTTACTACCAATAGATTTGCCACATTAGTGCCAACTAGAATGCTACATTTATTCTGCAGAAAGCTTTCTCATACCTGAGTAAACAGCCCTAGAAGCTCCCTCCGTTTATTTAAGACAGCAGCTGCCATTTTAAGTAGCTTCCTGCTTGCAGCTCTTGCTGTTGGTAGCTCAGATTACACATTCCTAAGGGAAGGGGGAGGAGGAGAGAGCTGCACAGACTCAGATACCAAATAACATGTTTAAAAAAAGGAGACAAATGGAGGAAATCCTGTGTTTCTTTTGATAGAGGACTCGTTTCTGTGAGTGCTTATGGCTGTATTTACATAGACCTTTTTGACAAAGCTTACTTTGTTTTTACCTTCTTTGGGGGGGGAGGGACAAAGCCTTCCTGTTAGGAAGATCCAGTCCCTGGTGGATATTCCACAGAGCATTGACTCACCAAGGCCCCAGTAAAGCCTTCTTACCCCAGGGGGACCATTACCTTTGGAGAAGTTGGGGAGCAGGGCCCCATGAACAAGAATTAGCTAATGCAGGATAGATTCTAGGAAAGTTTAGAAACTTTCTGGCTCCAACCAGGAGAGATAGCCTGGTTGGAGCCTTTACAGGCTTTGTTGCCTCAGAGAAGTGAACGCAACAGCAACAGAGAATTCAGGCATAGGGGCTGATTTACTAACCCACCAATCCGACCCGAATTGGAAAAGTTCCGACTTGAAAACGAACATTTTGCGACTTTTTCGTATGTTTTGCGATTTTTTCGGATTCTGTACGAATTTTTCGTTACCAATACGATTTTTGCGTAAAAACGCGAGTTTTTCGTATCCATTACGAAAGTTGCGTAAAAAGTTGCGCATTTTTCGTAGCGTTAAAACTTACGCGAAAAGTTGCGCATTTTTCGCGTAAGTTTTAACGCTACGAAAAATGCGCAACTTTTTACGCAACTTTCGTAATGGATAGGAAAACTCGCGTTTTTACGCAAAAATCGTATTGGTAACGAAAAATTCGTAAAGAATCCGAAAAAATCGCAAAATACCGATCATTACGAAAAAAACGCAATCGGACTCCATTCGACCCGTTCGTGGGTAAGTAAATCAGCCCCATAGTGTTCTCCCTGATTCAAGTCGGCTGTAGAGACCACTAGAGGTAGAAACCCTAAGGACTTTGTTACTACCCAGACTACTCTCCACAGTGGTGCCTTTCAATTCTGCTTGCTCTGCATTGAAACTGCCTAATCCATTGCTACATCTGTACTACATGCATTTAAACAGGTGACCAGTAAACACATGAGCAGCTCAGTACATTTTCTGACTTTTCTATACTGTACATGCTCAGGCCTAGTGGGCGCAGCGGAACCCTAGCTAAAAAGGGTATGATAAAAATGCTTAGCAAAAATGAACCATGGTTTAATTCCTTCCAAAGAGGACCACGGGCCTGGTGTGGCACTTAGACTAATGGAACCCCAGGCTGGTGCATATCTTTGTTTCCAAAGAGGAGCAACATTCCTAACAAATGGCACCCCTGAGTAAAGGGGAAAAAAAATCTTGGGGGTTTTAGCTGAATCAGGGCCCCCACCATCTTACTTGCGTCTTAGATGTGCTGGCAGCTTCACGTCATTCTGCATCCTACAAACAAAAATTAAATAAATTAGTAATTTTTTAGAATAACAGCTATTATGCGCTTACAACACAGTACACAGGACCCCTACGCTGTAAATGAGTTATTAGTACTACAGTAGAAAGCATCTCTATAGATTTTGTTGGTAACCACTAGCACAGGGGTGGCCAAGATGTCGATCGCGGCCCACCAGTCGACCCCCCGTGGATTTCTGGTGGACCACGACGAAGCTGGGGGATGTGGAAGTGCGGCGTGAATGCATACGTACACCGCGTTGTGTGGGTCTGCTGCATCTTGGGGGAGGAGTCATCGGTCGATCGCCAATGGAAAAAGTCTGACCACCCCTGCACTAGCATGTCGATAACCTGGGACTGTCAATCATCTTGTGCCAGCCTTCAAAGAAACATCTATCTATTCCCCTCCTGCATGTCTCTAGGCCTTGACCATTTTCACTTATACACTTGACCTGCAATGTGTGTGGAGCTCAGCCCTCCAGTGTTGTACAATGATGCACCTCCACATGACATCATGACGCTCTGACATGGGGCCCAGTTTAAAATAAAAACACTTCAAAGACCCAGTTTAATGACAATTGTAGGTCTCACTTTCTGAGTTCCTGGCTGCAGTCTAAATTGTCTACTTTTTCTGATTTACTGGTTCTCTGCTTACTGTAGCATGTTCCTCAGTTTTAGGCTTTGTCCTAAGCCCCTCCTTCCAGGTCAGAAAGGCTGTCTGGCCCTGACATACTGTTACTGGGAATCTCAGTAACCTTGTTTTTGACACTTGTTTTGACACTGCAGATGCGTCTAAAAATTATTCAGTACTCTTATATCCTATTGCAAGTCAGACTTCTCTGCTTTAGTAATGACACGGTTTATTTTCATTTGAGGCCTGTGTACATTAGCCTCCAATTTTCTCTATGAAAAAGAAAACTTGAACAGACAACCAGTGGTTGGGAAACACAAATGTTATCACATACAGTCATGTTTAATAAATTTTGAATGTTCCTACCTAGACATGCTCTGAAAAAAAAAAGTAATAATAGTGCACCATGAAATACTAATCTTACCTATAGCATTTTTAAAACTGATTAATACTGCCTACTGCTTGATTATAAATGGAATCAGATCACGAAATTGTTTTTCAGGGTCTGTATGGTAGTAAATGTGCGAGAGTGGAAAAAAAAAGAATTTAGAATCAACACAAGGGGCTTCTTTACTGTACGGGCAGTCCAGTTATAAATGTCACTATAAAGATACTATACTGAATTTGTTGGTGGGTTTTAAAATGGGATGTATGCCTGACAAGCAATAGTAACTGATCCCGGGAATGTTTGCCTTTGAATTTGTGTGGCTAGTCAGATATGTATTAGCTAATTCAGCTATTTATACCGTTATACTGACCCTGAAACTTTTTCTCATAAAGCAAAACCTCCTCTCCTTTACTGCTGAAAAAAAAAACAAAAAAACAATCATACACACTTGTCTACTCCAAAAATAGCTATGGCAGTTTAAATGGCCATACCACCAGCTCTTTAGGCTTGGTATGTAGCTTAACTATTTCTCTATACTAGCACATGACATCAGGTCACACGCAGTAGAATTAGTAGAATGCGATCTCATTACAGTATTGCATTTAGCTAGGCCCCTTCGGATAACAAACACAATGAGGTTGAAGGATGAGCTGACCTACCTGACATTAACCATGTCTGCCGGGGTTCCTATAAATCCACCAGTGAAACCTTAAAGAGCAAACAATAAGGGTGAGGGTCCATCACACAGTCAAACGTTCACACCTTCCTTTGTATCCCTAGATATGGCCCCCAGGAATAAATAACTTTCACTCACACATTTTTCTCAATGCTTAGCACTGGCAACATGGGAATATACAAATGGGTATGAAAGATATATTGCATCTTTTCACAATATAAGGACAAGTATTTATTAATTAATCCACCAAATGGATAAATACGTGACCTTATATCTATATATGGCTTAATACTAAGTGGAGGGCACAGACTGTAAAAGTTATTTGCCTGGGTGCTGTATAGTAAATGTAAAACATGAAACTAAAGTGAATCCAGCACTCACAGGACTTAAAAAATCCTTTTATTTGTGCAAAATCAACATTTTGTTCACATACTCAGACACATGGCTTAATATATGTTGCCCACAGGGGCAGACATGCACTAATGCCAGCAACACAAACATCTAATTTGGCCCCTGCTGCACCAAGGTCACCTTCCACACAGTAGCATCATTCAGCACTGATTTAACACTAAACTGCTGGGGCATTAAACTATTCACTAAAATTATAGGCCAAGTACTGGATGTGTGTGTTTTCCTAACCAGTATAAAGCTAGTACATGCCTATATACTAGTTCTGTGCACATTACAGTTTTGTGATGTACAGTCAGGGGTGTCATCAGGGAGGACAAAAGGAACTCCAGTTAGGGGCACCATGGCAGAGAGGGACACCAAGTTACGTGAAGGTGAGAAATGTGGGTCAGAAAGGCTTGCAACTGAGAGAGTGCGGTTTGGTCAGATGCGAATTGGGTTTGGGCAAAATGTGGTGGTTCTGAATGTAGCCATGGTTTGCCTCCCCATGATTAATGCCTGTGGCCCTGTGTATGGTGTAGTGTAACATTCATTTACTGTGTGCCAAAATACACCCATACAACTTTACAGTATTCACCCTGGCATTCACCCCCAAACCAACTTCCCCTGTCTCCTCTGCCTAAAGTTCCTCACCCCCAACTGCTCCCAGAAGCACCTTCTGATAAAATGGCAGTGGTGCCTTATTGTCCTGCATCAGGCGATCTCTTGCAGTCTCATAGATTGCAAAACGCGTTAGTGAGTAGGTGATCTGCAATGGAATGACAAAAGAGGTGAAACTGAAAAAGAGATGTGATACAGGAATATTTAGAGCCTGATAACAAATCAGGAAAATCTATTAAGTGGTAGATCAATGCCCCAAAGAAATAAGTATGAACAATTCTCCAATAAATTATTAGTTTGAAGGTATAACATTAAGCAAGGCAATATAATGGGACACACAGGAGATGTAAAATTACAATGTGACAAACAGTCTGGTGTGCATATAAACTATATAAGAAAGTGCCATTTGGTGGGGGGATCTCTTATGTGAACTTTTAAAGACTGTATGTGCAGCACAGTGGGAAGGTCACAGGTGTGTGTGGTAGTTATGTGTGTGTGCTAATGTCAGGACTTGTGTGTCAGCACAGTGCACAGTCTAGAGGGAAAAGAGGTAGTCACAAAACTGCTTTGTCAGCCACCACATGTGGTGTGAGAAACAGTCACAATACCACCAGGGGGAGTAATGCAACAGTACTGCATAACATCTCAAGTAGAATGGGAAGCAGTGAGTGCTGAGTTCTATATTACTGACACAAAAGCACAGTCACTATATATTCAGTCTTCATATCAGCCAAGTGTGGCCTGATAAAGTTGAGGACTGCAAAGGTGACTTGAACCCAAAAAAATCCACCGAGAGGATATAATGATGGGCAATCAAAAATAGCACATAGGTAGATATGTTACATTGAGAAAAATTTTGCTTGGACCAACAATGATCAGAGTGAATTCCAGGCCAAGTAAATTTTCCTTCCAGCTTTCTGTTACCTGTCTAAACAATGAGGCGCTTAAACCATTATATAATGCCAAAAATCCATCATTCCTTATGACACTGATTGCCATTCCAGTCATTCGCATCTTCACCTCCTGCTGCGTCTGCAAGTGAACCTGGGGAGAAGCAGAAAGTACATGGTAAATAAAAGGCAAAGACACCAGAGGTCACCCCTATAGATTAGAGGAACAGAGCTTCCATTTGAAGCAGCGTAGGTGGTTTTTCACGGTGAGGGCAGTGAGGCTGTGGAATGCCCTTCCTAGTGATGTGGTAATGGCAGACTCTGTTAATGCCTTTAAGAGGGGCCTGGATGAGTTTTTGAACAAGCAGAATATCCAAGGCTATTGTGATACTAATATCTACAGTTAGTATTACTGGTTGTATATATATAGTTTATGTATGTGAGTGTATAGATTGGTTAGTATAGGTTGTGTGCTGGGTTTACTCGGATGGGTTGAACTTGATGGACAATGGTCTTTTTTCAACCCTATGTAACTATGTAACTATGTAACTATGTAAACTGGCACTGGAAATAAGCCTGCTCACCATACAGGGGTTATTCAGTAAATGAGGCAAATGTTTGTGCTGAACCAGTAACTTATAGCCTCCAGCACCCACCTCTGCTTCAGTGAGTTGATGGGAGTTGCAGTTTCACAAATAGTCACAGATTTAAGTAAAGGTAGCCATATACAAGCTGATTGACCCAATGGTCAAATGGATGGTCAGACCAGGCCTTTCTATTGCAAAGAACACGAAAGATCAGCACATAGAAAAGAGGAGCAGAGACTTCTTTTTTCTCCCTCATCTGAAAATGCACCAAGCACTGGCAGACATGGTGCATCGGCCGATGCAATTTTTAAACCTGCATATGGATATCATTTAGGATTGATGGCCCACTCCAATCAGTACCCACTCCATTTGTGTGCACCGACAAGACTGTAACCTGATTCTTTATAAGACTGCAATCTGCCAGTTAGTGCACCACAAACTGTATATTAGCCAAAAGCACTCTTGAGGGTTTTTTGGGTGGAAATCCACTCAATATAGGGCCTTACAAGCAGAATCGAGTCCTGAGTGCACCCACATATTGAGTAGAGTAGCCCAAATATGTTTACTCAGTCGGCATAAAACATGATCAGAAAAAAAATCCTAACATGCCATGGAAACCCAAGAGCACCAGGCCATCCCATTCAATACAAATTGCTCTGTAACAGATCTGCCACCCTAACACACCACTCCTACTTTTTAAGCACTTATTTACCTCAAAAAAAATAACCATAGTGTAAAAGTTCAGAAAAACACATCAGCACAAATGACTCACTAGCTGGTTCATCATTATAGGGACATACAAACACTTGTGCACTGGCGCTGAGCGATAAGCAACGTGGGTAACTGTTGTGTATACAAAGTATTTAGCCTCATGACCATGGTAACTGATTAGCAGTTCATCGTACTATTGCTTTTGTATCCCATTGCAATTTACAATTATGAAGAAGCCCAAACTAAGCTAAATGGCTATCAGTTTTAGTATGCTAAAATCCCATTTGGGAAAGGTAACACTGTTGGTTCCTAACAGGGGCACTGATGCCACGAGGCAAGTTGAGATTGTTTCCTCGGGCAGCAGCACCCAGCGAGTTACTGGGGCAGCAAAATGCCATACTGGTAACTTTAAGATTTAAAAATTGGAATTTCAGCTCTCTGAATGCAAAGAGTGCAATTGCATAGTAAGCTTGGGGGGGCATCGGAAAAGCACAGGGGCCAGGATCACCCCCGGTTACTAAACTATTGGGCTGGCATGCTGGGGGGCTTGGAGCACTGGCAGGGGGCTCAGCCTGAATGCCAGTCAAGGTGAGATTGGCAAGAATGCCAATTTGCTCTAATAAATACACCTGAATGAAAATTGAAGGTCAGCTAAGGTGAGATTGGGGGGGAATAACTTTTTTGCACTCCTAGATATTCCTGGAACTAAGGCTGACATCCATATTTTCCTACAACTGTAACCTTGTCATGAGCTAAGTGGAGCCCTGGCCAAAAGGTATAATGTTCAAGGTGGGTTTAAACTGCAGATGTCTGACAAGGGCTGGGTTACACTAATCTAAGAGGTAAATGATCAGGGTAACTTCTGCAGTCTGATCCCAACAATCTACCTGATATAAAGTAGTGTTGTACAGCTGCTGCTGCTGCTGAGCTAAACCCACATTCTGTCACTCACTGAGCACACTGGTAGCAGTGCAACAGGAACACATACATGCTTACAGCACAGGCATGGTTAGGGCGGCTGCAGCCCCTCTGATTAGAACATACCTTGATTAAGTCGAGGGGGTGGGTGCAGCATGCTGCCCCGCAGGAGGCTAAACCCCCAAAATACCACCTGGACACCCGGCGCTCTGCCATCTCTCGGCCCCTCTCTCTCACACTCTCCCACACTCTCCCCGGCCTCTGGAGCGCAGGCAGTGCAAGGGACGGGGGCGGAGCTGCGGTCTCTCTGTAGAGTGGATCTGCAAGCAGCCAATCAGAGGCCAGGGAGAACAAGATTACGCCACCCCGTGTGACAGGCAAGAGGCTGCTAGTTAAAGCGGCGCTGCTGGGGGAAGGTTATGTTGTGCAGGCAGCCATTGGGAAGGGAGGATTATAAATGAGGAATAAGTAGCTGAGCTGAGCATGACTGGGCAATGTGCTAGGGCAGGGGAAGCCGTTCGGGGCGGCACGTACCCTTCTGCCCGGAGACACTCAGCAGGAACCATTGCGCTGTATTGCTTATTGCACTTCTCTAGGCCGCATGAACCGGAGAGCAGCACAAGCAGCACGAATGGAGTCTGTGGAACAGTTTACTGCCGCTGATTTAATCAGTTGTATGTATAACAACAAGCACTTTCCAGTTCAAAATCACTACACCCAGAATCCAGCTGAGAACATGTGAAAAGTTGTAGTTCGGCGGCGTGCATTCTGTGGTTTACTAGACTAATATATATATATATATAATTAGTCTAGTAAACCATATATAAAGGACTGACATATCGCCTAATGTTTATATGAGTTTTCCCCCGCACCAATTCAGTCTGAGGCCCTTTGCCCCCAGCCCAGGCTTTTATATAGAAGCTTGCAAAGCCTGTAATGATAAACTGCTGATCAAGGATAAAGATAGAAACACTCTTATTATCAAGATTTCTATGGGTGTGTGGATTTTTTTGCACATCTATTATTCTCCCCTCCATTATCAACATCCATGCATTCTAAATATTATCAGGCCAAAACACTACTTTTTAAAAAAACATTCCTATATTTAGGTTTTCACACAATATGTCCCCTTTAAATAATAATAGCCAAGTGGAAGTGTTTAACCCCTACATAAAAAGACTTTATCAAACAAGTGAGGGAGGTGTAATAGGGAGTAATGGGGCAATAAAACAAATCTTACAGAAATGTATGTGGCCTTCACAAAACTGAAGGTTATCAGAATAGTAAAATAAACATTGTACTCTGGTGTCAAACAGTGACAGCAGCAAAACTCAATATATTGATTTTAACAGATGAAAGGTTAGAGCTGAATTATGGCTGCCTGTTCCATCATTAAGTTCATATGTAACAAGAAGACTGTAGAGCAAAGGGTCAGAAAACCAGTTATTGCAAACGTGAAGGGACGGCAGAGACACAACGTGCAGGTGAGAGGTAACTGGGAGGGAAAAAACACTGAGCTGGATGTAGTGACTTGTATTGCAGGCTGGCAAATATCAGGCTGTACATAAGAACACAAATACAGAACAAACGGTAGCAAATGTGTATTTACACTGCATGCATGGATACATGTGCTTGATTGAATCCACTAGTAAATACAGAAGTGGAAATAATCCGTACTCTCATTTTTAGGTTGCAATGAAATAAACTTTATACAAAACAAATGAAACCTTTTTTTGTCAGCATTCCAACTGAAAAAAAATGACAATGAAAAACTAAAAGAAAAATATATAGAGTAAATACAGAATATTTTATTTGTGGCCAAAAGCTCGTGTGATCTAAATGCTGGGCTCAAGAGCCATTAGGTTCAGGTCAGCCATCAAAAACTTTGGGACACTCATGAACACACATGCATAATATCAACATTTTTGGCAACATCTATTATCAGAACATCTATTATCAGATAGCAGGTAGGTAGGTTTTGCTAGGAAAAAAGGTTGGTTTTTCATTTTTTTCAACCACAAATATGATACAAACTCACTGATCATTTTACTGAAAAGCAACTGTGTAGGAAATAGACCCTGCAGGTAATATATGGGGTCCCGTGGTACAGTGACTAATATATTGCAATGCATGAAAAATGTTCCCAAAGTTTACGGGCCTAGTTATTTTATAGCTCAGTTTGATAAATAGATCCCCCCATATAAACAGCTGATGTTACGCTATAATAGGCAGTTCATAAAAAGTCAATTTTTCATTATTTAATGTAGTAATAAGTCAGTTCATTGGGGGCAGTGGGATTCACCCTAAGATTAAACCCTACACACCTTTCTGCTGTTGTCACAGTGATCTGTGTTGCCACTGCTTGATATGAAAGTTGCATAAGTTAGTAAATTGCATAAATTTAGGGGCCAAATAACCGATTACAGGCGTGGGATCCGTTATCTGGAAACCCAATATCCAGAAAGCTCGGAAATGCCATCTCCCGTAGACCCCATTTTAATCAATTCAGATTTTTAAAACGGATTTATTTTCTCTGTATTAATAATAAAACAGTAGCTTGTACTTGATGGTAACTAAGCAGCATAAATCCACATTGGTGGCAAAACAATCCTATTGGGTTTATTTCATGTTAAAATTATTTTTCATAGACAATGTATGGAGATCCAAATTACAGAAAGATTCCTTATCCTGAAAACGCCAGGTCTTGAGCATTGTGGATAATAGGTCCTAAGTTTTTTAATTCATTGGTGGTTAGTGGCATTTGCCATAACTTCAAACCTACCTGCCTTTGTGAAGTTGTTCTGTGTTGTCATTGCTATCTATGTGAGAGCTTCCCCAAGTAGTGATGCATACCTCCCAACATTTGAAAATGATGAAGAGGAACAACATTTTTTGCCCATGCCCACTATGTGGCCACACCCCTAGATGTGCCGTTTTTGCACACCATCAAGCTGTCCCGGATACTTACTGAAATGTCCCGCAGTGCCTTTAAGTGTCTTCTCAGGTTCTCTCGGCTCCTTCTGTCAACGCTGTCTTTGGACCTTCACAGCTTCTTCTTGTGCATTTGTCTTTGGCTCTTTCCAGCTCCTTCGGGTCATCTTGGATTTTTGTCGTGGGTGCTGATGCTCTACTGCTCCATTTTTTAAAAAACCAAGCTTGGCAAGTCCCTGACTGTAACAAAGGTGTTTATTAATAATTACATTAATTAATAAGCACCTTTGTTACAATCAGGGACTCAACAAGCTTGTTTTTAAAAAATGGAGCAGTAGAGCTTGTAGAGTAGTAGATAAAGGCACAGCAGCACCAGTGTAACTTTTGTGACCCACAGATTGAGCAGCACCAGTACCCACCCTGTTCGTCCTGAATTTGAATTGAAATGGCTTGCTATGCCTTACTCACATCTCACAAGGCTTGCAGACATTCGGAAAAGGACCAAGATGACCCGAAGCGCCTGAAGGAGCCGGAAAGAGTTGAAGACAAATACGCAGGAAGAAGCCATGAAGAGCCGAAAACAGCGGTGATAGAAGGAGCAGAGAGAACCTAAGAAGACCCAAAGACGAGTGGTACATTTTGGCAAGTATCCGGGACTGTCCCACGTAAAGTGGGACAGTTTGGACCTATGGTGATGTGCGGGTCAGGAAAAACTCAACCTGCACCCGACCCTACCCCACAAAGCCTTAACTAAACTTAACTTGCTAATTTTTTTCAGTATTTAGCTTGCCCAAAATGTGATGTGACCTTGTGAATCAAAAGGGAATCTAAAGCTGGCCATACACGTTCAGATTTTAGTCTTCTTCCAATTAACGTTTGGATATTGACAGCGATCTAAAACGAACATTCAGAAAGAGATTGTAGGATAAAGCCCTTAAAATAACAAATGGGATGAGGTTCTGAACATGAAATAGTTGGCAGACCCCACGTATACGAAAGTGACTTCCTGGAAATGCATTGTGGGTCCTCCAAGGACACTGTCAGATACACAAATGCACAGATTTTTTTTATGGGTTAGATTTTAACAGGTCATGTCCTGCAACAGCACAAGATTTTGTAGGAGCCTAAAAAAATCTGATCTCCATCAGTAATGTAAAAGTAAAGTCGGATGTTCCCTCTTATTCATTCTGGGATATGTGCACAAAAATGTTGTGCACAAATTTTACATGTGTGCATGTTTTTAAAAACTGTGTGCTCAACACAATTAGTCGTGTGCGTATGCAGGAGCTCACAGCTTAGAGGGAACATTGGTTGGATGGTGTTTTGTTCCTGCATCTACATCCAACAGTCAGTGTATTTCAGTGAGAAAATTAAGTCTGTCAGACAGCATCAGATTTGATGTCGTGGGATGAAGACACAGCATGCAGCATTCCCTTCCGACAGGCGAGTTGTATAGGAGGCAATGCTTTCATGTTGTTTATGTAGTTTAATGTCAGTTAAGTCGAGTGGGCCCTCATTTTCTTTTTTTAGTGGCTTTTGTTCTATTAGCCATTTTAGCCAATAACTGGTTTTTGGCTTAACAGCAATTTGAAGGTCAGAATGTCAGCAACCCAAACTGTCCTTTTACTGTCCTATGTATGTCCTGTATTTAGTTAACCCTATGGTTGCTGACTCCATTATGCCAAAAGCCTGGCACATACCTTCAAGAAACGCACCAGAAACTGGTCCAAATATAAAGTTAACGTTAACTGCAAAAGATATTTACAAAAGCACAGAAAAAAGAAAAAGCCACCTTGTTACAGACCAAATGTGAACAGCAGTCTCTTGGTGCATGCACCCTTATATCCCTAGCCACTGATGCCTATATAAATAATAACCACCAGGATAAAAGTCTCATTACACCATCAATGAAAATCAGTCTGCAAGGGACAGGTAACTCATGGTTTACACAGACGCCAGAACAAGCGGAACCACAACCCTTTTTGATCACATGCAAAAAATAAAAATGTTTTATAAAACAAAGATAACTACAGAATAGTATACCTTATGGTTAGGCCTTAGGGGTGATTTTATTACTTACTATAGCCCATTCTGTACTGCTCTGGCTACAAACGAGTTACACAGTCAGCTGGAGCCTTCTAAGCAACTCAGGAAAGGCCTGGAATATAGCACCTGATGTTCAGACTAGGCTCATTTCACCATACAATTGCAAGCTAAGTGTAGCCTTTTCCCTGAAATGGAGATTAGTTGCTTATCATTCTTCCATAAATAAGCAAACATCACTGGGGAAAATGTACCTGTAGCCAACGAGTGCTTAACCATATGCGCTTGCTGCAACCACAGGGGGGCCCTGTACAGAGTCTTTCCTGAATTTAAAATGGTTCAATAAATATTCTCATTTGGCCTGGCTTTAAATTCAAAGTGAAGTAGTAATCATTGCCAGAAAATAAACGATGTGCCCGATATTAGCTTGGCTTTCTACTTGCCAAGGCAAAAATGATTGCCAGAGGTTTATAGAAGAAATCAGTGGAACAGGGTATGAAACGAAAGAAGTAAAAGCAAGATCAGGGTGAGAGTTTAATGTATAAAACAAGATTAGATAATGCACTGTTAAGCAGTAGATGGTAAACAAATTGAAGTGCTTTAAAGGTCAAAGACCTTGCTAGGGAGGAGAAAAAAAAAATCTATGATGCCCAACATTGATGCAACTCCGGGGATACGCTTCGACAGAGATATAGCTGAATATATATATATCTTAGATATCTCCACTCCCATCTGACTGCAAGTGAGAAATAAACAGGTTTTCTTATTTTGCCATCAAGTGACCTTATACAAGTTCTCCTGCCAGGGTGCTGGGGGGACCTTGTCCAGAGTACCAGTGACCTCCTTGCTAGTCTTTAGTCTTTAAGAGTCCAAATGATTTACTCCAGTGCAACCTTCCCTCCTGCTGCCTCCAGGGCAGCTTTTATCTTTTCTGCTTCATCTTTGGAAACATTCGCTTTTATCTCTTGGGGGAGAGCCTCTACGAGCTTCTTGGCCTGTGCAAAACAAAAACAGGCAATTAAAACACCACAGTTACAGTAAAAAAAAAACCATGTCCAACCAGTAGACCAACAATTATGTTTTTAAATAACATTTTTGTAGCTTAAGGTTAAGTGCACATGGGGGTTTGTCGCGGAATCTCTCTGCCTCTTTGTGCATCTACGCTAAATTCCCTTCAGTTTGCCTCAAATGGGGAAATATCTTCCTTACTCCAAGGGAACAATCAGACCAGAACTTTGTTATATGAATAATACTCTTGATGCAGGAAGGTGTGGCCTACATAAGGAAATAAATAGGACACAAGGAAGTAGGGCACATCTGCCAAACAGTATTCTGTTAAAAGGACAAGGTAATTCACTGTGGTGAAGCCTGTATTAAGGTCCACTGCAACCCCATGCACCAGACCTAAACGTGTCTCCTATACCTCCACCCTGGATATCAGCAGGATATCCAGGGCCACCCTGCAAAAGCTGCTTATATGTAATTACACCCCGACTGTGGGTGTGCTGATATATATTTCCAGTGCATCTTCCCCCAGACTAGTGCTCCAGTACAGAACAAATAGCACAGTTCCAGGGAACTTTATTACCACCATCTTTGCAGTATCTCCTTTGCACTTTCTAGGTTTATGCATGCTTAAGTCTAGTAAAATCCTACAACTGTGTATATCCCCAACTCTGGGAGTCTGAGTGAGCACAAAGCATCCTTGGGAAATATAGGGAAGATGGTGGCATGGTAAGAAACTCATACAGGTGAAATAAAGGCCAAAATATACCCATATAGCAGAGAAAGTGGTTCACCGCATGCTAACCAGCCCAATAATGTAATTGTGCAAAAACGTGAAAGGTATTTTCAGGTAGATTTGTTGCCTACCTGAAATTGCCCTAAAACTGCTTCCAACAAGGGAGGGAAAATACAACGAAGCTCTATCCATACTTCTCTAGGAACATTCAAGAGAAGAGAACCATTCTTGAATCAAATGGTCTGCCATTTCCGCTTTGCCTCAGATGGTAAAAAAATCCTTCCTGATTTTGAGAAGGCAATCATACCAGTCCCTGTATCACCTTTGCTCTAAAACTTAATTTTGGTAATCCTGTATTTTACCTCTTGCAAATAAAGGTATCCAACCCTTTCTTGAAGCTATCTAAGATATCTGCCAGTACAAACACTTAAGGCAAAGAATCCCATAACTTCACAGCTGGGAAAATGATTGAACTGCAATGTACTCTGAAGTGAAGTGTCTTTTTTGTCTATTCTGAAACCACTTTTGCTTCATTAATCGATTCTATGTATTTCTCTCACCTGTACCAGGTTCAGTCCTTGAATACAGTTCTTCACTTCTTTGATTAGTTTGACTTTATCTGTAGCATTTACTTCTGTCAATTTTACTGTGAAATGTGTCTTCTCCTTCTTCCCTGGAGCTTCTGCCTCTTCTGCAGCCTAGTATAACACAGTTAAACAAGTTATTTCAGCTACTGTACATGGCTTTGGAAGAAACTGGAAATTTTATCTTTAACATGTCTCTACCTGAGAAGGTGCCGCTGTTGCTCCAGATAACATTGAACCCATTGGCATCATCCCAACATCCTGAATCTTCAGGGTTTTCTACAGAGTAAAGGTAAAAGGATTATTAATATATTCAGAAATCATTCTGAAATATACTCCCAGCTCCACCCAACACTGCCTGTTTCTGTGGTGATTCTGATGGGTTTAGGCCTTAATTAAAGAGGTTGAAATTTAAAAGGCAAATTACATGGTGCAGAAGGTTACTGTGGGTGACCAGGTGGCACAAAGTCATTTTCAGTATACTTTAGCACTGTGCTATGGGTGGAAGGTAACAGAATGTTGGACTGAAGAGAGGGCCTGAAACCAGAAAGTCTAAACTTAAGATATCAACACCCAAGAGGCACAAAAGGCACTGGGTCCCAGCACCAAAAGTACATTGTACACAATGAGACATAATGGTACATTATATACAATGAGACACAACAGGTACTGGAAATCCAACTGCATCATATACAGCGAGAGCCAGTAGATCTGGTTCCTTTCTATGTAAATAAAAAAGATAAGATTTAATAATTGTGTACTTGTGCATTTTTAAAAAAAACCCTGCAAAAGTTCCAGTATTTTTCAGCTAGCGGATTACTCCTCCTGCCAGTTATCTTTGGTGGCCAAGTTTATCCGGGCACACATTGCTATATGCCCAGTGCAGAATAGCAAGATGGTAAACTAACCTGCCTGAATAAGTTAAAAGAGGGCATAGCTGAACTCATATTCAGTGAGAGTGATGCAGAACTCTAGCCATCTTCTCTCACTTATTTCATAGTTTCTTTCCGCTCACCACTTTGACAGCTTTATACTTGGCTATTTGACATTAGGTAGATATAACTAGTTATATTTCTATTAAATCAATATCCTGTTCAGCTTCCATTCTAGTTTCTGAACTGCAGCTTGGTTGCTATGGTACATGAGACCATAACAACCAAACGGATAGAAATTCCAAAACTGGAGAGTGACAGACACACAAAAGTTAAATCATTCAAAAGCCACAAGTAAAAACAAATGACCATTAATTGCAAATGTTTAAAAAGTTAAAAGTTAATTTTAAGGCAACGTATCCATTTAAAGTGATGCTGTAAGGTGTTCACACTCCCTTCAGTGTGACCCTTCTCCTACAAGGCCAGCACTTAGCGTACACACTGGCACCTGAAGCACAGCACCCCAGATGAAGCAGGGACATGAAGGCTGAACATGCAATGGAACTTTGACTGCTTTGAGGCTCTGTCTGAAGAGTTATAGAAATGTTGTACATGGTACAGCAGCCATATGTCTTAAAAGACATGTAAACCCCACACACAAAAATGTAATCAATGAACAGCCTCTTTGAAATCTTTCAATACCTGCCACACTGGTTGTCCAGAGGTTAATAGTAAGGCTACAGCATTAAAGGTGCTATAGGAATAAACCGTGGAAAAAGCTACACTTTGATTTCATCCCACCCAAGTGTGCCTAGAGTAAGGAAAGGTGATTAGTATAACAAATTAGCATCTACAGTAGAAACCTCATTTTAAGTTTATTAGGGGGCCCTGTCAAAACAAAAAACATGTAAAATTAGGGGGGGAAAAAGCAGCTTGCCTTAATGGGGCTGTAAAAAAACATAAAATTGGGGTTTTACTGTACTATGGTCACTGTGTACCTACCCGAAGTAACTCATTGAACTCAGAAACTTCCAGCAGAGTAAGGCTGGCAATTTGGTCAACCAGATTATGGATTTTAGGTGGATATTCCTTGGGTGCATTGTCCAGAGATGGAGAGGGTAGCGCCTGATTCTTCAGCTCACTGGTGGTTCTTAACAACCTGACCGTGGATATCTCAAATCTGAGGATATTAAAGGGATACTGTCATCACAAAATGATTCCCCTTTACAGTACCTTTTTAACACTGGCTTTAAATGTTCTCATTTTTTTGTTTTATTACAGTTTCAGATTACATATATTAATTAATTAGTTTATAAATACATCCGTTTATATTGCCACAGCTATTCCTCATTATCTCCTTTGCTAGAAGTGATACTGTCAATTATATTATCTCAACTCATCAAATAATAGTGCTTCTGAAGCATAATTCATTATGGAAACCAGAGGCTTTTAAAGGGGAAATTTATATAGTTATAGTCATATTTAAAACGGAGACATCTGGCAAGCCATTGCAATGATTTCCCAGGATTCCCTCTGACTCGGAAATTGTTCCTTAATAAGCTGCAGCCTTTTTTTTTTTTTACTGCTGCCCTCCTGGAAAGATGGGTTGGAGATATAATGTTACATGGCATGGGTTAAGCCAGGGGTCCCCAACCTTTCTTACTCGTGAGCCACAGTCAAATGTAAAAGCAACACAAGCACCATAAATGTTCATGGAGGTGCCAAATAAGGGCTAAGATTGGTTATTAGGCAGCCTCTATGCACACTATCAGCTTACAGGGGGCTTTATTTGGTAGTAAATCTTGTTTTTATTCAACCAAAACTTGCCCCCAAGTCAGGAATTTAAAAATAACTACATAGTTACATAGTAAGTTGGGTTGAAAAAAGACATACATCCATCACGTTCAACCATAATGCCTATATATATAACCTGCCTAGCTTCTAGTTGATCCAGAGGAAGGCAAAAAAACCCCATCTGAAGCTTCTCTAATTTGCCGCAGGGGGGAAAAAATTCCTTTCTGACTCCAAGATGGCAATCGGACCAGTCCCTGGATCAACTTGTACCAAGAGCTATATCCCATAACCCTGTATTCCCTCACTTGTACTGAGAGCTATCTCCCATACCCCTGTATTCCCTCACTTGTACTGAGAGCTATCTCCCATAACCCTGTATTCCCTCACTTGTACTGAGAGCTATCTCCCATAACCCTGTATTCCCTCACTTGTACTGAGAGCTATCTCCCATAACCCTGTATTCCCTCACTTGCTAAGAATCCATCCAGCCCCTTCTTAAAGCTATATAATGTATCAGCCAGCACGACTGATTCGGGGAGGGAATTCCACAGCTTCACAGCAGTAAAAAAAATCCTTTCCGAATATTTAAACGGAACCTCCCTTCTTCTAAACGGAGTGGGTGCCCTTGTGTCCGTTGGAAGGCCCTACTGGTAAATAAAGCATTAGAGAGGTTATTATATGATCCCCTTATATATTTATACATAGTTATCATGTCACCCCTTAAACTACCTGGTTTGGGGGCACTGAGAGCAACATCCAAGGGGTTGGTGAGCAACATGTTGCCCCTGAGCCACTGGTTGGGGATCACTGGGTTAAGCTACCTATGTAAAGTACCAGGAAGGCTGATAATGGTATATACATGAAAATCTAATTGCCATGAATTATGGGGCAAATCATACTTTGGCAGACAAGTGATGTGGGAAGGTGAATGTAGGCCAAACTGACAGCAATGGTGTATAGGTAGAACCAATCAGAGGTAGCGATCAGAAATCAAGGAAACAGAGCTGCAATTCAAAGGGCAGAGACAGCAACAATGCAAGTAGCAAAAGCCTAATTTTAAAGGGGTTGTTCACCTTTAAGTTAACTGCAAGCATGTTATAGAATGTTCTATTCCTTAATTATGTAATCTTTGTAGTCTAAGTTTTTGCCTTCCTCTCCCCAGTTTCAAACAGGGTCGCTGACCCCAACAGACAAACTATTGCTTTTTGAGGCTAAAATTAGCTTCGTTGTTACTTTTTACAACTTATTTTGCTATTCAGCCCTCCTACCATACTTATTCCAGTCTCTCATTCAAACCACTACCTGGTTGCTAGGGAAAATATGTTGCTAGCAACCAGGTAGCTGCTGAGATACCAACCTGGAAAGCTGCTTAAAGGAGAAGGAAAGGTACAATCACTGGGGGCACCCCACAGTGATTGTAAACACTTACCTTACACCACGAGCTGGTGCCCCTGTTAGGAGAAAACCGCACCAGCCCAGGGTAGCTCCGAGAGAGCGATCCTGTTCCTTCCTCTGTATTTGTGCCGCTTGTGCACACGCAGTAGAGTGAAAAGCCGAACTTTAACAAAAAAAAAAACTGCCTTTTTCACTCTACTGCGCATATCAGGAGCACCAACCTGGGGTATAAGGTAAGCGATTACAATCACTGGGGGTGACTAATATTCTGGCACCCCCCCCCCCCAGTGATTTTACCTTTTCCTCTCCTTTTACAAATAGCTAAATAACTGAAAAGCCATAAAAAATGCTCACTTATTGCCAACAATTTCAGAATATTACTGTCTATATCATACTAAAAGTTTATTTAAAGGTGATCTGCCCCTTTACACAAAAATCTAACGTTTTCACTCTATTACACATGCATTCGGCCCAGGGCCATCTGAAGAATGAAAAAGATGATAGGGCCATGGTGCTTGCTCAGAAATAGGTAAATATGATCAAATGGGAGTCTAATATAGGCATCTCACAGTGATTTCAACTTTCCTTCTATCTCTTTTAGGAAAATAAGATTTATATTTTTTATTTTCTTTCATTTTTATAGTTTAAAGTTGAGTGAAGTTCCCAAGGAGAGACGGATTTTTAATCACATTTTTGTGGTTACCAGGTGTAAGATAGCAGAAAATTGGAAATCTAAAATAATTCCCAAAATTGAAGATATTCTTAAAACTGTAGAGTTTAATCTCAATGCAGAAAAAACCTGGGCAATCAGATCAGGAAATTTACAGTCCTTTCTGGTGAGATCAAGTTTATGGCATTCGATATACCCAGATACTAAATTGAATGATCTTAATTAGAGGTTATAAATCCCATAAATCTAATAAATCCAATACATCCTATAAACCCTCTCACAGAGATGGAGACTTTTCCAGTTGTGTTCTCTGCATAACACAATAATTTATGAGGAGAGCGTACTGTTCTTAACTCTTAGCAATTGAATACAACTTCATTAGTTGTAGTATTAGGTGTAGTTGTAGTTATAGTTTTTACTATATGTATCCTTCCTTATTGGGATATATCAATTTATTATAGTAAAATATTGCTCTATATTTTTGGTGAAGCAAAATTTCTTAATGATACAGCTTGACTGTGTTCAATCAATCCTTAGATGGATGCGACCCCCAGGATCTCAGTAGTGTCAGTTTATACGTGTTTTGCACGTTTTCAACGCGTGATTAGTATACGGGTATAAATATACGTGTACATAACAAATTTCTTAACCAACAATATTAAATTATATTATATCACATTTTATCATATGTTGACCAATACTGAATGTATAAGTTTTCAACGGCTGTTATTATTTGTACTACAGATTATTTTTCTGCATAATGTAAATATTAATGTTTGAAAATATTTTAACGCCTTTATTTGGCTATAATGTTTAAAAAATCCCAATAAAAATTATTGAAACTAAAGTTGAGTGAAGTTAGGGGTGTGCTTCCCTACATGCTTTATTTCAGTAGGTTCCACAGGGTAACCAAGATGAACACAAGATGAAACTGCAAGGGTTAAAACTCCAAGTGTGTAACACAGGCAGAGGCGCTCAGGGAGCACAAGGCACATTCTCCCTATTATTAGCAGGAGAGAGTAATGCATGGAAGTAATGAACGAACGCAGACAGCATGGAACACAAGGAGTCAATGATAGAAAGCGAACACATTACCGACGCAGAGCTGAGGACACGGCCTGCAATCTCAGGCAGCAGCGAGTTACAGGGAGCATGTCGATTATTCGCTCAGACAGGACTTCGGAGGTCGCTCACAGTCTCAGGATATTACTCCCGTTTCCTGTTGCCGGCTACTGCACATGGAGTCCTCCAATCCTGTGACCTACCCAGCATGCCTTGCGCCAGCCGCAACAAGGATAACTTTATCAGTAGGCTAGTGTGCATAGTGCCACAGAGCGGCAAGTTGGCAGCTTTCACTCACCTGGGGCAGGGCTTATCGCAATTGGAATTGTATAAAGGACATAAGCTAAGCCTATAGAGGTTATGATTTGCAGCTGGAGTTTTCCTCCTCATGCAGTAGGTGAGCCTAATAAGTTTGACAGTGCGGGCAAATAACTTTATAAAGGGTGAATTAGGAAAAGTGTCAGCCAGATGAATGGCTGTGTGGTATTCAGTCCCCGCAATGCCACCCCACCCGCTAGAATGTAAATCAATGGGATGGCATACACGGCGCTGCGATTTGCTGAAGTCGCCCAAAGATTTCTCTCAAGGCAACGTTCAGCCACTTCGGCAAATTGCAGCGCCGCGTATGCCATCCCATCGATTTACATTCTAGCTGGTGGGGTGGCATTGCGGAGAGATTTGTCGCATGGCAACTAATCTCCAGCAGTGCCCCCATAATACATTGGTGCCCAGCAGTGCCCCCATAATACATTGGTGCCCAGCAGCAGTGCCCCCTAATACATTGGTGCCCAGCAGTGCCCCCATAATACATTGGTGCCCAGCAGCAGTGCCCCCATAATACATTGGTTCCCAGCAGCAGTGCCCCCATAATACATTGGTGCCCAGCAGCAGTTCCCCCATAATACATTGGTGCCCAGCAGCAGTGCCCCCATAATACATTGGTGCCCAGCAGCAGTGCCCCCCTAATACATTGGTGCCCAGCAGTGCCCCCATAATAGATTGGTGCCCAGCAGCAGTGCCCCCATAATACATTGGTGCCCAGCAGCAGTGCCCTCCTAATACATTGGTGCCCAGCAGCAGTGCCCCCATAATACATTGGTGCCCAGCTGCAGTGCCCCCATAATACATTGGTGCCTAGCAGCAGTGCCCCCATAATACATTGGTGCCTAGCAGCAGTGCCCCCATAATACATTGGTGCCCAGCAGCAGTGCCCCCATAATACATTGGTGCCCAGCAGCAGTGCCCCCATAATACATTGGTGCCCAGCAGCAGTGCCCCCATAATACATTGGTGCCCAGCAGCAGTGCCCCCATAATACATTGGTGCCCAGCAGTGCCCCCATAATACATTGGTGCCCAGCAGTGCCCCCATAATACATTGGTGCCCAGCAGCAGTGCCCCCATAATACATTGGTGCCCAGCAGCAGTGCCCCCATAATACATTGGTGCCCAGCAGCAGTGCCCCCCTAATACATTGGTGCCCAGCAGTGCCCCCATAATAGATTGGTGCCTAGCAGCAGTGCCCCCATAATACATTGGTGCCCAGCAGCAGTGCCCCCATAATGCATTGGTGCCTAGCAGCAGTGCCCCCATAATACATTGGTGCCCAGCAGCAGTGCCCCCATAATACATTGGTGCCCAGCAGCAGTGCCCCCATAATACATTGGTGGCCAGTGTTCCCCGCAGCCCCCCCTAATACATTGGCGACCTGCAGCAGTTTTACTTCTCCTCCGTTGGCTCCTCCAGCATGTTCGGATTCTTCACCGGCGACGCCTCTGCACGTCTGTCTCCATGTGAATGAAGACAGGCCCTTTTATAAGGTTGCGCCCCGTGCGTACTGATGGCACATGTACACACGGGGCGCAACCATCCCTATGACCAATGACAGGGCCCGGATTTTATTAAAGGGGGCCAGAGCTACTAGGAAAACTGTAGCACCGCCGGGCCCCCTTTAAAAGTAAAAATGGCCCGGGACAGCTGTCCCCGCTGTGCCCCCCTGATGGCTGCCCTGCAGCCCTTAAAATGGTTCACCAAGCACGAAAGCTGTTTAAGTACCCTAAAGGACCATGACCTTCCAACCAACTTTACAATATAAGATAATTTGCAAATTTAATGGTTTTTAACCCCTCCCCTTGGGTAATGTGGCTTAATTTGAAGCTTACATGATTTTTTGGGGGGAACTTTTTACACTTATAGCACATTTATCCCTACACACAGTTTGGTTAATGTAACAATGCAGCACAATTAATTCCATTCAGGATGTGGGGTCCTGCAGAATCTTGACAAACTGGCAATTTGGGATGTAGAAATATGCAGCCACTTATACCCTTTAGGGGTGGTTCACATTCAGTTTAACTTTTTGTATTTTATAGAATGCCTATTCTTAGCAACATTTAAATTGGTTTTCTCTTCTATTTTAATTTTTAAATTGTTTTTGAATTAATTGCCTTCCTCTTTTGACTCTTTCCAGCTTTCAAATGGGGGTCACTGACCCCTGCAACCAAAAAACTGTTGCTCTGTGAGGCTACAATTTTATTATTATTGTTAGCTTGTATCACTTATCTTTCTATTCTCCTTTATTCATATTCCTCACCCTTTTAGACCAGTGGTTTACAACCTTTTTGGCTTCAAGGACCAGTGTCAAGCATGAACATTGTTCCACGGACCGGGGGGGCGTTCATTTGTGCATTCATCTACGCCTTTCTATGTGCGTGGCTTTCCTCCGAGCCTCTACATGCGCGTTGCGTTGATCGACGCAACACTTTTATACGCGCCTTTCTTTGGGTGGCGCTTTGTTTACGCCGCATTTTTACCGCGGCCGGGAACTGAGGCGGCCCCCTAGAAAGCACCCCGCAGCTCGGCACTGGTCCGCGGACCGGCGGTTGGGGCCCCTGTTTTAGACGACTGCCTGGTTCCTAGGTTAAATTGGACTGCAGCAACCAGATAGCTGCTGAAATTCCAAAATAGGGAGCTGCTGCAAAAAGCTAAATAACTAAACAAAACATAAGTAATAAAATAATGAAGACCAATTGCAAATTTTCTCAAAATAGTATTCTCTGCATAATACAAAAGTTAAACAAAAAGGTGAACAGCCCCTTTAATTGGACTGCACTAGGAAATCCTTTGAGGCCGTAGCAAATAAACTTGGCTGTAGCAAGCAATTCCAGGCAGCAGCTGCAAGGGCAAACAATGAGCCGTATTAAAAGGGGTATAGATTCACAGGAGGAGGGGGTTATTCTTCCACTTTACAGAGCGCTGGTAAGGCCCCATCTGGAATATGCCGTGAAGTTTTGGTCTCCAGTGCTCAAACAGGATAATGAGAGGGGCTCCAAAACATAGCAACCAAGCTGGTAAAGGGTATGGAAAGTCTCAATTATGAAGAAAGACTGGCCAAGTTGGGTCTGTTTACACTGGTGATGAGGCGCTTAAGGGGGAACATGAGATAACTATACATCAGGGCCGCCATCAGAGGGGGAAAGGGGCAGTTGCTCTGGGCCCGGTGGCAGATGAGTATCGATTTATGTACCTCATGCACCTGGGATGTAAAAATATGCAGCCACTTAACCCTTAATGGGACTGCACTAGGCAAATCCATAATGGAGAAGGACCTTGGAGTCCTTGTGGATAATAAACTTGGCTGTAGCAAGCAATGCCAGGCAGCAGCTGCAAGGGCAAACAAGGTTTTGAGCTGTATTAAAAGGGGTATAGATTCACGGGAGGAGGGGGTTATTCTTCCCCTTTACAGAGCGCTGGTAAGGCCCAAAACTCCAGTGCTCAAATGGAATAATTTGAGTTAGAGAGGGTCCAGAGAAGGGCAACTAAGCTGGTAAAGGGTATGGAAAAAAGATTAAGATTAAGGCCAAGTTGGGTTTTTATTCTGGAGAAGAGGTGTTTGAGAATATGATAAGGATTAATAACTGGCTGATACATTAGATAGCTTCAAGAAGGAGTTGCATGGCTTTTTAGCAAGTGAGGGAATACAGGGTTATGGAAGATAGCTCTTAGTTGAAGTTGATCCAGGGACTGGTTCGATTGCTATCTTCGAGTTAGGCAGGTTACGTCTATAGGCGTAAAAGGCTGAACTTGATGGGCACATGGCTTTTTTTAAACGTAACTTACTACTATGTAAGTACCTACCTGGAGTTGCTGGCAGGCCGGTACTAGGAGTAGGCAGGAAAGGCATGTGCCTAGGGTGCAGTGGGGGGCGCTGAGCCCATACCCCTTTGCCTGCCCCTACTTTTGGGCAGTCTAATTTACTAATTCTGCACAATAAGCTGGGATTTGCTGTGCTATGGTGCACGCCTATGCGCGTGGGGAAGCGTAGGACACAGAGGAGCAGGTGAAAAGCAGGCCTTATGTTTTCTGTTGTTAATGACTGGGGAGGGCACTGAAAGCAACGTGTCTGTATTTTCAGATGACACAAAGCTATGCTGAACAGTTCAATCGATTCAGGATGTGTGGCACTTTTGCAGGGAGATCAATACCTTTACGTATTTAGGGATAAATGTACATCTGGATCCTGAGCAATATATTCCTATGAATATCACTCCCATCAACCAGCAATTGGCAACATCACTAACTAACTGGGCCTCGCTTTCTCTCACGCCATGGGGCAGGATAAATATAATTGAAATGGTATTTCTACCCAAATACCTATACATTTTCCTTGATACACTGACAATAATCCCTAAACAAATTTGAGACTTAATTCATACCCAGATACGTCCCTTCTTATGGAACAATAAGTTACCAAGGGTCTCATTTGTTACTCTGAATACTTATGATAAAGAAAGGTTGGGGCTTCCAAATCTATATTTTTATTATTTAGCAGCCCAACTTAGTTATATCAATTAGTGACTCACTCAAAATTTGGAAAATTAAAAAGTGATACCAAAGATCATTTACCCCTTTCCCCCCTGTATGAAAAGGGTAAGGTAGCCACATGGCACGCTACCATTAAACTAGCAAAAATTACTCCAACTTACCTCCTCTCTCCCTTTGTGAAAAAAATCTATTCTACATTTTTATCATTCAGAGGCCATATGGTTTTGGGCACCCAAAAAATTAAATACCTGGGGGACGTAGTCCTAAATTCACAATTCATTGAGATGGTGGAACTCAGGAACAAGTTAATATTCCACACCTGCCCAATGTATAGATATCTGCAGATGCAACATACCTTTAGAGCGCTGTTTGGTGCAACTGAGCTGACCCTGGCAGGACCTTCACTCCTTTCGCAGCTAAGGAGGATAGATTCCTCCAAACTGGTCTCCAACTTATATGCTAAATTAATGTCTACCACTCCAGCCCCATTGCAAGCAGAATATAATAGGTGGTGAGAATATATTCCCAGACTAGGGATAGACCAATGGGAAGAGGTTACTGGAAACCTCTATCAGTTTTTGTTTTGTTCCAGAGATAGGCTGATCCAGCACAAATTCTTACTTAGGACGTATTATACCCAATAGATTATGCCGCATGGGTCAAATTACATCCCCAATTTGTAAACAATGTGAAGAGGTAAACGAGTCTTACTAGCATATGATCTGGGCCTGTCCTATTAGCAGAAGAACTGTGGAATGTAGTCCAATCATCCTGGGCTGGAATACCTGCTCATAGGTGCCAGAGGTTGGCCAACTCCATGCAACACAGATGTGCAGCAGTTCTCAAAAGCAGTGATTATACAACTAAATATTAGTTCAGTGATTTAGGAAAGCCAAAATCTTGAAACATTTTTAAGTTTATACAGTGTATGTTTGTAAAGAAGAATGCAGACACTGCTATTTTTTTTTTTTTTTAACAGCAATTTGTTCACTTTTTGTATATAGTCTATAAATAGACGCGAAGCCGCGGACCAGGCCGACAAATAGTTGACCCGCACATCACTAGTCCCTAGCAACCAGATAGCTGCTGAAACTCCAAACTGGACAGCTGCTGAACAAAAAGTGAACTAAAAAACTACAAATAACAAAAAATTAAGATCAATTGCAAATTGTCTCAGAATATTGCTCGCTACATAGTACTAAAAGCTAACTGAAAGGTGGACAACCCCTTTAAAGCTCTTGAGATAACATGGGTGTGGTTTGAAGTGGGCACAGTTTAATAAAAGAACCAACTTCCATTATTGGTCCTTCACCACATAGGCCAGAACAATCCCAGCCCTCAATACCACAGAAGTTGGACAGCACTGTCTATACATAAAACAAAAACAAACAAAAAAAAATAAATAAAAATACGATTAGTTCCAGTCCGATACATATTTATTATGGTGATATTAAACCTTTTAGAAGTCACTAAATTCAAGAGGTGAAAATAAGAGAGAGAAGCCTGGGAAACCACCCATACAGACACAGCTGAACAAGTGCAGTGAATCTGATATATATTACAAGCACAAAAACAGCATCACAATGGAACAGTTGTGGTGGCATTGGAATCCAGGGGTACAACAGAGATATGAGAGCCTTATACGCTACCAATCTAAGCATGAGTAACAAGGCTGAAACAGCCAGTCATATCAGAGCCATACACGGCATTTTTAGGCCATTGCTATTCCAAAAGGAACAACTGCCACTAAGTAGCAAATGTTTAGGGGAGCACAAAGTGAAGCTGGGTATAGAATCCGTTATCTGGAAACCAGTTATCCAGAAAGCTCCTAATTATGGAAAGGTTATCTACCATAGACTCAATTATAAACAAATAATTCAAAATTTCAAAACATATTTCCTTTTTCTCTGTAATAATACCTTGTACTTAATTCCAACTAAGATATAATGAATCCATATTGGAGGCAAAACAATCCCACTGGGTTTATTTAATATTTAAATGATTTTTTAGTATTCTTAAGATGGGGATCTAAATTATGGGATAATAGATCCCAAACCTGTACCTGATATAACTAATCTGTGTTTGGTTAATATTAAGTACTTGTCCTCTGTAATCGTGGGTGTATTTATCATGTAGGCCAACAGTTATTTTTTTATAGCCTTAACATAAATTTTGTTTAATTTTGACACCATTTTATATTTTCGGCTCAGGAATTTGTGGGAGGTGAGAGAGGATAGAGAAGAATATTTGAATGGCATTTCCCATAGGCTTTGGCAAATTATCTTTCTATAATTGTCCAGAATAGCTCAAGTTATCAATATACCCCATATAGCAAATACTTCAAGGATTTCATATATGTACATGTTCCTCGTGAGCTAGATTTTGGTCAGTGCTTAAAGCAGCATTAGATCTGGGCATAAGTTAAAAAAGAAAAGAAAAAAAAAACATGGACAGAGATCAAGTACAGCTAAAATATGAAATTTACATTAATGTAGTGTATTTTTCTGTTTAGCTAAAGGTACATGCTTTACACGCTAGGGCCAAATAGGGTTGATTTAACATGTTTAAGGTAATTCAGTTCTTCATTAGTCAAATGAGATAAGTTGTGCTTCGCTCCCTCCTGTTCCTTGCTGCCCATGTGCTGCTGGCTGCTGCGCAGGCTGTTGCTGACCACCTACAACTGGCATCTGAAAGACAGCGTTAGTTATTAGCCACTATACATATACAAACATCTAGACGCATAGATAGAAAACATACTAACCTGCTGGTACATGGGTTGCTGCCCACCAATGAATGGCTGCTGTTGAGAAGGTAGGTTGCTAAGAGATGGGTCCTGACCAGGCAGAGTAGACATAAGATTCTAAACAGTGGAAATATTGGTAGTAAATCTTTTTAAAAGTGACACTGATACATGAACACACATATTCTTAATGTGAATTAATCTCTCTGGTTGATTTTTTTTTTGATCATATCTATTTGTCTACCCAAAGATTATAAAATGCAAATGAATGAAGCTCATTGGTCATTGGTTGCTATTTTGTATTGATTAGACACGACTCCATATACGCCAGGGTTTGTACACCTTGGTTCAACATTTTATATGGTCAGTTTAGAACTTTTAACAGTTTTAAGCTGAGCAGCAAACTTTCTTTATCTAAAGACGAATATGGCTAGACTAAAGGCAAACTTATAACAGTAATCATTGAAGCCTTCAAAGTTGTGCTCAGTATAGCTCAATGGACCAGCTGGCTATTCTACAGATAAGCAATATTAAAACCCCTAAACCTTTAGTGTATATCTTACTGAACTATCCAATGATATGTAATATAGAACAGCCCCCAAGGCAGTTGTACACAAGGGAACCAGATTGAATAATACGTTGTTTTTCTTTATGTGGCCACCATTACTCCGAACCTTTACTAAAGAGCAATTTACCTGCATATTATATGGCTGATAAGGCATGGGGACAGACTGTGCACCCATGTAACCCACTGCACCCGCAGAAGCAGTCTGGGATATCGAGGGAAGGCTCTGAGATGCCACATTCTATAGGAAAAAAATAAAACATGCTCAAAGTCTGAACATTATTATGTGTGGCCCACTGCTCAAAACATGTAATTGTGCCTCTACACTAAAGTCGGTTTCCTATTAGATTGTAAGCTTTTGCCTGCACTGTTGTCATATTAAATTGTGTATCGCCAATACAGTCTTTTTCATACACTGCAGAACATATTCTGGCTTTATGAGTTAAAAGTTAACAAAAGACGAGCTTTAATTTAGGACTACAATACTGTATCAATTTCAATTATTTCAAATGTGCCGGTGTAGGGGGGGGCAAGGTAATATGGGTGTTTCAAATAATGCAATGAGATGCTAAAAATACTGTTACTGATCTTGTTACTAGTACAGTACACTATGCTTCTATAGGCCCCTCTTTTGTGTGGGAACATTTACTTTTTTGAACATTGCCCACAACACCAGTTCTGGCTCCATTCTTACTCACTCAACACAGTACCCAACACTTAAACCTATTAAATATGGCAGACTACTTTACATGCTCAGAATCATCCCCTCTGATTACCTGGTAGGCTTGAGTAGGTGTGGGCTGATAAGACGTGTATGTTGGGTTGGTGGTTGGTACAGCCTGCCCCTGCTGAGCTGTGGGAGCACATCCTGCTGTGTACATATATGCATTCACCATGTTGGGATCTGTGAGAAAAACACGGTTTTGATTAGGTCTAACATATAAGCAGGATTTCCAACATCCAGTCAAGCACCTTGACATCTCACCTTGAACCTGCATGGCAGGGTATGGCGCTGTGGCTGGCTGTCCTGATGGGTTCATATACACACCATGCATTGGGGAACCCTCCACAGAACCAGATGGGCTAAAGGTACCAGGGTAGGCAGGGGGTCCAGAGGGTGGGTACATAATGCCCCCAGTCGCAGGTAGTGATTGTAGCTGGAGGGTATAACATCATAATTTCAGTTAGTAACTGGCAGTGTTTCTGAAATCTTTGAAAAAAAAAAAAGATGGTGGACAAACCTGTGCATATGGGAGGGAGAAAGCAGGCATCTGGGCTCTCATCTGAATTGTCTGTTTCTGCTGCTCCAGTCGCAATTGTCTCTCCTTTTCCTGCTCCTGCAAACGTTGGATTGCCAGCTGGCGTTGCATCTCCAGGTATTCCTAGGGATTAAAACCAGGCTGACATTATAATGGACCTGCCAACATTATTACTCCTCACTAAAAAAATAAATAAGTGTATTAAGTGACAGGAGGGAGAATCCAATAACTGCTTCCCACACTCACATCCTAAGGAAATCCACCCCTAATAGCATTAGCATTAATCAATTACATGCCACATTCCCCCCACACTGTGTTTAGCAGTTTATCTGCATCACCTGCTTTTTTTGTCTCATAATCTCCAGTTTTTGCGCCAATTGGATTTGCCGTTGCCTCTCAGCCTCCTCTGCTGCACGCCGGAGCTTTTCCCTGTGCTCATCACGAAGAGCATTCAGTGCTCCTCGCGCATCCCGAATTTGTGCAAGTTTGTCTTGCAGGCCCTCGTAGTACACTAATGGGAGAAAAATTAGGTTAAAAGGAAAGAAGCATGATTAAATAATGTTTTTTTAAGAAGGTACTTCTTTGTATTACCAATATTCCTGGAAAAAGCAGCACAATTACTAGCTGTTATATGATTATGGAGTTTTTCTTTCAATAAAATGCTGCAACAAAGACTGTTGCTTCACTAAGTCTGGCACACCTTTTTTATATCAAAGGCTAGAGGAATTTTTAAAACCAAGTGACTGAGACTGTTCGCACATTAAGTAAAATAATGGCTCTTTCCCACCCGCTCCTAAATCTACACATTGTAAACACTTACATCGCCTTTCATCCAACTGATTGAGCATCTCTAGCAACTGTGGGTGCATGTTGTTAATGGACTGGAAGAGGGATAATACAGCAGAGTCATTCGTGATGCTCCTGCCACGCATTTGGTTGCTTTTCATACGGTTCAAAAATGTGGTAACTGCATTCTGCAAAGCTTTTAGGAACTGCTCGTGATTCTCCTCTGACTCCCCATTCTGGTATTGCTGCTGAAAACAACGGAAGTTAGACCAACATGAAAAGGCTTTAGGGTCCTACATGTGCATCAACAGGACACGTGAACTAAACTGACATGTAGAAGCAACAAAGCAGTCTAAATCTTCTTGTCCAAAGCATTTTGATTTAGTTAAATCTCATTCGTGTATGCGGATGATAAAAACACAAAAATAATCAGGTACTGAAATATTACATAACTGGGACCATCAGTTAACCAGGAACAGACTAATGGCCAGTCAGCAAAAGGAAATTTAACTGGATGTTTGCATAGATTCCATGGACTGTTTAGCTGCCTGGCTAAAACAAGTGGGGTAACAAAAGGTAACAGCCAATGAGCTGCCTACCAGTTAAATAAAGCAAATGGCCTTTTGAAGGGGAAAACTTAAGAATATGTTGCAACAACAGAAGAGGGTGATTTGGGAAATAGTGTATGGATAGCTACATATAACAAAAATACTAAACTGTTTTTGGTAACGTGCAATGCCAGCACTCACCATAATGTTAATCCCTTCCCCCTAGGCTAATGGTCAGGACCTGCCACCAACACTTATATATTTTAGCCCTAACCTTAGCCGTGTGTGTGGTTTAATTTTGAGTTAACTTTTAGTATGTTATATAATTCCTTCTAGCAACATTTCAGTTAATCATCATTAGTTTAAGCAAATCGAATGTGCTTTTTTAATAGGCTGAGAAGGCCTGTAGGAAAAGGAAGACATTGGTGAAATGATAGGAGGTGTTAAAACATAAAAACAGTGTTTGTGGGAGAGTCTGTCCTTTGGTCTGGAGGCTTAAGCTGCCATGGGCGACTAGGAAACTATACTATGTGACAAGCAGGGTGCAAAGTGCAAAAGAAAATCCATAATACATCATGTTTATTGCACTTTGTGCACATAGATAAACTGCCTAATTGCGCTTTAAAACGGACCACTTAGACCTGCGTGCACCCAATGATTACAGCGCTGCCTGTATTCAGCATAACTGTATTCATGAGGAGGCAAACAGGGCACATAGGCACTCCCCTTCATACCCTGAATGTAATTCAGATATACATGTCAGGGTCAGAGTAAATTATACCTTATGTTTCATTAAATCTAAAGTCCAGTATTAATCTCAGGCTAAAACAATTCTATATGCCCTCATGATGCAGTGGGACATAAATGTTTCTTCTTAATAATAAAGATAAAAAAAGAAAAAATGCTGTTAAATCCCTTGGGCTAATGAAATATGCTTTCTAGCAGTTATTCCCCATTGTTTTAAGAGATAATCCTATTGCTCATGATAGAAACTAGCATATTCAGTGTGCTATCTGATGTGATCCCTACTTGCCTGTACTAGCACCTGTCACAGGCAAAGCATTCCTTTTTCAAATAAATTCAAGCTAGTGCCAGAGGGTAAGGCCTCTTTGATTGTTGTGGGTCTCTCTGAATGGATTGTAATCAAAATAATGAGACTGCCATAAGCCTTAAACAGGCAACCCCCCCACCCACCCCATCTTTGTAATATTAAGCAGAAGTGAACAACAGCAGTCACCCAATAAACTTTACACTTACCTCCATGACTGTCACTGGCACATCACCTCCCTGAAGAACAGCAGGCTCACTGATTGGGACAGGGGCAGAGGGTGTAGGGCTTTTCCTGACCTCTTCCTGCTTCTTCTCCCAGTAATTACGATTCAGGTAACGAGCTAGCTACAGGGGAGGGGAGGAGGAATCAAAAGTCAGAGGTCAACAGAGACTAAATTCTGAAAAACCCAGTAGTGATTTTTTTCCTTTTGTTACCTCAGGATCAATTTCTTCAGCAAGGGGAGCAGATGAATTCTGGGAAGAAAGAAAAGGAACATACTATCAGGTATACAGTACAAAACCATGAATCATAGCATAGCAACCGACCTTTTATATGCAATCATACTCCTACTCACAAAAATATTTCTGTGTAGAATTTACTGCATATCCATAACAGGTACTTACCAAGGCAGCAGAGTAAAGTGTTGTAACTGGAGGAGCAGAAGAGGTGATAGGGGTGGGATCTGCTTTTGGGTACATGCTGTATGTTGTCTTTTGTCTCTAAAAAAATGATATAGCAAATTGAGTTACAAATTTGATGGCATTTCCCGCATTATCTTGCACCCACTTTTATAATTCTCAAACAGTGCTGGCTAAGTTTGGTTGGGACCCAAGTCTTGGAGCCCAGAGATCTCCTTGTAGGGATGCACCAAGTTTCGGCCTACTTTGGCAGGATTCAGATCTGGCCGAACCAAACCTGAAACCTTGTATTTTGGTTACGTGAACGTGGAAGTGAAAAAAAATTTAAAAACATTTTTAAGCGTGCGCTTCTATTTAACCCTTCAGTAGCCTAATCTGTATATGTAAATTAGGATTCGGGCGAATATTTTAGGAAGGATTCAGGGTTCCGCTGAACCCAAAAAGAGTGGATCAGGTGCATCCCTATTAATTGCTCACACCCAACCCAACCTCCTGCTGCCAATGATTCACACTGCCAATCTGCCCCCCATATCACCCCCCCAGCCAGTTGCTCATTCATGTCCTCTGTTGGTCACGCTCATTGCACCCCATCTTATAGCACCCTAGACAGCCACCTTTATTTCCTACCCCTAGTTCTGTCCTTGTTCTCAAACCATATATGTTAAAACTTACCATCCTCTCCTTTTCTTCAGCCTCAGACTGTGACAAGGCAATTGCTAGCTGTAGCTCCTCCTCTTCCTGCAGGGCAGACTCATCCTTCTTAGGCGGCATCTGAAGATTATAAACACATACAGATAAAGGCTAGGCAAGACCAAACAACACCAGTTAATGGGATGGTTGGTAACAAAGAAGGCAGGAAAACACCTTTCCAAATATGTTTTGAGTTCTTGTTAAAGGGATTCTGTCATGATTTTTATGGTGTACTTTTTATTTCTAAATTACACTGTTTACATAGCACATAATTCACTGTACCATTTAAAATTTTAGTCTTGAACCAACAAATGTACTTTTTTAGTTGTATGTTGGTTTGTAGGCGCCATCTCATCTGAGCTTTCAGGAGTCAGTACTACACAAAAGAACTGCTTTTATATAAGCTATTGTTGTTTCTCCTGCTTAGTATACTTTTAATAGGACCCTAGTCGCATAATAGCAAATCAGAGTTTCTCCTGCTCGGGTGCTATTCTCATGTCACGTGAGCATGTTTACCAATGCAAATTCTTTTTTTTTTTTTTTTGCTACCTTCCCACTGTTCTGCTGATCGACTGCTGGGGGGAAGGGGAGGGAGGGGTGATATCACTTCAAAGTTCAGCTCAGCAGTAATGAATGACTGAAGTTTATCAGAACACAGGTCACATGGCTGTGGCACCCTGGGAAATGAAGAATATGGCTAGCCCCATGTGAAATTTCAAAATAAAAAATTGATTTGAGCCTTTAAAGAAAAAAGGATTTCAATGCAGGATTCTGCTGGAGAAGCACTATTAACTAATGTGTTTTGGAAAAAAAAAAACGTTTTCCCATGACAATATTCCTTAATAACTAGACTTCCATTCAAGGGAATTGAAGGTAGTAATCTGTTAGGATAAAAATATAGACACGTGAACATTATTAGACTGCTTAGACAATTTTTATATATAAACTTTGTGTGTAGAGGTATAGCAGAGCATCCCAGCATGTAATCCACATGTACCTTGGGTGCTACTGGGCTCATCTTTTGTTGTAAAGCTCTATACCTGACACTTCTTCTCTTCCCCAGATAACGTCATATCACAAATTAAACAGAAACATGAAGGGAACATAAGATGAGCTGGATAACCACAGAAGGTGAAATGGAAGGACAAACAGTAAAATAAAGGTTACTACAGGGAAGGTATAATCTATACTGGAAACATGATAAACACATCCATATGCATAGTTAAACCCCTAAAACACTAAAAGTGGCCATACATGGGCAGATTTCAGCTGCTGATTCGGGTCCTTCAGACCAATTCTGCCCCTGTATGGGCAACCCTGACGGGCCTACATGACCAATATCTGGCCTAAAATTGGGCAGATCTCGATCGGGCAGGTTTGATTTTCCCTCGGGTCGAGGACCGCGTCGGCTCGCTGACGTGGTCCTTTGGCCAATAGCACCTATGCCCGCTGTTGTAATTCGATGGTTTGGCCTAGAGTCGACCGATCGAATTAGCCCAATATCGCCCACATTTGTGTGGGCATATCAGAGAAGATCTGCTCGTTTGGCCTATAAGTATTCACTGGCACTGTACATTAATTTATGTGTTCAAAAATAGTAAAGCCAAAATTTGGATGCCTACATATTTTCATTTTAAGGATGGGTGGATTCTTCACATTTATGGCCAGAGCTCTAACAAAAAGTTATTATGCTTTAGCTGCTCCCATAATTGTTGTTATTAATACAAAAATATATATTTGCTAGCGCTGACAGAACATTACAAAAATATATATTTGCTAGTGCTGACAGAATAATATCCTACTAAACACTAGTAGCACTTACATGTGATAGTGCTCCAAAAAAGGGATTTTGTCTTACCTATAAAATCCTTTATTCTCATTGTTGAAAGGAAGGGGTCACAGGCACTAAATTGTTAATTCTACTTTCAAAAGGGACAGAACACTAAAAGAACAAAGGTTTTGACAGCCTTCCTAGGGGACAATACAAACTCTTCCAGAGAGGGTATACCAAGACCACCATCAGTAATTATGAGGCCCCAAACTACTATAATTATGGGGCCCTGTACGATTGCAGGCCTCAGTTATTAGCTATCTGGTCGCCTGAGACCTGGGAGATGTGGGCTCTCCCAATAACTAAAGTAGGGCCCCTATGAAAAAAATGCCCCTTTCATTCATGACCATGTCAACTGTTTTCTGTTGAGCAAATCTCCAGGCAGAATTCTCTAATTAAATTAGTTTGTTGTACCGTATTCAGAAGATCACCTTATGTGTTTCATGTTCACATGACACTTAATCATAGGCAAAGCTGTACTCACACTTACAAAATATTTATGAAGTGGAGACGGAAGCACAGTGGAACTGAGCTGTAACTCCTGTCCACTCTAGTATTTCTCCCTATACTGAGCACTGTTCCAGAGTTCCTGACTCAGTAAAATGGAAAGAAAAATAAAAAAATGAATGAAAAGAAGGGAGTCCACCTCCCCTGAGGACACAAGGGGAATCTAGCCTCTGGGGAAAAGTAAGGGCAGCACCCTGTGAAAACTGTCAAAACATTGGTGCTTTGGTGCCTATTTCCCCCTGAAATGAAAGACAGATGATTTGCAACAAATAAATCTAATGTTCACCAAAGTACAGCACCCATATACTATCCCACATAAAATTTGCATGCTATCACATAAAATAAAAGGAAAGTAATTAAACAATGTATTACAGAGGGGATGTCTTCTACCTGCGACTGCTGGGAAAGAGGGCTGGTCAGGTACTCAGGTGGCAGTTCCACACCAGAGGCAGATTTACCTTCACCCTTTCTGCAATAAAATAGGGTAAAAGGTAATGTTCACTTAAATCTTTTGTAAGCTTTAAGCAAAAAATATACTTTGTGCAAAGTTTTATAAAGCATGTGAAACTTGTGAGCAGCATGGTTGCTATAATCTACTGCAATGATGTAAATTATCATGTGTAAATCCCACTGTGGCAAGGAGCAAGGAGAGGGGGGACAGCCCCTAAAGGACCCTACAGCGCTGTGCAATAAATCCAAGGATCAATGCTAAACAGAAACTTGTGACAAAAATATTTTGGGGTATCTACATGCAACACCAAACACCTTTGGAGCAAAGACACTATAAAAATGATTAAAAAACACTATTAAATTTTGCATGCACTCATTTTGTCGCCCCTACATGGCACACACTTTAGTAACCCTATACATGTTGGGCATTGAACTGTTCAAAATACCACTGGCTATTATGTAACATAGTAAGTTGGGTTGAAAAAAGACATACGTCCATCAAGTTCAACCATAATGCCTATATATAACCTGCCTAACTACTAGTTGATCCAGAGGAAGGCAAAAAACTCCATCTGAAGCCTCTCTAATTTGCCGCAGAGGGGAAAAAATTCCTTCCTGACTCCCTGGGGGTTTTTTTTGTTTTTTTTTTTAGTACCCAGACATATGGAAGTAGAATATTGTAAAATCTAAAGCTTTGCAGTAAAAGTCCTAAAACTATAGTGATTTGGTGTTGGAGTATTCAGAAGCCACATGGCTTTTTGAATCAATACCATTTTAACAGAAGCTAGAAATATATTTGATTATATTTTTCTGTATGTTATAAAAAATAGATTATTTTAAAATAGATATATATATATAAATTATTTCCATTTTGTATATATTTATAGTTACAGATGTAGAATAACACTAAAATGTATGCAGATTTAGAAAACTTAGGTTACATAGACATATAATTTTCCTACATTTTTCTGGCACTTACTTGTTCAGCTGCTCATAGCAGGGTTCACAAACACGCACTTCTTTTTCAATTCCAAACTTGGGGATGGTGGAGTACTTGGATGAGCACTTTCCACAAAAGATCTGCCCACATGCCCTGCAGTGGTGCTAGAAATCAGACAGAAGTATAATGCATACATATAGAAACGGCAGAAAAATGTGCATGCAGAAAGTGTAAAAGAATAAATGTGCTGCCTCCTGAACAGGTTACATTCCATTTACCTTTCTTGTTACCACCCCAAACTGAACACGGCAGCGGTGACATTCCTCAGCATCCACCCAATCAGGAGCCTACAGATTATTTAAATAAATAAATAAATAATTATAATTGGACAAGTCATGGATGTTATGATGGGTTATTTTATTAGTGTATTTTCCCACTCTTACCCTCTCTGCTGCAAACATGGCATCACTCTCTTTAAATTCTGGGAAGTTATGACCTGCAACAAGTAATACATCTTAGTTCATACATTTCATGCAACCTATTGCAATGCATCTTCTGCTGTGGAAGGTTAGAGACCTGGAACTATTGATACAAAAGATTTTAACAGGCAGAATTAGAGTCTTTGTTATAGAATGAACCACCTAAATTGAATTCTCTATCCAGTCAGCTGCAAAAAAAAATCTGAAAGCTGCTGACAGCCCAACATTGCTTTGTGATATACACTTACCTTCCACCTTCATGATCTGGTAAGTATCCTGCACAACTTTGTACTTAGGCTCGTTGCGGAAGGCGTGGGCCCAAGCTTGAATCAGGTACAGTATCTTATTGCGAACATTAGGCTCCACCTGTCTCTGTAGAGAGAATAAAAGCTGTCAGTGCTCTGGATCTTGGATAGGCAAGGATTGTATTCAATGAGACCTCAAAGTCCCTTTGTGAGTTAAGCCTACATGCATAAAGATTAATCATACCTTTTGCAATTCCTTTAGTTCTTCCATAGTTTGCTTGTTTGCCACCTCATCGTGTACATGCTGCCCACAGTTCTTCACAACAGATTCCAAAACCTGCAAAGCAGAAGAAGGTGGAAAAATAACATGGCACTGAAAACCCACATTGCTACAGAAAATTGAGCCTACAGTTTTACTGACTAAGGTGATCTTATTAAAATAAGAAACTTTATAAATGTAATAAGATGCAGCTTATCTTACATTTTCCATTTTTGTCCCTTTTAAAATGATGTGCCTAAACAGTAAAATTTGTAACTAAACTGGAAACATTTGTACTAAATTCCTTGTTACATTAGTTTAACAAGATGTCTTACGATAAATTGTGGTACAATTATGCACAGATTTCATATAAACCCTAAATTAAAATGATCTTTTACACACTTTTGATCTAGAGACCTCACCTCTAATGCAAAAAGAGCCACGTGTGGATTCTTGTCATTTATTTTTTTCTTGATGGATGCAACAGCGTATTTAGCTCTACAACAAAACAGTGAAAAATAATCACATTTGATACTAAACATTTTCAGTAGTAAGACCAAAATGTATAAAATGTAAATTTAATGGGGGGACAGGAGGTTAAGCATTACACTTTAAAACTTAACCAAACTAGGCAATGCGAATACCAATGATATATCAGTATACCTGGTACAATCATACATAGATTTAAACATTTACCATGGTCGACTCTAGCATAAGAGGATTTTGTTACATAGCGTTAAATCTGTTTCTCAGTAGTCAAAATACCTACTCCAGGGAATAACCCCAGCCCAACTGTTGAACAGGCCATAGCCTATCCTATCCTATTTTTTTGCAGTCCCTGTATGTTTTAAAAATTTTAAATCTGGGTTTGACTGTAATAAAAACAACAATACACATCTCTACAAGAATATAACTGATACAAGATAAGGAAGCCTTGCATATTTCCTTAAACTTGTTTTCTGGGGGTTTTGCTCATCTGAAAAACCAAAAATGAGACCTTGCAATACCTTGCCCTAACAATAGCTAAGCAGGTTAGAATTATTAAAATGATGGGCTCTAACTTTAAGGTTGGACTTAAACCAGCAAAACACATAAAGAAGTGGCATCTTTGGCAACATTTCTTATTTCTTGTATCATTGGTATCTAAGGTAATGCTGACATGTGTATGACATGAGGCATGTGAATGCAATGGATCTTACTTACTGGGTGTCTCCTTGACGGATCATGTCACATATTTGAAGGATTGACTCCCAGTCTGTCTCTAACAAGAGTTGACTGGTGGCTTTATCTGTGTAGAAAGAAAAAATCAGAATCCCAAATGTTATTACAATTATGACAATTAATTCAACCTACATCTGTGCTTTGGGGTTAGTAGTAATAGATTGAGTATTATTCTAGCACAGGTATGGGATACATTATCAGGAAACCAGTTATCCAGAAAGCTCAGAATTACAGAAAGGCCATGTCCCTAAGACTCCATTTTGATCAAATAAAATGTGAAGATTAGTTTCTTTTTCTCTGTAACAATAAAACAAACAGTACCTTGTACTTGATCCCAACTAAGATTTAATAAATGCTTATTAAACAATCCTATTGGGTTTATATAATGTTTAAATTATCTTTTAGTAGAATAAAGGTGGCCCTACATGTTCAGTAACAATCTTTCCTGTGACCATTGGTTGTCCACTCCACTAACGTTTAGGGCTCTGGCTCACGGGGAGATTAGTCGCCCGCGGCAAAACTCCCTGTTCGCGGGCAACTAATCTCCCCCGCGCTGCCGTGTGTGCCATCCCGCCGGCGATTTACATGTTCGCCGGCGGGATGGCGGGTCATGGCAACTCGGGAGATTAGTCGCCCGCGAACAGGGAGTTTTGTCGCGGGCGACTAATCTCCCCCGTGTGCCAGAGCCCTTAGAGCTAAATCGTCAGATTTGTAGGTAGAAACAATATGAATTCTACTCCTATCTGACAATTCAGCATTAAAGTACAGCTGAAGTTCAGGCACCTTTAAAGCCGCCCAAGCAAAACTTTCCATCCTGCTGATCAACAAGACATTGGATATCCAAGGCTTTTGCCTATATCAGTCGCCTCATCAACCCACCATACACACAACAAATATCGTACAAACCTTAATGTGGCCATCACGCTAAGATCCGCTCGCCTGGTGAGGTCACCAAATGAGAGGATCTTCTCCCCATATCCAAACCTACAGGTGGGCGATATCAGGCTGATTCGGCCCTGGGGCCAAACCATTGAATTAGAACAACAGGTAAAGGCATCCGTCGGTTCGGAGACTGCATCAACGAGCCAATTTGGTCCCGATCCAACTAAATTTTAAAACTGGCCAATCGATATCTGGCCGATTTCAGGAGCTACATACATTTATGCTGCTAATTAAATACAATACAAAGCTAAGCTTTTATATATTGCCCACTATTAACTGTAACTAAATTTGTAAGTAAAAAACCATTATAGCTCCTGCCAATAACACTAATTTGCACAAAGGTAACTATTTTAATGCTTTATTCAAAAAAAGTGATAAGATTTTTGTATTATTAGCCCTTAAGAACCAAGGCATTCCTCTATGACAGGGGTAGGGAACCTATGGCTCGCGAGTCAGATGTGGATCTTTTGATGGCTGCATCTGGCCTGCTGCCAAATCTTTAATAAAAAAAACAACGGGGGGCGTGGCCTCCTCCACATTGCATCTGGCATCCTTGGCACCCACCCTACCTTGCCCCTGCGCTCGGCGGATAGAAGACGTGTTCTAAGCCTTATAACACGTCTTCTATCCGCTGAGCGCAGGCCACGCCCTCCTCCGCATCGCATCCTTGGGACCCACCCTACCTTGCCCCACTGCCAAACATATTGTATGGCTCTCACTGAATTACATTTTAAAATATGTGGTGTTTATGGCTCTTTCAGACAAAAAGTTTCCCGACCCCTGCTCTATGAAATGGTGCAAGTTAGTGATATGTAAATTAATACAGTGATGCCGCCCACGTAAGGGGAATAAGTGAAACGATACCCCTGAAACTATGGATGCCTCAGCCGCAAGATCTTGCTACTGGTGATAAAGATTTTTTTTTTTTTTTGCAATAATGGTAACTGTGGTGTTCTGGATAAGAGGACAAGTCTCCTGTTACTACATCACACGTGCATAATGAGTGAGCTTAGTGCCCGAGCTCAAAGCACAAAGTCATCCTACACCCAGCTGGCTCTTCCTCATAGCAGACATTTGTTTAAAGCCCTGTAAATAAATCCACTAAATAGCCACTGCTTTAGGGCTCTGGCACACGGGGAAATTAGTCGCCCCCGCGACCCGCGACCCGCCATCCCGCCGGCGACTTACATGTTCGCCGGTGGGATGGCGGGTCATGACAACACGGGGAGATTAGTCGCCCGTGAAAAGGGAGATTTGTCACGGGCGACTAATCTCCCCGTGTGCCAGAGCCCTTAGTGTTTAGCAGCACATTGTTGTGGAGGAATAGTGTTTATCATTCATTATCTAAGCTTAACGGTGAAAACACTGGGAACTACTTAGTAGCAGTTATGTGTCACAGCTACTAAATGCCAGAAAATACCCTGCCATAGACAATACTGAGAATTGCCTCTGCTAAAACACACATAGATGCAATTATCAGTAAATGATCAGCATTGTCTATTTTATTTGCCACAGCAAGTAGCTGCTACTAGTAGCTCTGTGTATCTTCACCCTAAAACGCATTTTCTTGACAAGCAGCATCTTAGATCAGGGGGCTCAAACTCAATTTACCTGGGGGCCGCAGGAGGCAAAGTCAGGATGAGGCTGGACCGCATAAGGGATTTCACAAAAAATTGGCTTTCAAGGGATGATGCAAGGCACGGCGGGCGGGAGCTGTTGATTGTGGAAATGACGTTATGCCATCATAACAGTTATTATGGGAAGATGTTCTGTGTGCACAATTAGCTCCTTAGCAGCTAATTGTGCACACAGAACGTCTTCCCATAATAACTGTTATGATGGCATAACGTCATTTCCGCAATCAGCAGCTCCCACCCGCCGTGCCTTGCATTATCCCTTGAATCGCAATAAAATCGCGATCCATTCATTGCTTTTGAGAAGGCGTTGGTGCGGGCCACAAAATATTGTACCGCGGGCCGCGAGTTTGAGTTTAAGGGTGAAGACACACGGAGCTACTAGTAGCAGCTACTTGTCGTGGCTACTAAAAAATACAATGCTGATCATTTACTGATAACTGTCTCTACATGTGTTTTAGCAGAGGCAATTCTCAGTATTGTCTATGGCAGAGTATTTTGTGGCATTTAGTAGCTTTCAAAAGTAGCTGCTACTAGTAGCCCAGTGTGTCTTCACCCTTAGGCTTAGTAGCAGCTACTTGTCACAGCTACTAAGTGCAAGAAAATCCCCTGCCATTGACAATACTGAGAATTGCCTCTGCTAAAACACATGTAGAGACAATTATCAGTAAATGATCAGCATTGTCTATTTTAGTAGCTGCTACAAGTAGCTCCGTGTATCTTCACCCTTGCCAATATACTCAGTATGACTATACAGCAGAAGGGTGGGTACATGAAACCAAGACATAACAATTTCCGTAAAGACGTCCCTGTGTTTCACTTCCGGTATGTGTCAGTACCTGCATGTAATACGTACGATTCGCCTATACACCACCCACTGTACAGCCCGAGGTATTTGTTGATAAAATGAATAAGCATACGATGCAGGCTAAGGAAGCGGTGCTTTTCCCAGCACAGGCTAAAGATACAACTTGCTCTATGATAAGGACAGTTCTAATAGCGCTAACACCTCCGCTCTCTCTCCTAAATAACACTTTCCCAGCCCAAAACCATTACTAACCCAGAAGCCTCTCGAACGTTCCGCTTCCTCTTCCCATTGCGAATCCGAACAGCTGCCAACACACAGTACCCCGAACACTAGCTCCGCTTCCGGTACCGTACGCGGAAATAAAGGGGAGTGGCTAGCGAATAACCCAGCCGCCCCGCTATTGGCTGGCACAACTACTGTGAGTAGGGGGGAAATGCGTCAGATGGAAGACTGTGGGGGGGGGGGAGTCACTATATGGGAGGGGGACGGAGAGATGGCTGAGGACCTTTGCAATTTATGAACTTAAAACCTTAATGATACTGCAGTTTGTAGCAGCCAAAGTGAAGCCTTTATTCCAGCATGTGTCTGCTTCTCGGTGCCCCCGGTGTCGGGAAAACTTTGCTCATGAAGAGGCTCCTAAATATCCTTTTGTTTAATGTAACTTGATTCTTACTGGATGAGTCCAAACTGCACAATTATGTCTTTACCTAATGCCTTTGCTGTTGTTTCCCATCTTTTTGTAGATGAAACACTTAGGGGCTGATTTACTAATCCACGAATCCGAATCCCAAATGGGAAAAAATTGGATTGGAAACGAACATTTTGCAATTTTTCGTATTTTTTGCGATTTTTTTCGTCGCCGTCGCGACACTTTTGTAGCCGTTACGACTTTCGTATTGAGCGCTAGAAAACAGCGGGCAAACCTTTCCGATTTTTCCGCAACGGCTACAAAAAACCGCAAAATACCGATCATTACGAAAAAAACGCATCGGGCGCTTTCGATCCGTTCGTGGATTAGTAAATCGGCCCCTTAATATTCTTTTTTTTTTGTTATACAGACAAAAAGTTCAAAGTTTAAGGGCAGTGACATAGGGGGAGATTAGTTGCCCTGCGACAAATCTTCGTTGCTGTAGGCGACTAATCTCTCCACAATGCCATCCCACTGGCAAGAATGTAAATCATCGGTGGGATGGCATACGCGTTGCTACGATTTGCCGAAGTCGCCCAAAGTTTCCTCTCAGTGCAACTTCGTCAAATCGTAGCGACGTGTTTGCCATCCCACTGGCGATTTATCATGCATTCTTCCCGGTGGGATGGCATTGCAGGGAGGTTAGTCGCCCGCAGCAAGGAAGATTTGTCACGGGGCAACTAATCTCCTCGTCTGCCACTACCCTAAAAAGTCCATATTTATTTGTACATCTGTTAAACAGATGTGGCTACGCACTTCCTCAGAGACCTCAGTAGATCCCACCACATCAACAGATTTATACCCTGCTTTACTGGATCCAACAGCAAATTCAGTTTATAGCCCTTAAAAAAAAAATTTAAATTGACCTGTCCTACCAAGATATATTGAAACTGCTCATTAATAAGGCCTCTCAGGACCATGTATAATGCTACTAATTATAGTGAGCACTAGTGATGTGCAGGTTGAGAGAAACTCGACCCTAACCCAACCCGGCTTTTGCCCTGTATTTATAGAGCCGGGGCCGCCCCACCCCGCAATGACATCACAAAAGGGATGGGGCATGTTGGGCACGCGCCTTTAAATTCAGAAACCAGAAGATGCAGCCGGCAGTGTTAGATCGCAAGCAAACAGAAGAGCTCAACCCGAACCTACCCGCAAGGGATGTGCCGAGGGCTGCTCATCACTAGTGAGCACATTTTGTTACGCTGCAATTTCACTCAGCCTGGTAGAAATAAAAATCTGAGGGTGCTTGAGGATAGGGAAATAAAATTGACTATTAAGTACTGTTTAAAGTGTATAAAGTTTCTTAATATATTTTCAAAAAGGTATATACAATTTTATATGCATTTAAAAGTAGGCAGTCATAGAAGTAAAGAAGATTTTATCTAACAGAAGTTTAATGGTGGGATAGGCACGTTTTATTGGGTCTGCAGAAAAAGATCTCTGAGCTGACAACTTGGACTCTGTTGTATTCTTTAATCTCATAATGCAAAGCTCAGCTCTAAGGATGCAGCTGATATGGGAGATGCTCTACCAACGCAGCCTACAGTAAGTGTTGTAAGGGACAAGGAAAGGCTGGGGAGGGGGTACTAAAAACTAGCTTTCCCCTCATGACAAGGCTAAAGTAATCTGTTTCTTATTTGAAGGTTGGTACTAATCTGACTGATCTGACAATCCAGAAGGCACATGTCACTGTGCGTGAAGTGGGCGGATCCATGGGACCCATTTGGCCAAGTTATTACAGAGACTGTAAATCAGTGATTGTGAGTTGCCAATTTTTTTTTATTAGATGATTTTTATGTTTGGAATATGCCATTAAATTGCACCTATCAGACAAAAATTGTTTCCTCTAGCTCCAAGCGAACTATGCCACCGATACCAGGAGCATGCACAAAATGAGCAAAGGTAGAATATAATCATAGCCCTTTTTAGAACCTCCCACTATAATTACCCTTTAAACCAATATTTTTACCCCTATGTATCAGAGATGTCATTTTGTATATTATTTAAAGGGTCAGTAACACCAAAAATGAATATTTTAATTTCCATCATGTATATGTAAAAAAAATTCTATTTTTACATAGTTACATAGTTACATAGGGTTGAAAAAAGACCATTGTCCATCAAGTTCAACCCATCTGAGTAAACCCAGCACACAACCTATACTAACCAATCTATACACTCACATACATAAACTATATATACAACCACTAGTACTAACTGTAGATATTAGTATCACAATAGCCTTGGATATTCTGATTGTTCAAAAACTCATCCAGGCCCCTCTTAAAGGCGTTAACAGAGTCTGCCATTACCACATCACTAGGAAGGGCATTCCCCAACCTCACTGCCCTCACCGTGAAAAAACAGCTATGCTGCTTCAAATGGAAGCTCTGTTCCTCTAATCTATAGGGGTGACCTCTGGTGCGCTGATTGTTTTTATGGGAAAAAAGAACATCCCCCATCTGCCTATAATCCCCTCTAATGTACTTGTACAGAGTAATCATGTCCCCTCGCAAGCGCCTCTTTTCCAGAGAAAACAACCCCAACCTCGACAGTCTCACCTCATAGCTTAAATCTTCCATCCCCTTTACCAGTTTAGTTGCAGTCTCTGCACTCTCTCCAGCTCATTAATATCCTTCTTAAGGACTGGAGCCCAAAACTGCACTGCATACTCAAGGTGAGGCCTTACCAGGGACCTATAAAGAGGCAAAAATATGTTCTCATCCCTTGAATGACACTGCCTGGAATTAGACAACTTGTTATCAACAAAAACCCCTAGATCCTTCTCCATTAAGGATACCCCCAACACACTACCATTCAGTAGATAGTTCGCGTTTATATTATTTCTACCAAAGTGCATAACTTTGCACTTGTCAACATTGAACCTCATTTTCCAGTTTGCTGCCCAGTTTTCCAATTTTGTCAGATCTCTCTGCAAAGCAGCAGCATCCTGCATGGAACTTATAGTTTTGCACAATTTAGTGTCATCAGCAAAAATAGAAACAGTACTCTGTATGCCCACCTCCAGGTCATTAATAACAAGTTAAAAAGCAAAGGACCAAGGACTGACCCCTGCGGTACTCCACTAACCACACTGGTCCAATTAGAAAATGTTCCATTTACCACCACTCTTTGTAATCTATCCTACAAATATATCTACAAATATTATGTTCTAGCCCAATATTCCTCAATTTGATCATTAACCTTCTGTGAGGTACTGTATCAAACGCTTTAGCAAAATCTAAGTAGATGACATCAACTGCCATTCCAGCATCAAGGTTCCTGCTCACCCCCTCATAAAAGGCAACTAAATTTGTATGGTAATATGTTAGCTATCAGCGTTCAACCGTCTTTTAACTCTTTACAGACCCACCAACAGTGCATTTTCTTTTTGTGGTGTTCCTGATACTTTTTGTTAATATATTAAACACATTTCACATGAAATAATAAATGGCCTCAGGCTGATCATGCAAAAATAAATCTAGTACCACTGTTATCCTATATTCCAAAAAGCAATTAGTTGTTATAGGTGAACTTAAAGGAAATCTATACCCACAAACAATGTAGGTCTCTAAAAAATATTTCCCTTACGTCCTAGGGGACACAGGAACCATGGGGTTAAATCCCCTCCCATCAGGAGGCAGAGCACAAGAAGAACTAAAGTCCTCCCCTCTATGTAACCCTCATCTGCCACTTATACTTCCATTTTATTTGTGTCCTTGCAAAGTCAGGAGGTTGGATCAGGCCGCCAGTTTGCGTAATGTCTCCTCTAGCCTTCCCACCATCAGTACCTCTTCCCCCCCCACCCCACCACCAACATCATCTGTGATTGGATGGATGGGAGGAGAGTGGAAGCCAGAGGAGTAGAGGCGTGTCTTTCCCCTTAGATTGCATGGATAGGGTAGCTCAGGGAGTAGGCACCTGCCTTTCCACCAGACAGGGATCAGGACATGAGCAGAACTTCTGGCGCAAGCATGCCTCCTCTCCTGCAGCCACTGTTTCCATCTGCATGGCGCCAACAGAAGTTTGCATCACTTCCGGGCACATCAGCTGCAATCAGTTTGCGCACAACCAGGGGAGAAAAGGCACAAGCAAATAAGGATTTGCTCCCTTTCATCTATATAAAATCCTCCTTTTCCAGAGGTTCAGAGGACATAAGGCGGGAGGGACAGAACTACGGACAATAGGACCCTGAGGGGTGGCTACTGTGCCATTGCTGGCCATAAAATTCAAGCATGGCTGAGGGGTCAGGAGATGTTCTATTTGCCAGAGAGGGTAAACAGGCAACAAATTTCACCTCTTTGCCTGCGCGCAATATAAGACAAAATTCAAGTGTGGTCAGAAAGAATCTGCTATGCCTGTAAATCTGGCACACAGGCAGAACCCATGATACCAGCTCAAAATGCTACTATACCTGCAGCATCTGCTGCAAATTTGGAGGTTAATATGCCAGATGTGGTAGCGATGGGGGCACCAGAGGTATCACCATGGGTCACTTTCATCCCTTTATGTGACTTAGACAACAAAAAAGTTTACCAACATGTACCCATCCCCCAAAGAATCCATGGAAAAATGCAGTAATCCTCCTCTGGTGGATGCTCCAGTTTCCCAGCATTCTGCCTTACCAGTCCCAGATACTTCAGAATACAAAAACGCTACAGACAAAAATCTGAAAGTTTTCCTTCTCGTCTGGCATGAATTTCATACCTATTTTGGCCTCAGCCTAGGTTGCTAGGGCACTCGAGGCATGTTCGGGGCCCCTTCTTTCTGGCATTCAGGAAGAGATGTCTGTAGAGGATCCGGAGTCCATCGCCCTCCACATACAAGAGGCAAGCTCATTCCTCTGTGATGCCTCCTTAGATGCACTTAAAGCCGTGGCTCGCTCCTTATGGTTATGGCTCTGGTCCGCCGATCTAAGTTCTTAGAAGTTACTGACATGTTTACCCTTCAAGGGTTTAAGGCTTTTTGGGGAGGAACTGGAGAAAATAATATCTCAAGCCACCGGAGGCAAGAATACACTTTTGTCCCAGAACAAATCAAGAGGAACTCCTTCATCACAGAAACGTTCAAGACAATTCTCTCCCTTGGGATGCTACTCCGCCAGGGGAAAGCATTATAGCAGTCAAGAAAGACATCCTCTAAGTCAGTGCTGTCCAACTTCTGTTGTACCGAGGGCCGGAATTTTTCCGACCTACGTGGTGGAGGGCCGATAATGGAAGCCAGTTTTGACCACTCCCCTTTTTGAAACCGCACCCACTTGAAACCACACCCATGTTATCACATGACCATACCCATATTAATGGTTGTAGTACAGAAAAAACCTGCCATACTCTGCCTGCCCTACCCTGCCTGTGTGCCATACTCTGCCTGCCCTATCCTGCCTTTGTGTGTGCCATACTCTGCCTTCCCTACCCTGCCTGTGTGTGCCATACTCTGCCTGCCCTACCCTGCCTGCGTGCCATACTTTCACTGTGTGTGCCATTCTTGGCTGGTTTGTGCCATACTTGGCCTGTGTGTGCCATACTCTGCCTGCCCTACCCTGCCTGTGTGTGCCATACTCTGCCTTCCCTACCCTTCCTGTGTGCGCCATACTCTGCCTTCCCTACCCTGCCTGCGTGTGCCATACATTCACTGTGTGTGCCATTCTTGGCTGGTTTGTGCCAAACTTGGCCTGTGTGTGCCATACTCTGCCTGCCCTACTCTACCTGTGTGTGCCATACTCTGCCTTCCCTACCCTGCCTGTGTGTGCCATACTCTGCTTGCCCTATGATGCCTGTGTGTATGGCACACACAGGCAGCCTACAGTGACACAATGCTGGCACTGCTCCTACAGTCTGCACAATAACTATATATTTAAAAACTTTTTAATTGCAGTACCACCTCAGTATATGTTCTTTTTGTAGTATGCAGGGATTATTTGTGGGTTTCTACTGCTCCTGAGGTGTGAACAGGGGAACAATGGGGGTGATTACAGCCTGAGCCTGAGGTGTGAACACTGCAGGGGGTGAAAAATGCAGAGATTAAAAGGTGTGAACAGTACAGGGGATTACATATTTAAACAATACAGCCTGATTACAGCCTGAATCTGAGGTGAGAACCATGCAGGGGGGGCAGTTAATCACAGTACTGATACCATTTAAAGCTTACACAAGAGTAAGCCATCAAAGCAGCCAGACAGGTGGGGGGCCACACAGAGGGGGGTCGCGGGCCGCATGCGGCCCGCGGGCCGCCAGTTGGACAGCACTGCTCTAAGTCACTCAAAGACAAGCAGTCCTGGCCATCCAACTCACAGAAAGAGCTTCCAGTAGGGGTGGAATTAAGACACTTTACATCGATTTAGGCAACAGATGGTTACCGTCTGAAATTTCATTGCATTCCTTCGCCCAAGATTCTTCATGTCCAGGGTTCTGCTAGACCCTTAGAAGCGATCAGCATTTCTTTCCATCATAGATGATGTGGTGACTTCAAGGGTCATTGTTCCAGTTCCCCCAGGTCGAAGGTTCAAAGGATTTTGTTAGAATCTTTTCATGGTACCCAAAAAGAACGGGTCCTATTACCTGGTACTCAACGTAAAATGCCTCAACAAGTAGGTAATTTACCGCCAATTCAAAATGGAGTTGGTCACGACTGTCATACAGCAATGGAACCGGGGGAGTTTCCTGGCTTCCCAGGATGTGAAGGACACCAATCTTCATGTCCCACTATTTCCACCTCATCAAGAATTTTTTGCCTTTCAAAATTAACATTTCTAATTTGTGGCACTCTTCGCCCCCCAGGATTTTTACCAAAATAATGGCAGCTATGGCTGCCAACCTCCGGGTCCAAGGAGTGTTTATTACTTGGACAACCTCTCTTACAAGGCAGAGAAGTTTCTGGAACTGTCGATGAAGATGCTGGAACAATTTGGTTGGATGATCAACAGAACCAATTATGTCTCATAGCATCTCAGTGTATGCATGTTAAACAGATTACTTCAAAACAGTGGTATTTGATTGCAGCTGATCCCATTCTAAACAAATTGTCTATTGGTAAACCTAGAGTGTGCTTTAGAAGGGCACAGACCATCAAAAATATGGTAGCCCCATCCAGGACTTGGGGGCAAATAAGGCAAGAGTTGCCAAAAAACATTTGGGTTTAAAAGGCACTTTTAAATGCCAAAAGAATAGATGTGGGGCTTGCTCATATGTTATGCCTAAAAAATACATAACTAATAAGATTCCCAGTATAGACATTTTTGTTAATTGTTCCTCTATCTATGTTGTGTATTTGCTCCTATGTCCTTGTAAAAATAATGTATGTGGGTAGATCCAAAAGAACTGTAGGAAAGAGGATCTGTGAGCACATCTGGAATATCGGGATAGCTATAATTAATCTCCGCGTTTCTAGACATTAAAAAGAGCCATAACAGTGATCCTAAGGGTACAATGTTTGTAGCACTGGAGCAAATACCTGATAGCTTCAAAGGAGGTGACAAACTGATTAAGTTGAGGCAAAGAGAGACCGTTTTAGTGTTTTTTATGAACCAATGTTTTAAAATTGAATTGCCCTTTGCTCAAGGAACATTTATTATTTGCTAACATTGGGGAGAGCAGTTCTCAGTGAAATTATGGTCACATATTTACATATGGTCACCTGACCTCCACACCTAAATGAACATGTAAAAATATTGACAGGTTCAGACAGTCAAGAGAGGCTGTTGTAGCAGGTTAACCATATGGTCAACAATGTTTTAATATTGAAATGTCTCTTGTTCAAGGTACATGTATTATTTGTCAGCATAAGGGAGAGCAGTTCACAGGGCAGTATAATCTTGGCCACATATCCCCTCGCTATATTTATATATGGTCATCTGACCTCCAGACCTAAACTAACATGTAAAAAATATTCACAGGTTCAGACAATCAAGAGAAGCTGTTGTAATGGGTTCACCATATGGGGATTAAATATATATATATATATATAGTTACATGAGTCCATCAAGTTTGACCCATCCAAGTAAACCCAGCACACGCAATCTATGCATCTATACTGACTTATCTATACACTTACATACATAAACCCATACTGACCTATCTATCCACTCACATACAGACCCATACTGACCTATCTATCCACTCACATACAGACCCATACTGACCTATCTATCCACTCACATACAGACCCATACTGACCTATCTATACACTCACATACAGACCCATACTGACCTATCTATCCACTCACATACAGACCCATACTGACCTATCCACTCACATACAGACTAGTGCTGGGCGGTATGACCAAAAATTTATATCACGGTATTTTTCAAAATTATATCGGTATCACGGTATTTGACGGTATTTTTTTTTCCCCATGCATGATTAGGTGACCACCCAAAACACCCGCCACCCCAAACACCCCCCCATCCGCACGCAGCTCCCCCACCCCCCCATCCGCACGCACCCCCCCACCCCACCCCAAACACCCCCCCATCCGCACGCACCCCCCCCACCCCCACGCACCCCCCCACCCCAAACACCCCCCCATCCGCACACACCCCTCCCACCCCACCCCAAACACCCCCCCATCCGCACACCCCCCCCCCAAACACCCCCCCATCCGCACACACCCACCCCACCCCAAACACCCCCCATCCCCTTCACATAAATATAACCCCCCACCCCACCCCATCCCACCCCCCCAAACACAACCCCATCCCCTTCACATAAGTATAACCCACCCACCCCCACCCCAAACACCCCCCCCCATCCCCTTCACATAAATAACACCCCCCCCATCCCCTTCACATAAAATATAATTACTTGCCAGGCACCCCCCGACAGCTCACATTGGTATCCGACTCTGAATGCGTCCTAGCGATGGCGCTTTTGTAGAGTATGCGCGCTGACGTCGCGTGCGCGCTGACGTCACGTACGCGCTGACGTCACGCGCGCACCCGGAAGTATTCACGCACACCGGTATGGGGGTATGTACAAAATTCATATCGGTTTCAAAAAAAAAAACGGTGATCGGTTTTTACCGGTATACCGCCCAGCACTAATACAGACCCACACTGACCTATCTATCCACTCACATACAGACCCATACTGACCTATCTATACACTCACATACAGACCCATACTGACCTATCCACTCACATACAGACCCATACTGACCTATCTATCCACTCACATACAGACCCATACTGACCTATACACTCACATACAGACCCATACTGACCTATCTATCCACTCACATACAGACCCACACTGACCTATCTATCCACTCACATACAGACTCATACTGACCTATCTATCCACTCACATACAGACCCACACTGACCTATCTATCCACTCACATACAGACTCATACTGACCTATCTATCCACTCACATACAGACTCATACTGACCTATCTATCCACTCACATACAGACCCACACTGACCTATCTATCCACTCACATACAGACTCATACTGACCTATCTATCCACTCACATACAGACCCATACTGACCTATCTATCCACTCACATACAGACCCATACTGACCTATCTATACACTCACATACAGACCCATACTGACCTATCTATACACTCACATACAGACCCATACTGACCTATCTATACACTCACATACAGACCCATACTGACCTATCTATCCACTCACATACAGACCCATACTGACCTATCTATCCACTCACATACAGACCCACACTGACCTATCTATCCACTCACATACAGACCCACACTGACCTATCTATCCACTCACATACAGACCCATACTGACCTATCTATCCACTCACATACAGACCCATACTGACCTATCTATACACTCACATACAGACCCATACTGACCTATCTATCCACTCACATACAGACCCACACTGACCTATCTATCCACTCACATACAGACCCATACTGACCTATCTATCCACTCACATACAGACCCACACTGACCTATCTATCCACTCACATACAGACCCATACTGACCTATCTATCCACTCACATACAGACCCACACTGACCTATCTATCCACTCACATACAGACCCATACTGACCTATCTATCCACTCACATACAGACCCATACTGACCTATCTATACACTCACATACAGACCCATACTGACCTATCTATCCACTCACATACAGACCCACACTGACCTATCTATCCACTCACATACAGACCCATACTGACCTATCTATCCACTCACATACAGACCCACACTGACCTATCTATCCACTCACATACAGACCCATACTGACCTATCTATCCACTCACATACAGACCCACACTGACCTATCTATCCACTCACATACAGACCCATACTGACCTATCTATCCACTCACATACAGACCCACACTGACCTATCTATACACTCACATACAGACCCATACTGACCTATCTATCCACTCACATACAGACCCACACTGACCTATCTATCCACTCACATACAGACCCATACTGACCTATCTATCCACTCACATACAGACCCACACTGACCTATCTATCCACTCACATACAGACCCATACTGACCTATCTATCCACTCACATACAGACCCACACTGACCTATCTATCCACTCACATACAGACCCATACTGACCTATCTATCCACTCACATACAGACCCACACTGACCTATCTATCCACTCACATACAGACCCATACTGACCTATCTATCCACTCACATACAGACCCATACTGACCTATCTATACACTCACATACAGACCCATACTGACCTATCTATCCACTCACATACAGACCCACACTGACCTATCTATCCACTCACATACAGACCCATACTGACCTATCTATCCACTCACATACAGACCCACACTGACCTATCTATCCACTCACATACAGACCCATACTGACCTATCTATCCACTCACATACAGACCCACACTGACCTATCTATCCACTCACATACAGACCCATACTGACCTATCTATCCACTCACATACAGACCCACACTGACCTATCTATCCACTCACATACAGACCCATACTGACCTATCTATCCACTCACATACAGACCCACACTGACCTATCTATCCACTCACATACAGACCCATACTGACCTATCTATCCACTCACATACAGACCCACACTGACCTATCTATACACTCACATACAGACCCATACTGACCTATCTATCCACTCACATACAGACCCACACTGACCTATCTATCCACTCACATACAGACCCATACTGACCTATCTATCCACTCACATACAGACCCATACTGACCTATCTATCCACTCACATACAGACCCACACTGACCTATCTATCCACTCACATACAGACCCATACTGACCTATCTATCCACTCACATACAGACCCACACTGACCTATCTATCCACTCACATACAGACCCATACTGACCTATCTATCCACTCACATACAGACCCATACTGACCTATCTATACACTCACATACAGACCCATACTGACCTATCTATCCACTCACATACAGACCCACACTGACCTATCTATCCACTCACATACAGACCCATACTGACCTATCTATCCACTCACATACAGACCCACACTGACCTATCTATCCACTCACATACAGACCCATACTGACCTATCTATCCACTCACATACAGACCCACACTGACCTATCTATCCACTCACATACAGACCCACACTGACCTATCTATACACTCACATACAGACCCATACTGACCTATCTATCCACTCACATACAGACCCATACTGACCTATCTATACACTCACATACAGACCCATACTGACCTATCTATCCACTCACATACAGACCCACACTGACCTATCTATACACTCACATACAGACCCATACTGACCTATCTATCCACTCACATACAGACCCACACTGACCTATCTATACACTCACATACAGACCCATACTGACCTATCTATCCACTCACATACAGACCCACACTGACCTATCTATCCACTCACATACAGACCCATACTGACCTATCTATCCACTCACATACAGACCCACACTGACCTATCTATCCACTCACATACAGACCCATACTGACCTATCTATCCACTCACATACAGACCCACACTGACCTATCTATCCACTCACATACAGACCCATACTGACCTATCTATCCACTCACATACAGACCCACACTGACCTATCTATCCACTCACATACAGACCCATACTGACCTATCTATCCACTCACATACAGACCCATACTGACCTATCTATACACTCACATACAGACCCACACTGACCTATCTATCCACTCACATACAGACCCACACTGACCTATCTATCCACTCACATACAGACCCATACTGACCTATCTATCCACTCACATACAGACCCATACTGACCTATCTATCCACTCACATACAGACCCATACTGACCTATCTATCCACTCACATACAGACCCATACTGACCTATCTATCCACTCACATACATACACCATATATACCAACATCAATACTAACTGTAGATATTAGTATCACAATAGCCTTGGATACTATGCTTGTTCAAGAACTCATCCAGGCCCCTCTTAAAGGCATTAACATAATCTGCCATTACAACATCACTAGGAAGGGCATTCCCCAACCTCACTACTTTCACCGTGAAAAACCACCTATGCTGCTTCAAATGGAAGCTCCATTCCTCTAATCTAAAGGGGGGGCCTCTGGCCTGGTCTGAATTTCAGTATCCTTTAGGTGCCACTAATTTTTGAAGGGCTTCATCTGAATACCACTGAATTAATGTATTCTGTTTTATTCATATATTGTGATTTTCATGTTATTTTAGTTTATGGTTGATGCTGCTAACCCAAACCAAGTGTCTGCATCATGTATCCAGCTTCTGGCCGTGCTGTCTGCGGAGCCTTTGGTGTCTGCTTCAGTGCTGATTCTTTTTAATAAGATGTAAGTTTTTATGCCTTCTTTCTTATTGACTTATTATTCTTAGACTATGACTAAGCATGTAGTTAATAAGTTCCATTTTTGTTCCCTGTAGAGACCTGCCATGCTATATGTCATTGGTGGAAATAAAGTCACTGTTTAGAATGGATGACATCATTTCTTGTGCTAAGCAACAAATTTCAGTCCTGCAAACAAGCTCACTAGATGGCACTGGTTTACAAGATGTTATGCACTGGTTGCATTCCAATTGTGCTCAATAACATTCCCTTCACTGGCAATGAAACAGTATGCAGAATGCACCACTTAAATGTTGGATGTACAGCAGTGTTTCCTGGGCAAAACATTCTTAGCACTGTCCCAGTGAAGCCATTTTCCCTTTCTTTGGAGCAGAGAAACAATGGGAAGAAGTGTGTCTATGTGTTTACAGTAGCATTTTCTGCAGAAGGAGTTTGCATCCATTGCACACATTTAGGTATCAACCACATTCAGCCTGATGTGTCCAGATAAAATACAACCAAGGATATCTTTGATACTTACTGAAGCAGTACTTCCTGCATGAATTGGGGACCATTTCCATGTCTTTATCCATGCCAGGGTCTTACAAACATTGGTACGGGATTAACAGAAACATAAGAAGAGATGCTGCAAGTTTTGGCATCACTTTCTCCATCCACTTTCCACTGTCACTCATTTACAGTTACCACATATTAAGAATGGGTCCATTGAAGGTCAAAGCCTCTTTCAGCTGGAATTAAGAGTCTTATTTGATAAGCTATGATTACAATTATGAACATTAATACAAATGATTAAAGTTGAATATGTTTTATGTGGTTTTTTTAATACAAAATTGTAATAAAAGTGTAAACCTTTAATTGTAAAAATGATGCAGGATCATTAAGCTTTTTGATGTGCTGCTAGTGAGCAGTAACCTACACATGCACACAGTAGTAGGACAGTAGTTGCATTAATTAGATGCACTTGGATGATGTTATTTCAAAAATAGTTCAGCATCAGTTCAACACAACCTTTATAACATGATTTTCAGGTTCCCAAAAAGGGTTTTATGGGGAAGCTATTGAACCCAGGTGGCTGCTTTTGTATTATGCTAGAAGTCATAGAAGATCTCCAACCTTAGGTGCTGACTGCAAGGTTGGAGGGCAGCACTGACTTGGCTGCCTGATGGTAGCAAGGAGTCCTGACATGGCACTGCCCTGCCAGCAGTTGCAGGGTTGTTTCCTCTACATGATTTAGTAACATGATTAGTGAGTTTGTATTATAGCTGTGGGTAAAAAAAAATCCACATACATACATAAGTTTAACCTTTTGTTGTAGCAAAACCTTCCTACCTACTACCTGATTGTTTGTGTGGTGCACACAAAGTGCGTGGCCAAAAATGTTGGTCCTGTGTGCTTGGGTTAATGGTGGGGCAGGTAAATAACTTGCATGGGGTACAAAAGTTTCTGATGGCAGCCCTGAATATGATTGAGCACTCCCTCCTTCTGTAAGATTTGCATTTGCTTGGCCTTGGTATCTGTAATCAGGCTGCATCATGGCTCTGTTCTAACCTTTTAACCAATCTTTCATTGTCCACTATGCTAACAAAACCTCATCTCCAGATCAAAGTAATGTAGGGGTGCCACAAGGTCCATCTCCCTGTATGCTATGTCTTTGGGAGGTTTTAGCCACTCATTTGGCTTGAAATATCATCTGTATGATGATGATATCTAAATATATTTATTAGTTGCCAGTCCAGGCCTGCCCCTTAGTGCTCTAGCACTTCTGCCTTGGGGTAAAATGGTTGCCTATTTGTATAAATGAAATTGGTAATACATCCTTCAATGTTTTGACCACATGATGGCGCTAAACAACAATTTATAAATTGCAACTTATTGGTAAGCTTATGTAGTTTGAAAAGACCTCTGGTTGGCCTGAAACATTTAAGTGAACCACAACATATGCTCAATTTGTAATAATGGTGTAATATTATTCAAAGGCCAGTCACATTAGAACCTTCATACAATTACAGCTAATCCTCTTTGAAGCAGTTTTTTTTAATCTTATACAAGTGTTTTTGAGGTAATAACATGAGCAAAATGTTGCCTAGGTCCAGTAACCCATAGCAGCCAAATAGTAACTGTGTTTGTGCAAACTTCACTCATTCTACTATTCCTTTGTCCATAAAGACCCACATCTGGGATTTACAATATATTTCTAAGCTGTATTGACATAATTTCTCCAATAAATCACTAGATCAGTTAATGAACACATGCCTTATACTATTGAGTTGTTTTAGTAGAAGTACATTATGGGACACATTCATTAAAGTATGATTGAATCCGAATACAAGTTTTCATACTGTGTGTAGTTTTTGCGACTTTTTTGTACTTTGTGACAGTTTGCGCAACAATTTGTGCGACAAAATCGTATTTGTCGCTCCGAGTATGAAAGTTTCGGATTCATTATCCTTGACTTTCCTTGGGCCGGGTTGGAGCTGCAGAGTGCCATTGAGCCCTATGGGAGACTTTCCTTGGGCCAGGTTGGAGCTGCAGAGTGCCATTGAGCCCTATGGGAGGCTTTCCTTGGGCCAGGTTGGAGCTGCAGAGTGCCATTGAGCCCTATGGGAGACTTTCCTTGGGCCGGGTTGGAGCTGCAGAGTGCCATTGAGTCCTATGGGAGACTTTCCTTGGGCCGGGTTGGAGCTGCAGAGTGCCATTGAGTCCTATGGGAGACTTTCCTTGGGCCGGGTTGGAGCTGCAGAGTGCCATTGAGCCCTATGGGAGACTTTCCTTGGGCCGGGTTGGAGCTGCAGAGTGCCATTGAGCCCTATGGGAGACTTTCCTTGGGCCGGGTTGGAACTGCAGAGTGCCATTGAGCCCTATGGGAGGCTTTCCTTGGGCCGGGTTGGAGCTGCAGAGTGCCATTGAGCCCTATGGGAGACTTTCCTTGGGCCGGGTTGGAACTGCAGAGTGCCATTGAGCCCTATGGGAGACTTTCCTTGGGCCGGGTTGGAGCTGCAGAGTGCCATTGAGTCCTATGGGAGACTTTCCTTGGGCCGGGTTGGAGCTGCAGAGTGCCATTGAGCCCTATGGGAGACTTTCCTTGGGCCGGGTTGGAGCTGCAGAGTGCCATTGAGCCCTATGGGAGACTTTCCTTGGGCCGGGTTGGAACTGCAGAGTGCCATTGAGCCCTATGGGAGGCTTTCCTTGGGCCGGGTTGGAGCTGCAGAGTGCCATTGAGCCCTATGGGAGACATTCCTTGGGCCGGGTTGGAGCTGCAGAGTGCCATTGAGCCCTATGGGTGACTTTCCTTGGGCCGGGTTGGAGCTGCAGAGTGCCATTGAGCCCTATGGGAGACTTTCCTTGGGCCAGGTTGGAGCTGCAGAGTGCCATTGAGCCCTATGGGAGACTTTCCTTGGGCCGGGTTGGAGCTGCAGAGTGCCATTGAGCCCTATGGGAGACTTTCCTTGGGCCAGGTTAGAGCTGCAGAGTGCCATTGAGCCCTATGGGAGACTTTCCTTGGGCCGGGTTGGAGCTGCAGAGTGCCATTGATTCCTATGGGAGACTTTCCTTGGGCCGGGTTGGAGCTGCAGAGTGCCATTGAGCCCTATGGGAGACTTTCCTTGGGCCGGGTTGGAGCTGCAGAGTGCCATTGAGCCCTATGGGAGACTTTCCTTGGGCCAGGTTGGAGCTGCAGAGTGCCATTGAGCCCTATGGGAGGCTTTCCTTGGGCCAGGTTGGAGCTGCAGAGTGCCATTGAGCCCTATGGGAGACTTTCCTTGGGCCGGGTTGGAGCTGCAGAGTGCCATTGAGCCCTATGGGAGGCTTTCCTTGGGCCAGGTTGGAGCTGCAGAGTGCCATTGAGCCCTATGGGAGGCTTTCCTTGGGCCAGGTTGGAGCTGCAGAGTGCCATTGAGCCCTATGGGAGACTTTCCTTGGGCCGGGTTGGAGCTGCAGAGTGCCATTGAGCCCTATGGGAGACTTTCCTTGGGCCGGGTTGGAGCTGCAGAGTGCCATTGAGCCCTATGGGAGACTTTCCTTGGGCCAGGTTAGAGCTGCAGAGTGCCATTGAGCCCTATGGGAGACTTTCCTTGGGCCGGGTTGGAGCTGCAGAGTGCCATTGATTCCTATGGGAGACTTTCCTTGGGCCGGGTTGGAGCTGCAGAGTGCCATTGAGCCCTATGGGAGACTTTCCTTGGGCCGGGTTGGAGCTGCAGAGTGCCATTGAGCCCTATGGGAGACTTTCCTTGGGCCAGGTTGGAGCTGCAGAGTGCCATTGAGCCCTATGGGAGGCTTTCCTTGGGCCAGGTTGGAGCTGCAGAGTGCCATTGAGCCCTATGGGAGACTTTCCTTGGGCCGGGTTGGAGCTGCAGAGTGCCATTGAGCCCTATGGGAGGCTTTCCTTGGGCCAGGTTGGAGCTGCAGAGTGCCATTGAGCCCTATGGGAGGCTTTCCTTGGGCCAGGTTGGAGCTGCAGAGTGCCATTGAGCCCTATGGGAGACTTTCCTTGGGCCGGGTTGGAGCTGCAGAGTGCCATTGAGCCCTATGGGAGACTTTCCTTGGGCCGGGTTGGAGCTGCAGAGTGCCATTGAGGCTTCAAAAAACATGCACTGAAGGATCAAAGTCAGAAAGGTTTTCCCGCCATTTCTGATCATTCGGATAAGAAAATTTCGTGACTTTCGGATCGCCAATATGATATTATCGTGACTATATTATTGATTTTTTCCTAAGCATTTTAATGACATTTTCGATCATCAGAAATTATATTATCTAATCCAAATGTTACCAATTTCGGGATTCACACTCGTACTTTGATGAATCTGCCCCATAGTGTGTTTATCTATCCTGCCTGGCCAAATCCTATATTCATGTTGTAAAATAACTCATTATGTTATGCATTACACCATGGAGCTGGAAATCCCACTGCGGCAGCACGGACAAGTAGGCATCCTGCCAGTCACTTCTAAAGTTTATCGTTTGTGTCACTTCCCAAGTGACAAGTGTAGTAATTTAGTAATCAACTGCTGTAACCATACTCAGCTGCTCTCTCTCCATATTTCTGTCCTCAGTGCCTGGAGCACTTCTGTGATTCCCTTGCTTTACTTCTAACCACAGAATATTCAAAGCATTGTGGGAATTGGGGTCTTGGCGGAAGGGTAGCTGACAACATTGTTTCAGTAGTACCTGTAGTTATAAGCAGCAGTACATGGAATGATAAAGCACAGAGTAATTACTTTTAATTACATTTCCAGATTGAAATGTTGTCTTTCATATATTTTGAAAGGTTTCTAGCAGCCTTTTGACCTGGTAGCCAGCAAGACAGTTGTGTAAGGCAAGCCACTGGTTCTTTTAATGGAGGATCCCCATTAAAGTGCGGCCCTATTTAAAAACCTCCTCTGGTCTCTCTACCAATACGGACCCTGTGTGAGCATGCGCAGTTGAAGCGGATTCCCAACTAGCCCCAACTGCACAAGCTCACGCAGGGTCCGTTCTGGCGGTGAGACCCGAAGCATTTTCTAACGGACGGAAGATGGAGCCTAGATAGGGACACTTTTTAATGTAATAGGAGGGAGAGGGGGTTGATGGGGGGCAGTTAAAAGGGCTTTTGTACTAGGGGGGGTTTAGTTCTCCTTTAACTTTTAGTATTCTATAAAATTGCCTATTCATTGCAACTTTTCAATTGGTCTTCCTTTTTCATTTTCTCTAGTTTTTAGAATTATTTGCCTTCCTCTTCAGACTCTTTCCAGCATTCCAATAACCACAGCAACCAAAAGCTATTTCTCTGCGACACTATAATTTAATTATTGTTACTTTTTATTACTTATCTTTCTATTTAGGCCCTCCTCCGTTCTTATTCTTGTTTGTCCCATGGCTTCTGCCTGAAGAACTTATCTTTGTAGTTGAAATAGATGGTACTCAGGGATAGGTCCAATAATTAACGCTCTTGATCTGAATTAAAGGGGATGTTCAACTTCAGACAGTTCAAATTTGAACTTGTCAGAATTTTTTTTTTTTTTCGGAAATCATCTTTATTATTTAAAATGTTGTTTTAAAACTTGATCAGCGCTGCTCAAGCTCTCACCGATCTGCTATGTGTGTAGGGGATAAATTGGATCTCAATACCTTAAGTTTGCTAAAGAATCAATAAAACATTAATTAAACCCTATGGGATTGTTTTGCATCCAATAAGGATTATTTGTATCTTAGTTGGGATCGAATACAGGTATCGGACCCCTTATCCGGAAACCCGTTATCCAGAAAGCTCCGAATTACGGAAAGCCCGTCTCCCATAGACTCCATTATAAGCAAATAATTCAGAATTTTAAAACTGATGTAGAAATAAAACAGAACCTTGTAATTTATCCCAACTAAGATATAAATAATCCTTATTGGATGCAAAACAATCCTATTGGGTTTAATTAATGTTTTATTAATTTTTTAGTAGACTTAAGGTATGGAGATCCAAATTATGGAAAGACCCCTTATCCGGAATACCCTTGGTCCTGAGCATTCTGGATAATGGGTCCTATACCTGTACAAGGTACTGTTTTATTATTACAGAGAAAAAGGAATTTAGTTTTAAAATTCTGAATTATTTGATTAAAATGGAGTCTATGGGAGACGAGCTTTCTGGATAATGGGTTTCCGGATAAGGGATCCCATACCTGTAATAACAAGAAGGTGTGCTGCTATTGAAGGAATACTGTTTGCCGTTAGTTTGTGCAAGCACCCAGTTTATGGTTGGACTGTGACATCCATAGAGAGAGTAATGGAAGCCAAAGTATATTCCTATTTAGAGAAGGAAGCAAGAAGTATTGTGCCTAAGTTTTCTGGTTTTAGAGAGTTACCAGATACAGTGTGTAGGCAATTGGAATCATCAAAGGACATGTAAACCCCACACAAAAATGTAATCAGTGAACAGCCTCTTTGAAATCTTTCAATACCTGCCACTCTGGCTGTGCAGAGGTTAATAGTAAGGCTGCAACATCTCCTTAATCACTTAGATTTCCTTCTCCTCCTGTAACCCACTCGGCACCACACAAATCCTTACCCAATGTTCCATGGAGTTGATGACTTTAAATATTGAATTTATTTCTCAAGAATTGCGTGCCCTAGATGCAGAGATGGTTAAACTTCACTTACACTATAATAAATAAATCTTCTTTCCTTAAGTCTTGGAATTACACAATCACAACAAGTAGGCAGGCGCCATTTTGTGGGCACTGTTAGTAAGGCAAGCTTTGTATCATGCCAAAATAATGTTTATGTGCCAGAATGGGGGACCAGATGCCCAAACTCATGCATTGGCTACACAATTACATGGTGAGGAGGGAGGGGGAGAGTGAGAATTGCAGACACATCTGGGTAGTGCTGAACAGAAAGTTATTGTTTGCCCCGCCTCTTATGGTATAAGTTTTACCCCCGGGGCAAGAGAGGTCCCCAAATTTGCCCCATTGACTTATAATGGGGATTTTGGGGAATAACTAGTTTGTCGTAGACCCATGAATGAGGTGTCAAACGGTGCGGCTTATTCGGGAATGGGGGTGCTATGACTTTTCTGAGGGGTGGGCGGTTAATTGCCCCAGCAAGGGGGAAATTAACCGCCCATAGACCTAACATTGAGACCCCAGCAGGGGGCAATTAACCACCGTTTGTCGTAGACCCATGAATGAGGTGTCAAACCGTGCGGCTTATTCGGGAATGGGGTGCTATGACTTTTCTGAGGGGTGGGCGGTTAATTGCCCCAGCCAGGGGTGGGAGGTGAATTGCCCCAGCAGGGGGGCAATTAGCCACCTTTTGTCGTAGACCCATGAATGAGGTGTCAAACTGTGCGGCTTATTCGGGAATGGGGTGCTATGACTTTTCTAGGGGGTGGGCAGTTAATTGCCCCAGCAGGGGGTAATTAACCACCGTTTGTCGTAAACCCATGAATGAGGTGTCAAACCGTGCGGCTTATTCGGTAATGGGGTGCTATGACTTTTCTGAGGGGTGGGCGGTTAATTGCCCCCGCAGGGGTGGCCCAGCAGGGGGCAATTAACCACCTTTTGTTGTAGACCTATGAATGAGGTGTCATACTGTGCGGCTTATTCGGGAATGGGGTGCAATGACTTTTCTGAGGGGTGCTCGGTTAATTGCCCCAGCAGGGTGCAATTAACCACCGTTTGTCATAGACCCATGAATGAGGTGTCAAACCGTGCAGCTTATTCAGGAATGGGGTGCTATGAATTTTCTGAGGGGTGGCTGGTTAATTGCCCCAGCAGGGGGCAATTAACCACCGTTTGTCAAACCGGTGTCAAACCGTGCGGCTTATTCGGGAATGGAGTCTATGGGAGATGGCCTCTCCTTAATTTTAACTTTCTGGATAATGGGTTTCCAGATAATGGATCCCATACCTGTACCAGCTATCAAATTGCCCACCATAAGCATGCCTGCTTGCCCCTGTCAAGGTGAGTTGAATCATGCTATCTATGGCAGCTGAAAGCAACTGTCATGGAAAAAAAATAAGTTTCTTATCACTGCTGGGGCAATTAACTGCCCACCCCTCAGAAAAGTCATAGCACCCCTTTCCCGAATAAGCCACATGGTTCGACACCTCATTCATGGGTCTACGACTAACGGTGGTTAATTGCCCCCTGCTTGGGCAATTAACCTCCCACCCCTGCGGGGGCAATTAACCGCCCACCCCTCAGAAAAGTCATATCACCCGATTCCTGAATAAGCCGCACGGTTTGACACCTCATTCATAGGTCTACGACAAATGGTGATTAATTGCCCCCTGCTGGGGCAATTAACCTCCCAACACCTTAGAAAAGTCATAGCACCCGATTCCCGAATAAGCCGCACGGTTTGACACCTCATTCATGGGTCTATGACAAACGGTTGTTAATTACCCCCTGCTGGGGCAATTAACCGCCCACCCCCTAGATAAGTCATAGCACCCCATTCCCGAATAAGCCGCATGGTTTGACACCTCATTCATAGGTCTACGACAAATGGTGGTTAATTGCCCCCTGCTGGGGCAATTAACCGCCCACCCCACAGAAAAGTCATAGCACCCCATTCCTGAATAAGCCGCACGGTTTGACACCTCATTCATGGGTCTACGACAAACAGTGGTTAATTACCCCTTGCTGGGGCAATTAACCACCCACCCCCTAGAAGAGTCATAGCACCCCATTCCCGAATAAGCCGCACGGTTTGACACCTCATTCATGGGTCTACGACAAATGGTGGTTAATTGCCCCCTGCTGGGGCAATTAACCTCCCACCCCTGTTGGGGCAATTAACCGCCCACTCCTAGAAAAGTCATAGAACCCCATTCCTGAATCAGCCGCACGGTTTGACAAGCAGGCATGCTTATGGTGGTACAGGTATGGGATCCATTATCTGGAAACCCATTATCCAGAACGTTCCAAATTACAGAGAGGCCATCTCCCATAGACTCCATTATAAGCAAATAATTCTAATGTTTTAAAATAATTTCCTTTTTCTCTGTATCAATAAAACAGTGAGTTTGTACTTGATCCCCACTAAGATACCATTAATCCATACTGGAGGCAAAATAATGCCATTGGGTTTTATTAATGTTTAAATTATTTTTAGTTGACTTAAGGTATGGAGATCCAAATTACAGAAAGAAACTCCAGGTCCCGAGCATTCTGGGTAACAGGTCCCATACCTGTATCATAAATCGTGAGCTGCCCTTGAAAGTGCAAAATATAGGACTTGTGGGGAAATGTAGCCATTGAAAAAGTCATAACGACAACCGCTTCAGCCCATTTCTGGGCCAAGCGGTCACCGGGACATAGGGAGGTTAAGTGACTTCTGTCCAGGGGTCACAAGGGCGTAACCTGCGGTGAGGCATATTTCTAGCTATGGGGGGATTAGAACTACTGGCTGGCTGGCTTAAGGCGGGTGCCTTGACCACTAGGCTACGCTTGCTCCTCCCGCTTGTAGGATGTTTTTTTCGTCCGCTTGTCATCGTCATCTTGGCAGTTGGCCTATCCTAGCCGACTGAATGAAATGAAGGATTTTAGCGCAGAGAGGGAATTTTTTAGAAACGTGAAACTTACCACATTTGAAGAGGTTTGCAACCTGTGTCAGAAGATACCCCACACAAGGGTATAAATTTTACCCCCGGGGCAAGAGAGGTCCCCAAATTTGCCCCATTGACGTATAATGGGGATTTTGGCGAATAACTAGTTTGTCGTAGACCCATGAATGAGGTGTCAAACGGTGCGGCTTATTCGGGAATGGGGGTGCTATGACTTTTCTGAGGGGTGGGCGGTTAATTGCCCCAGCAAGGGGGAAATTAACCTCCCATAGACTTAACATTGAGACCCCAGCAGGGGGCAATTAACCACCGTTTGTCGTAGACCCATGAATGAGGTGTCAAACCGTGCGGCTTATTTGAGAATGGGGTGCAATGACTTTTCTGAGGGGTGGGCGGTTAATTGCCCCAGCAGGGGGCAATTAACTACCATTTGTCGTAGACCCATGAATGAGGTGTCAAACCGTGTGGCTGATTCGGGAATGGGGTTCTATGACTTTTCTAGGGGCGGGCGGTGAATTGCCCCAGCAGGGGTGGGAGGTTAATTGCCCCAGCAGGGGGCAATTAACCACCTTTTGTCGTCGACCCATGAATGAGGTGTCAAACTGTGTGGCTTATTCGGGAATGGGGTGCTATGACTTTTCTAGGGGGTGGGCAGTTAATTGCCCCATCAGGGGGTAATTAACCACCGTTTGTCGTAGACCCATGAATGAGGTGTCAAACCGTGCGGCTTATTCGGGAATAGGGTGCTATGACTTTTCTGAGGGGTGGGCGGTAAATTGCCCCCGCAGGGGTGGGAGGTTAATTGCCCCAGCAGGGGGCAATTAACCACCGTTTGTCATAGACCCATGAATGAGGTGTCAAACCATTCAGCTTATTCAGGAATGGAGTGCTATGAATCTTCTGAGGGGTGGCTGGTTAATTGCCCCAGCAGGGGGCAATTAACCACAGTTTGTCAAACCGTGTGGCTTATTTGGGAATGGAGTCTATGGGAGATGGCCTCTCCTTAATTTTAACTTTCTCGATAATAGGTTTCCAGATAATGGATCCCATGCCTGTACCAGCTATCAAATTGCCCACCATAAGCATGCCTGCTTGCCCCTGTCAAGGTGAGTTGAATCATGCTATCTATGGCAGCTGAAAGCAACTGTCATGGGAAAAAAATAAGTTTCTTATCACTGCTGGGGCAATTAACTGCCCACCCCTCAGAAAAGTCATGCCTGCTTGCCCCTGTCAAGGTGAGTTGAATCATGCTATCTATAGCAGCTGAAAGCAACTGTCATGGGAAAAAAATAAGTTTCTTATCACTGCTGGGGCAATTAACTGCCCACCCCTCAGAAAAGTCATAGCATCCCAATCCCGAATAAGCCGCATGGTTCGACACCTCATTCATGGGTCTACGACAATCGGTGGTTAATTACCCCCTGCTGGGGCAATTAACCGCCCACCCCCTAGAAAAGTCATAGCACCCCATTCCTGAATAAGCCACATGGTTTGACACCTCAGTCATGGAACAGGCAATATATGATTGGCAGCTGAGATTTTTAAATGCATTTTAATGGGTTTGGATGTGTTAATAAAACTATTGGGTTTCATGTTAAACTTGAAAAGAACATTTATTATACTGCTTTATGTCTGGGAGACAGGTCCCCTTTAAGGAGGAGATGGATGCCAAGCTAGCAACCTACCAGTAGGATGGAGAAGAGCAGCAGCGAGTAGGGAGGAGGAGACATGTCCTGGAGCACTGGCGGAGGTTGCTAGGGAAGAACTAGAGAAGGGAAGCAAAGGGAACAATAGTATATAATCTTCCATAGGTACCTTCCACAGACTCTGAATTCTCTTTACTCAGTAAGGGGTTAATAAGGGGCTTTGAATTTATATGGTTTTCTAAATCGAATAAAGTTGCATATGGAATGCTCACTTATTTATTAAAGGAACAGTAACACTAAAAAATGAAAGAGCTTTAAAGTAATAAAAATATAATGTACTGTTGCCCTGCACTGGTAAAACTGGTGTGTTTGCTACAGTAACACTACTCTGATTTATATAATAAGCTGCTGTGTAGCCACGGGGGCAGCCATTCAAGCTGGAAAAAAGGAGAAAAGGCACAGGTTACATAGCAGATAACAGATAAGTTCTGTAGAATACAATAGTGTTTTATCTGTTATCTGCTATGTGCCTGTGCCTTTTCTCCTTTGAATGGCTGCCCCCATGGCTACATAGCAGCTTATTTATATAAATTATAGTAGACTTTCTGAAGTAAACACACAACTTTTACCAGTGCAGGGCAGCAGCACATTATATTTTAATTATTTTTATATACTTTCTCATTTTTTGGTGTTACTGTTCCTTTAAGGGAAAACTTGTTCAAATAAACGCTTAGAACTCTCATTTGAAAATATGGCTTGAGTTTTCCTAGGACAACTCCCATTGACTTCTATAGAAACTCACAAGTTTTTACATTCGGGTTTTTGGAGTTTTTTTGCACTTGATAAATACAAGACATTCGAGTATTTGACACGTAAATTCTAATTTGTGTTTTTTTAGGACAAAACACTAGAAGAGTGGGAAAAAAATTGAAAACATGAACATTAATAAATCTCCCCCTTAAAGTGCACTTTTCAGCTAATTCTACTGTTGAGCAACAGGTTGATATAAGGAAATTACATCCAAGAACTTTTGGTCTGTAGAGCCCTAGTGTGTTAGTGCCTCCTACAATATACTCGGCTGTAGAGACATATCAGATAAGTAACCAGTATTTCCTAATGTGACACAAGATGTATATAAAGCCTTAATCCGGTCAGGTCTGACATGACATCAAACCATCTGATAAGGGCGGGGCAATCGTGGTGTTAGATACTGAGTACTAGGAGTCAGAGATTTATATCTGACTGGAGATCCAGTGTGTGGGGATTTAATGAACATATTTTTGGTGCAAATGTTACACAAATGGGGTGATTTCAAGTAGGTTGTAAGAATTTTTAACGGTTTATAAGCTCATTACACTGATACTGTATACGCTGCCCAAGATATACAAGGGCCCTGTCTGGCCACCGGGGTGACCAAAAGTGGCAGGTATAGGTTCTATCCGCTGCCCTATGGCGTCCCTGCTGGACAGGCTCTTTGCACCTTTGGTACAGCAAGGAAGTTCATACATCAGTGATAGTTATCCCTTTTTGCATTAAGGCAGTTTTAATCCTTCACATGTCAAGAAATCAATCCCTGGGAGTCAATTTTTTAGGGTGCAGAGGTTGGTCAGTGATCCCTCTGTGATGGAACAAATTAATTTGATGAAGAAATTACAGGATAGGAGTTCCAAGGGTCGTTCTTGGTATGCCACGACAGCATTATGGAGGATAACAATTAAAGCAAATAAGAAATCACGTATACCTTTTGTAATCCACTTTGGGGTTCAGTGAATAATGTACCCAATATTGTAAAAAAATAAGGATATTATGAGTCACCAAGGAGTTCCATGCAGGGCTGGAACTAGGGATAGGCAGAAGAGACAGCTGCCTAGGGCGCAACGATTGGGGGGGGCGCCTCTCCTGCCTACCCCTAGTCTGCGATCAGATTCGCGTCACTGTGCATGGCCCCCCCACACACTTGAACTGCGAATGCGCGCCAAAACACACGCGAAGCAGGGGCCCACCCCTGGTTCCATGACCAAATAAAAGCCTGAGGTCCAAGTGCTTGTATACAAGTCAAGGAACTTCAAGGTGACTTATAAAAATAGAAAATAGAGATATTCTAATACACAAGTTTCAGCGAGTCATGTGACAAATTAGAAGCACTGTGTATAAGGATATATTTAACAGAATATCACTAACTATTTTCCCCAGGTAGAAAAACTTTTTTTGGGGGAGAACACTGTAAAGAACCACAAATACACAGGTTGTATAGTTTAAAAAATTTAGAAGTGTATATCATTTACTGACTTTTCAGTGCAATGCCAAATAAAACCCTGAAATCATATCACAAAAAAGTGTATTCATCTCCATAAATAACACAAAAAGACAAGGGAAAAAAAAATAATTAAAAAACACGCACACAGTTACCAGTTAGGTTTGAGTTAACATTAGTCATTGGTAATAGAAGTTATACAGACCAGCAAAGACATGGATTGAAACACTGTGTATAAAGTGAAGCTCGAGCTATCTGTAGGCTTCTGTGAAATGGATATACAAGTCCTGTTTTTCTCATGCAGTTGGTTGTATTTGGGCTCTCTAGCTCTCCAAAAATAACACGACTTACAAAAAAAAAAAAGTTATAAAAACAAACAAATGAAACCATTAATGTTCTACACTAAAGGGATTTGCATTTTCTGTTACATTAAAACAGGCAAAGTCCTAATAGCCTACAGCAGCCAGTCACCGGTTAGCTTCTCCGAGTCTAGTGCAGATAAAATAATGACAGCAATCAGTCTGGTTGGCATAGGTTAATGGACTTCAGCAACTGGTTTCTACACAATGCCTTACAGTTTTCTCGCAACAATAAAATCAATGTTCATTTAAAACAATTAATGATTGGCACAGCCCTAAATAGTCTATCCCCTGAATTAAATATCCTCAAGCTTATCAGACTGTTCAAACACAGGTCTCAGGATTCGTCGCAACCTCTCCGTTCTTCTCCTTTTCATCCTTCAAGAACTGCTCCACTTCTGCTGAATCCACTTTGGCATTTTCAGCTGCTGAGCCATCAAGTTTTTTAAGTTCTTCTATTTCTGCATTGTCTTTATGATGGGGCTCCTCTACTGTTTTCTTAATGCAGAAGAAATTGCCCAAAGTGAGAACAAAAGCTGAAGTTACGACTTCAACACCAGCAATGATGAATACAAACATGTACTTCCCAGTTGCATCCAAGATTTTTCCTGCAATCAAGAAACATTATTATTTTTACATATAGTTTTTCTACATAAAAAACAAAACACCACTTTACTAGACCCAAAGTACTAGTTCATTCAGTTGCATAAGGCTGCTGTAGTTAGGAAGCACTCACTCCTCTCAAGGTTGAGACTCATTCAACAATGATGTGAAGTGCATAGATCGAACATTAGATATACGGAAACCAGATTTTCTAGTATTTTGGGTCCTCTGAAAGAATCACCACAAGGGTAGCGCTGGATTAACCTGGATAGTTTTCTCTGTTTGCAACCCTCTGATATATTTACTATGGAACTAGGCCTGCCACATGTAAAACATTTTCAGGACAAAGCCAATTATTATAAAATATGTAAGTTGGAAAGTCGATTAGAATGAAATAAATTATGCAGAAAATGGTTTGCACCAACATCCCCTAATGACACCCCCCAACATTTATTCTGGGACAGTTTGTATATTCAAAAGCTCCCCATCTTCCATCCACTAAGGCTCATAATATTAGCAATCTCAGTGCATTGTGCCCAAGTCTGAGCTTTCAGACCTATTGTTTCTCCTACTCCCATGTAACTGGAGGAGTCCCAAGCCGGACTTCTTGGATTACTTTTAAATGCTATTCTGATACCTACTGGGAGCTGCTATCTTGCTCCCTTCCCATTGTTCTGCTGATTGGCCGCTGGGGGTGAGGGGAGAGATATCACTCCAACTTGCGGCTCAGCAGTAAAGTGGGATTGAAGTTTATCAGAGCACAGGTCACATGGCTGTGGCACCCTGGGAAATTAGGAATATGGCTAGCCCCATGTGAAATTTCAAGATTAAAATATTTAAACAAAAAAAAAAAAAAGTCAGTTTGCATTTTTGAAAATACAGATTTCAATGCAGGATTCTGCTGGAGAAGCTCTATTAACTGATGGGTTTTAGGGGGGGGGGGGGGGCACGTTTCCCATTATAGTATTCCTTTAAGTTCTGATTCACTTAAGAATGATAAAAAAAAAAAAAAAAACACAGGATTGCACAGTTATTTTGCTTGTATTTTTCCCCCATTAAAGTAGAACGTACCTGCTGATGGTGGTCCAATAAGAACAGCACAAGCTTCTGCTAGAAGCACCAGCCCAATAGCACTGGAGAATTTATGTGTACCAACAATAGCCATCAGGACTTCAAATTGCAGAGCACCGACCATTCCATAGGAAATCCCAAAGAAGATGCAGAAGACAACCAGTCCTCCGAAGGAATCTGCCATGGAGCCCATCAGATCAGTGAATCCATTAAATACCATAGCAAAGCCAAATAAATAGACCGCGTACGGTCTAACCTGTTTCAGCCCTGTAATTACTCCACATGTGGGCCGTGCAAAGATATCAATAAATCCAAGAACGGTGAGGAGAAAAGCTGCCTTTGTGTCTGGGATGCCAATGTCCTTTGCATAACTTACAACAAACACAGGTGGCACAAACAGCCCAAGAACCATAATGGAGGCAGCCAAGGTGTAAATAACAAACCCTCTATCTTTGAAGACACTGAAATCGAGCAGCTTTTTCTTTGGTTTTATTTCTTTGGTATCCTTGACTTCTTCTACTGCTTTCTTTGGAGGTTCAAGTGGTCTCATCAAAGCCCCACAAGCACAGCAGTTGAGGAGCAGCCCACCCAATATAAGAAAGCCTCCTCGCCAGCCAAACTCGTACTGAAGAATTTGTCCCAGAGGAGACAGGGCGCAGAGAAACACGGGGCTCCCTGCCGCAGCCAGACCATTTGCCAGTGGGCGTCGTTTGTCAAAATATCGGTTCAGCATAATCAGGGAGGGCTGGAAATTGAGTGCAAGGCCCAAACCTGGAGAATATAAAACAATAATTGGATGTTAATAAGCACAGAGCAGCATTTCATTTAAAAATAGATTATTAACAGATGCATGATAATCATTACTGAATATCTACTTAAAGGAATATCCAAATACCATTATGTAGAGTATGAGAATATGAAAATTGGTAGGGTCATCATATCATTTTTAAAAGATGCAGAAATGTACAGACAAAGTGTCAGACTCATTAAGACCCTACTTCAAGTAGACAACAACCCTTTGATGTAATCCTTTACTCCGTTTTCTATTCACATACCTACAGCATCATCAATACCAACAGACCCTCATTTAAAAAGAAATAGTTTAAAATTCCAGTATCAAATGCTTTTGGCAAAGACTTTATAAATTTTGAAATTACAGCAGCTTTCTTACAATCCATAGGTACTGTACTTATGGATTGTAGCCAATCATTTGCCTACAAGCCCCACTTTTCAGTTTAGCCCTTGAACTCTAGGGGGCAGATTTACTAATCCACGAGCGGTCCGAAGGTGTCCTAATGCGTTTTTTCGCAATGATCTGTATTTTTGCGACTTTTTCCTTTATTTTCTGCGACTTTTTCGTCGCCTTCGCGAAAAAAAAAAAAAAAAAAAAAAAATCGGGATTGGTTTTTCCACCGTTTACAATTGCTCAATACAAAAAAATCACGCCGGCGATGAAAATATCTTATACTTGCTATATATTCTGAATTGATCTGATCTGGCACTTCTGTTAAACCAGTCAATATCTCGGTTAATAATGGGGATTTTAAACAAGGCCTGCTCTAAATTAGTAGCATGAACTATTTGTAATAAGGCAAGTGGCACACAGGGATGTTAGTCTGGATTTTTCAGAGCAGGCTCCCTTTCCACCCTTATTAAAAATGTGCCGACATTGAGCCAGAGCGGATTTCGGAGCAAAGTATGCATGTTGTGCTGAAATCCGCTCTGTGTGCACTTGCAGGCTAATGCTGTGCCAGTCAGTGCAGTTGTAAGGACAAGCAAATGGAAGCCCATCAGCTTTTCACCACCTAAAATACCCCTCTATTTCCAGTCGCACCAAAAAATACAAGGCATAGTCATCTGCATTTACTGCATTTACTTGGCAGGGGTTGGTCCGATTGCCCTTCTTGAAATTAAGGGTTTACCTCCGAACTGGAAATTGCTTCAGATGGGTTTTTTCACCTTTGGATCAACAAATCTTAAACTTGATGTACAAGTCTTTTTTTTAAACCCATCAGCTAAGTTACTACTTAACACAAAAAAACTTATTGATTCTGAACCCAGTCTAATATGATTAAACATCACCGAGACTTGTTTAAAAACTAAACAGGTTTCTAAAAAGTAGGGGCATTTAACAAAAATAATATGAAATGATTATCAGGATAGGCAGGATTACCAGGATAAATATAGGATTGTACATAACTCACCGGTGATAACCCCAGCAGTGAGGTAAATTGTGAGGATACTTGTGCAAAAAGAAGCAGCCACCATTCCAAGAGCAGCAAAGAGACCACCAACCATCATTACTGGGCGACAGCCAAACCGATTCACACATATGCTGCATAGCGGGCCTGTATAGTAATAGAGAATCAATATAATTTTAACATCTCAAATATATTAAAACAAAAACCTCTTTGCATTCATGTACTTATTGTATTACAGTTCACTACTTTGTTTCATCCGTATCCCAATCTTTCTGAACTGTGTGTGTGTGAGCTCCTCAATGACTTAGAATGGATTTTAAAATACAAATATATTACAATTATAAAACATACGTCAGGAGCCATATATGAGAATCAAGGAGTATCTCAGAACTTCAGGGCACTTCGGAAATAATTAAGCCTTTATAAAGCGATCAACCAAGGGCAATTCTGTGCCACCGTGAGACAGCCTTCTGAATGCCACCCCACTTGCCACAGCCTATTCGGTCAGCCCAAATGTTGGTATAATGGTTTTGTGCCTTGCTATGAATAGTATGAAAACTGCTGTTTGGGCATGTAAATATGTTATTTTAGACTGTTTTGTCCTCCAGCCTGAAGGGAGTGACTTTGCAGCCGATTACCTCAGCATAACACTTTGGCAACCTCTGACTCAGCCAAGACTACTCAAAAACTCCATACCCCAAAATGTTATCACTACTCACCGATATATACTAAGGGCAACATAATCCTGAAAATAGTAGGTGCTTTTTAGTATTAACTTATTTTGATCATGGCACATTATCACATATTGAAACTACAGTTTCAATTTCAGATGCAAAATCAAAGTGATCATGGTCAGGTTCACCAGCATTAGTAGTATGTGTCTTGACTAGGGTTGCCACATTTTCTGGAAATACCGGTCTTCCTATATTTTAATTTTTTTCCCTATTAATAACATTGGCATTAAGCAACATTTTTACTGCCAGGCCCGTAAGATACTGTCCAGGTGGTAACCCTAGTTTTGACACTTATCCTGCAAGACCAGGAGAAGGAGTGAAAAAGCATTCCCTTTAGGGCCCCTCTAGGCAGTATATCTTCCCTTAGTCTGGCTGTGCTAATGCACCTCTAATCTAAAGGGGTGTCATCTGGTGCACTGATCATTTTTATGGGAAGAAAAGAACTTGTACAGAGTAATCATGTCCCCTCGCAAGTGCCTTTTTTCCCCCCCCCCAGAGAAAACAACCCCAACCCCGACAGTCTAACCTCAGTTAGAATCTTCCATCCCCTTTACCAATTTAGTTCCATGTATTTGCACTCTCTCCAGCTCATTAATATATCCTTAAGAACTCGAGCCAAAACTACACTGCATACTCAAGGCAAGGCAATTAAAATTAGTCTGGCAAGATCAGTTATACATAAAACCATTCTGGCACAAACTTATACTATTGTGATTTGCAATGCATTCATGTATCTTATCCCTTATTACCCCTTCCAATAACATTCCTACCACTATTGTCAGATGAACAGTTTTTAGGCAGAGAATAGGATCTCTTTTAAATTAGCAGCACCATTTTAGCAATTCCCCAGTCTCTCGGCACCATGCCAGACCTCAATGAATCCTGAAAAATTAAGTGTAAGAGGTTTGGCAATCAGAGCTAAGCTCATTTAGTTCCCTGGAATAAATACCATCTGGTCCCAGACCTCTGTTTACCTTTACATATTCAAGTCTCTTTTGAGTTTCTTCCTGAGTGACCCACATATCAGTAGTTATATTATTAGAAATGGGTCTATTAAAAAGGAAGCCTTCATTAAAGATGAAAAATTATTTTGGATCCATTATTATACAGAAAGTAAGGCTGAAACTGACTTGGGGAAGCAGATTCAAAAGCTACTGTGTCAAAATAATTTATACTCAAATATTCAGGGCCATATTTAACAAGAACCCAAAGGCAAGTGCCTAGAGAAGCACCTCAGCCCAACCAGCGGATACTTGTGGCTAAATCCAGCAGTGCAGCTGAAGGGGAGGGAAGGCTACCTAGCTCCTGTGTTTTATACATGCACAGTACAACACGACTGTCACCGTTAATGGGGAAGGCCCTATATGAAATGAAGTCCGGCGCTTCTCTAAATAAAGCCCTGTAAAATTGCCTTATGGGAACCAGTCATAATTCCTCCATAGAAGGAATGATTTTAAGGATAGCTGTGTCTGCCCAATGTCCGTTAAATCCCCCACTGCACTTACCTGTACCATAGAGCATAGCCAGTAGGATGGACGATATCCATGCTGTGTCACTGTATCCTATCCCAAACTCCCTAATCAGTTCTTTAAAAAACACACTGACAGCTTTGGGGAAAGCATATGAAAATCCAGTGATGACAAAACATCCAAACAGAACGGCCCAACCCCATCCACCATCAGGGGCCTTGACGCCAGTTGGCCCATCATCCACAACTGCTCCTCCCATGATGTCAAAATCTCAGGTCCTGAAATAAGTTAAGCAATTGGTTATTGGTGAGACAAATAATGTGTGATAAAGTCAATATGGAGTCCATGTTAAAATTATTGTTAAAATTATATATATTTGCATCTCCAAGATGACTACTTTCTAGTGTTAAGGGTGCCCTCCTAGGGTCCACACTTGAATCAATCAGATTCTGATAGTGTTAATTGTTATAGGTGAATGCAGGAATGGGCAGACCAAATAACCAGAAGATAAATAGCAAATGGCATGAATGTGTGAGTATTTGGTTATTCTGGTTATTTAAAACCCTGCATGGTTGCTTGTTTAAGCAGGACTGTAGCACTCACAATAATTATATTCCAAGTTATAAAACTGTATAATTCTTAAAACACTCAATACAAACTTAATGTTATTTTGAGGTGATATTTACTGTAAATTTAAATACTGTATAGACCTACCATATTAGCAAACTCTGCTTGTTAACTTTTGCAGACAGTCAATTTACATGCAAAAAGAAACACCAACAAATGCAAAAAGGTGGAAAAATGTGCTTTCTTCCTTCGGTTTTTTTTTTTTTTGAAAAAGGAAGTTGCTCCACTTTATTTCTAGCACTATTAGTGAATTTTCAAACACAAAATTTCTAAGAACTCCAATTTGAACTAAACAATAGTTTATACTACACAATGATAAAATGCAATTAATTTTCCATAGATTCCATTTCCATTTCCCTAGATGCTGCAACTTGCTCTCGAGAACTAGACGTTATGTTATCAGCAGTACTGGGATGGCAGGAATTGGATATCCATGTGACATCAGTCAGACCACTGGTTTATGTGGGTTAGTAACTAATGCTTGGCTAGGATCCACAAGCTACTATATTCAGTTGTCTCACATGCTCAAATCTAACTCATTCATCAAAATAATTACAAGTTCCATTTTGCAGCTTGGTATTCGAAAATATACATGTGCAAACTTTGTATAGTGAGAAAGTTCTTTTTTTTTTTTTTTTTTTTTTTTTTTACACAGAATAATCCAGCTGTGTTCCCAAGTGGTGGCTTCATGCGTGTTACTGTACCCACAGCACTGCCCTGAACTGCCAAATACAGGCAAGAAACTGCATGTTGCATCGCAGCTGCATTTGACGGTTCCGTGCAGAGCCATGCTTACAGACAATAGAAATTAAAAGGTCTCTGTTAACTTACTTATGCTTTTCCGAGCAATAGAACACAAAAAAAAGCTGTGTGCAAGAGCCCTAAATTTAGCAAATGTAAAATCTTTGATCTGTGGCAATTAAAAGGTTAAATGGATAATTTTAGAAGACTGCTACATTAGTCAGTACTTACAAAACTCCTCTCTGGGTTAGGTTTCTTCAGTGCCTTTGGGGGCTTGGTTTCAAGGCTTGCATCTGGTAGACTTGAAACTAAATGTTTAGATTATTTAAAAGAATTCAAGTTTCTAAAGCTCTTTATTTTCATATGGTTTCTCTTTGGTATAATCTGCAAAAATAAAAGTGGGGAATTGCAGTTGAGAAAACAGTTTAATATATTCAGCTATACATTTTATAAAAAGGTAGCAAGCAATTAGAGCCTAGAAGCATTTGTTCATAGTGACAGATGCGGATACTAACTGGTTATTATGCTGCCTAATTAACATTTCAATGGATCAACTGATCAAGAACTCTCGCCAGCAACAACTACTGAATTGTTTTCTCAACAAGGAACAGATTCCTAATAGATTAGCCTGGGTGGCCTTTCCTGGGTGTGGGGTATTAGCAGTTGCATTATGACACAATTTATAGAGTAAGGGTAGACATACAAAGGCAGATTTAAGCTGCTCGTCTTTCAGACCTATTCAGGAACTTATCTACCCATGTAAGGGGATCCCCGACGGCCTACCCGGCCAATATCTGGAGAAAACTGGCCATTTGTTGATCAGGCAGGTACCATTTCCCCCCCCATCGGATGGGGACCACACCGGCTCATTGATGCAGTCCTCACTCCGACGGCTCATATACCAGACGTTGTAATTCTGCGTTATCGCTCACCTTAGGTTGGCATATCAGGAGAAAGATCCACTCTTTTGGAACATGTTAATGATTCTCTTTCTAGCACTATATGAGGCTGCTGCCACATGGGACATTTTCTCAGCCTGAACATAAGAGCAGGCTGAGAAAACATCTTGTGTGGCAGAAGCCTGAAGCTGTTCTATTTCACCTATTTATACATAAATCTGGATGTCTCAAATTAAAGGAGAACTAAAGCCTAACTAAAAATGTACAGCATTTCTGCCCTACTTCATGTTTTGGGCTTCTATCCCAGCCCAAACCACAGCCATTTAGCAGGGAAGATATGTGCCCCAGATGCTCCCTGTCTTTTCTGCTGATTCACCGCACATTCTCTGTGCTGCTGTCAGTTACTGAGCTTAGGGACCAACGCACAATATACAAAATATAAATGTCACAATATGAGGCTGATTAGTAATTAATACAGATAACGACTATATGGCAGCTCAGAAACCAGTGCAATTAGAATAAGAATTTAAATAGACAGACCTGTAGCATCAGTTTATGACAGGCCAACCCAAGGTCAGACTGGGGGGTGCAGGGCCCACCAGGGCTGCCGCCCCAGGGGGCCTGCAGGTGCCCCCACTGATCCTCCCTTACCCACCTCCCCCCCCCGCAGGGCCTCCCTAACTTGCCCCCCCCAAAGGGTCCCCCACCTGACATCCTCCCTGGGGCTGGGGCCAACCTCATTTTCTACTCAATTAGCAGCTCAGAGCATAATGAGCATGTGAGTGTCACAAACACTTTCCAAGATGGGGAGCTCCTGTGACAAGTTTGAAGTTCAGTATATAAAATATGGCATTTTTAGCTTTATTCATTTTTAGGTTTTAGTTCTCCTTTATGGCAAATTCTTAATTTTCCCTGGAAATTTCTGCCAAATTATAGCAAAATAATGGTTATCCGTTTTCATTCCCCTAAACTAGAATTGTTTGCAGTGATTTATAGATATTCAAACATTTACAGTAGTTTTGTTTTTAGTTTTTAAACCGAGCACAATGCCCATCACGTAATGCCACAAGCTTTTCCTTGTTGTGCTTGATTCACCACTTGCCAGTAGTGAGATTTTCAGATATTAATTATTCAGAATGTTTTGATCTATATTGTCTGAGGCTTGCCAACTGTGTTGCAATAGCAGGCTATTTTCTTCTGCAACAACTGAGTCATTCTTTTAAAGAGGTAATAAATACTAAAACGAACATTTGCCTTTGTATCAAATGGAACATTTCAACCTGCAGGAGAAAAAAAACTTTTGAAATTGAGTAGGGTAAAAAAAAAATTAAAATTTTTCCCCTTTTTTTTGTATGTATTTTATATTATTATTACTATTAATAACTTCCCATTTTGCCTGTAGCCAACAAATGAAAATATTATCTAGTTGTGCCCCAAGCAAACAAAAAGCAGACCAACTGCCTGACTAAATATTTCTCTCGGTTTCTTCTGTTCAACTTCTATTGATATCAGAATAAACTGCTACGTATGAAACCACTACTGCATCTTACATACATTAGGAACTATTGAAATATTACATATCCTAATCCCTTTAAATACATGCACAATTCCACAAATATTTCTAGATAATTTTCCCCAGCAGACATACATACATATATATAGTCTAATGATAACAAACACATGCACACTGAGCCACTACAGGTATTGGACCCCTTATCTGGAAACCCGTTATCCAGAAAGTTTCGAAATACAGTAAGGCCATCTCCCATAGACTATATTTTAATCAAAATAACTTTTTTCTCTGTAATAACAAAACAGTGCTTTTTACTCTATCCTAAAGATGATATTAATCATTATTAGAGCCAAAACCATCCTATTGGGTTTAATTACGGTTTAATTTTTTTAGTAGACTTAAGGTAGGAGATCCAAATTATGGAAAGATCCCTTATCTGGAAAACCCCAGGTACCGAACATTCTGGATAACAGGTCCTATACCTGTACAATGAAACCTTTGTATCAACTTCCCTTATTACAACATTCCCTTGCATAAGACAACAGGTTTTATTTAAAGTGATGGCCATTAGTACATGTATAATACATAAACGTGACTGCTACCGTGTTTTTGCACGACTTTCTCTTTCAGCAGTGAGGGGAGGGTTAATTTTACATTACATTTTGTGCTATGGAGCAAAAATGATGCAAAGGTCCTTTACAAGTGATGCAAGTTTCTCTATAATAAAGTGCAGGAAGATGGCCTGTTCAAAATCAACATAAAATAGTTTGTATATTAGTCATAAACTGGCCTGTGTTTATTGTCCTAGTTCACAATAGAATACAACTTACAGCTGCAGTATCTCTCTTAGGAAGTTCAGCAATTAATCACATTACTGCTATGTGACCAACACACCACATGACTGCAAGAATGCAGAACCATGGTGTATAACAATGGCATTAGTTTTATAGTGCTAGGATGTTCAGTCTGTCCATCTATTTTATCTGTTGTGAAACTATAATGTCAGACATACTGGGATTTGTAGTTCAGCACAGAGGGCAGCAGGTCAGACACGGCTGTTACAGAATATGTTTTAACACTACACCGCTTGAAACCTGAAGCAGTGAGAAATATTTATACGACTAAAACATTTGGCATCCTGCCCTTGTATGTACCAGTAAAGGTCTTCTCCTTGGGTATTCTTAACCTGCCCCAGAGTGTGCAAGGTTCAGAATACGTCTTTTTCAGGCCACAGAATAACTTTGGTGGCAATGGGTGAATGTCCTTCCTGTGACATTCATACCTCAGAAGAGACCATTTCTTGCACATACACTAGAAATAACCTGAACTATTTTGGGCTGCTGCCCTTTTGGTTGGATAGCTGCCTGGTTCCCAACTTGCTGCAATTTGTCTTGCTCTGTGTGAGCACAAGGCTGAAGCTAATTAATATATCATTAGACTTTATAAAGGCAAAGCCCATTTTCATATGAATGAAGATATGCAGCCGAGGAATTTTCTGTGCACATTATACCATCAACTTAGTGTGAAACATATAGAAAATACAAATTAAAGAAAAATATTCTTGTAAAAGAAAGTATCTATTTTGTTTTACACTAGGAATGTTGGAAGTAGATATCCTGTACAGGCAGTGTTGGACTGGCCCACCAGGAAAACTCCCAGTGGGCCCAGGTGTCAGTGGGTCCTCCTGCTCCTGACCATTTGGCCTGTTTCATGGTCATTCCCTATTTCTGAATGGGAACAAAGAGGGGAAATAGATGGAAGAATAGATGTTAGCATGTAAATAAAAGACTATGAGAATAAAGAGGTTGGGTGAGGAAGGAGGAAAGATAGTTTGGAAAGTGGGCCTAGGGTCTAAGGTTTTCTGGTGGGCCCCTGGGGTCCCAGTCCAACACCATGTACAGGTATGGGATCTGAAAACCACTTATCCAGAAAGCTCTGAATTACAAGAAAGCCAGCTCTCAGACCATTTTAGGAGAGAGATAGAGATAGATATATTCCTTTTTTCTCTGTAATAAAATACTGTTTTGTGGTTGACTGGTAGCAAAATAATCCCATTAGGTTTAATTAACATACATGTATTCTTTCTAGCAGACTTAATTAAAGGTACTTTGATCAAATTAAGTAAATTCTGTAAAATCACAAGTCTGAAACATTCTGGCTAATAGACCCCATACCTGTACAGAAATGGATACCAGGCAGCACTGCTGTTGCTTGGAAGGGCTGTTTATCCATACATATGGTACATAACCTCAAGTAGTATCTTTGGTTTTTCCTTAAAGCAGCGCTGTATCAAACAACAATGGGTTGAAGATGGACGAGATAGAGATCAAACAAAATAAAGCAGCATCAGACACAACAGATGTCTGCGCCTTGGCAGCTGCTTCTGATAGGCTTTATGCAAATAAGCAGATCTACATTAGAATCTACTAACTGACCAACAGCCACCTGCTGTGGGGGAAGGGTGCAGGGAAGATGCTGGACACAACAGCCAACAGGTGGGGATGCGCAGTGACTTAGGGTATGCCGTGCTCTCCATCCCTCTGCTACGGGGCACAAATAAACACATTGTTTCATTTCCTTTTTGCACAAACTGGGTTTATACCAAACAGAAATGTAATTAAAGACAGGATTTGAATAGAGGATAAACTTTGCAATGTATCAGTCTGGTTATTTCCTGTTCAGAGCTCAATAGTCATTCAGCACTTGATATTCATCCGGCACAGAGTGTACATGGTACTCAGGCACAAGGGGAGGGGCCAAACAAACTTCTACTCACAGTATCACTTAAGAACTGCTCACAAGTCACGTACACAGATGCACTAAAATAGGTATATGCATTGTATAATGTCAGGAGGCTGAATCACATCCTTTTGCTCTACAGGGATTTACCATCTAAGGAGCAACCAGGTCATTAACTGTGCATCAAGGCACAACCCTTCTTTATAATTATAAGAACAGCATGTAGCCTACCGACTGTGCCAAATAATAAGCATTATAATAAAATCACCCTGGTCCATGTAATTTTTCTAGGAACGGAACAACCTACTCCAGTATTAGCTGTATGAACAGATATTCATATATTTACAGCACACTAATATCTGTGTGCCCCAACACTAAAGTATCACAAAAGCATACCATCACCAAAAATATAACCCCCTATACAGCTCTAATAGCATGAGTGCAGCCTCCTCACAAATTGTGTATCCCGGCATTAGGCTATATAGGGTCCTGGGCAGGAATGGGTTAACAATGGCTTCAGCCTTGGTCTGCACTTACTTATGGTAATCCACCACTAGTCCTGGGTCAACATATAAATTGCACAGCCAGTGCGACTGCACAGAGGGCTCAGGGGGACATATATTTGACTCTGCAGCACCCAATGGTCCATGGTGGCGGGGACACTAAAGCGGTTCCTATACAGAGACTACAGTGATTTAAAACCTTTTATCTCAGGGGCTTAAGTTATGTTGCAGAATCAGCTTTAAAAAGGTTATTTGCCTCATTATATTACAATAGTATAAATGACATAACTTAGATGATAATGGGAGAGCCCCAGTACATAGGTTATTTATCACTGCTCTACTAAAAGGGGTAACTCACCCTTCAATTAACTTTTAGTAGGACGTTGATAGTAATAGGCAATTTGCAATTGGTCTTTTTAAATACATTTTTTTGTTCACTAGCTCTTCAGTTTGGAAATGCAGCAGGTATTTGGTTGCTAGGGCCCAACACATCCTACCAACCAGCCAGTAGTTTAATGAGTAGGAGCAGACCTAAATAGAAATAAGTAATAAAAAGTAACTGCAAAATCCTTGGCTCACTCAGCAACAGTTTTGGCTGCCAGGGTCACTGACCCCCCTCATTTGAAAGAGGCTGAAGGGAAATCAGAGCTCTAAGAATTAAGTTTCTTTGGCCAAATATATAAAATTCTATCACAACATGTTCGTCCATGAAACAGCACTCTCCAGTAGCCATCAATATCAGCTTTATGGTACAGCAGGTCGATAAATTGTATGGATGTTGCACCACCATTACAGTCTGTTGCACTCCCACTATAAGCAGACGCACACGACCCCCTTGCCGACCCCTTTGCTAGTTACAAACACAGCGCACTCCCATATGAGCCTTATAAACACACAAGCAGCAGCCACACTGTGCAACTCGCTCAATTTCATACCCAATAGCTTTACAAGGCAGCGGTACCTGTAGAATGCAAGGCAGTCGCATCCCCTTCCAAGTAGCAGTAAGAGATCACCAACAGTATATCATAATATTATTCATCACCCCGCCAGTGCCTAGATAACCCAGTGTGTTTGGGCATAGCCCTCTGTACAATCCATATACACCTGACTCATCCACCGGCATGCCAAGCCGACAGTCGCAGGGCGCTTACCTGTAGCTGCCGATAACCCGGCTGTCTCTCTCTGTGACTAGAAAGCTTCAGCTCTCGGAGCTTTAACTAGTCCCGCCCCCGTGATGTCACATGGGGGCAGCAGCTGCAGATAGTACCGCCCACAGGACAGTGTGAAGGTTAAGCAGTGTGTGGAGCATCAGTGGGGGATGGAGAGGATGAACTGCTACTGATGTGGGTGTGATGATGATGATGATGATGATAATAAGGGATCTGTTATTATAGTGCCATTACTCTAACCTGAAAAACCAGGTTGGGGACTGGGAAGGTTTGGAAAGCGACAATGATTATTTCAGTGTTCCCCAAGGAATGTCAGGTTTGTGGGGTGGGCCCCTGTGTACGTGTTAATCATGTTTATATGAGCAGTTTCTTTCTCCCTAAAGCAATAGTATGTTGTGTTATAGTTAGTAGAAGGCAATAGTCCCTGTAAGATATGTGTTTGTACACCCAACAGCCAACAATTCTGAGCACATTCCTGCACACTCTAAATGACTAATGTGTATTTGGGCAAATCCACTGCTCAACATCATTTGTAATGTGGGCACAACAGATAGTATTTGTAAGCAAAAGAAATGAAAGTGACAGCAACACTCTGACTGCCTAGATAAATGAGGTACTTGATTCCTTAAGCCTTAAGCTTTAATTAGTTATTATTTCTAGTATATTTGCAAGAAATTGTGTCTCCTAAGGCAGTGGTCCCCAACCTTTTTTGCACCACGGACCGGTTTCAAGCAAGACAATTTTTCCAAGGACGGGGGATGGGGGGGGGTGGCACAACTAGTGCATAGTATATCGTTTAATTAGGGACCTCCTTCCTACTGTGTCTCATACCACATGGCACTTATATATATATATATTTATTGTATTTATTTATTATATCACTTGTTCTCCCTGTGTGTAATTTGTGGCCCTTGTGGCGCTTTATAAATAAAGTTATACATACATACATACATTACACATATCATGTAAATGTAATTATTACATTTTATATTATGCACTTTATTGATATTATTATTACTACATCATAAAATATAATACAGCTTAATAATATTTGGTCCTTATCGTGATTAGTAGAAAGCTTCCTGGGCTTTGCATAGCTGTTGTCATGGCTGGATAACACATCGGGGAGTTGGGATCACAGGTAATTGGGACCAGAAGTGGCCTGGTTCAGCACAGCCCACGGCCCGGCACTGGTCCCTAGCTCAGTGGTTGGGGACCCCTGTCCTAAGGTGTCACAGAAAGGACATTTACCCATTGCTACCAAAGATTTTCTGTGACCTGAAAAAGAAGCATTCTTGACCCTGCACACTTCAGGACTGATTAAGGACACACAAAGAGATGACCTTGGTACATATAAGGGCAGGCAGACAGATATATCAGTGGTATAATTATTTCTCACGGCATATTCTGTAACAGCTGTGTCTGACCTGCTGCTGTTGTGAAACTACAATGGGATTTGTAGTTCAGCATAAACGGAATGGCCAGGCTCAACATCCTAGCACTTACTGTAAAACTGATGTCATACTGATGCATTCTGCATTCTTTGTCCTATGGTATGTTGGTCACATAGCAGTTATATGATTGATTTGCTGTATATGATTGATTGTTTTATTGCATTATTTGTAGTTAATTAGCACAATAAATACAAGCCAGTTAATTAGAATGGGGCAAAACATTCAAATGCATTTCATATTGATTGCTGCCCTGGGAGGGCATGATGAAAGTTACCTAAAATGCCCCCCTTTTCTGCTTGTCAGGGAAATGTAATTTGGAAAGACAAACTGACATTTCTAATGAACACCTTTTTGACAAGCATCTCCCCAAGAAAATACAATGTCAGGCAAAGGGACAGTTTTTTGGATTTTTGGCAGTTGTACCCCCTAATAGCTGTAATGGCCAAAGCCAGTTATTTTAAAATTATGAGCTCTAATACCTCTTGTAGGTAAAGGGGGCAACCCCCCCAAAAGATGTATTAGACCTAAGGGCAGTGGCACACGGGGTTCATTGAGAGGCAACTTCGGGAAATCGTAGCAATGTGTATGCCATCCCACCGGCGATTTACATTCTTGTCAGTGGGATGGTATTGCGGGGAGATTAGTCGCCCCCAGTAGTAACAAAGATTTGTCGAGGGGTGACTAACCCTGTGTGCCACTGCCCTGTCATTTAAAACTCCACCAACTGCATGAAGAAAGAATGAAGGAGTGGGGGAGTGAAGAGTGATAAGGACGAAGACACACAGTGCTTCTAGTAGCAGCTACTTTTTAATGGCTACTAAACTCCAGAAAATACCCTGCCATAGACAATACTGAGAATTGCCTCTGCTAAAACACACGTAGAGACAATTATTAGTAAATCATCAGCATTGTCTCTTTTAGTAGCCACAACAAGTAGCTGCTACTAGTAGCTCTGTGTGTCTTCACCCTAACTTGGTTTATTTAGAAACAGGACAGAATTTTTAACTGATAATTTTTAGAGTGATTCTTATTTCAGTCAGAAGAAGCTTATTATATTTCATTTTTATTTTTGCAATAGATCCCTTTTAAGGAGTCAGGAAGAAATTTTTCACTCTTTTTATGAATAATCAAGCTGTGAATTATACAGATTTACAACTAAGCCCCTGTATGTCTTCATTCTGGGTATTGGGGTCTCATTTGGCATGGGCAATATATAGAGGGGGAGGCAGTTTGAGAATGGAACAAATAAGAAAAAGAAGAAACACTGAAAAGTTGAAGAATAATGAAAGAGAAATTTACACATAGTTACATAGGGTCAAAAAAAGACCAGAGTCCATCAAGTTCAACCCATCCAAGTAAAACATGTTATTGTTTTATAAGAATCCCTGCATTCCATGGTATTTGTCAGTCTCATTCCTTTCACCCTCAGCACTTCAGTACCTGTGAATGACACATACCAGTCCTCCTGTGGACATGGCTGCTCCACCAAGCATTCCCAAAATGGGTTAACATGCTGAAACTTGGTTTATAATGATCTTTCTTGGGATCCTTCCACCATTTCCCATAATGGCATGAAGGCTGTATGCTCAGTGCCCCATGATGACATGAAAGAGCTGAGTGGAAAGATCCAATAATTTCTAAACCAGAATTTAATGTGATACTGACACTTGAATGTATCACAGTAAGTGCAAATCCTTATAAAAGGAAAGCAAAAACTAGGGACTTTATTTCAGTACATATGGATATTGTCCATATTGCAAAATACTGCAGCCATATTCAGTATGAGGAACAGATCCCATTCTCCGCTTACCTCGTGCCACCCCATAGGGAATGTAATGCATATGAGCAAACTGGCTCTCCCCTTTCCTCACTTTTCAGCCTTGAGCCCAAATCACTGAAGGTTAAAATGCACAACACAATATTCATTGGGCAGATGAGAAGATGCTGTGGGTACAAAGCCTAATCCTGTCCCTGTAGGGTTACTATGCAGCCACTCCTCCTGTGTGCACAGAATATTGGCAGGTGAGGAATAATGCACAGAACCCCCCCATGTTTTAGAACCCCCATACTGAGGGAAAGAGTTTGTGCCTTGTTGGAACTATTTTCTACATCTTAAATCCATTCCCTGGTTTTATAGAATAAACGGCTCAGTGCATGGTACACAATGTATGCCAGAAGTGCAAAGACTTCAGGAATATATGGTCTACTTCATAGTTATTTAAGTTACTAAATCATGGGCCTATCCCTTCAAGTGTTACCCAGAAATGATCTATTGGAATTCTGAGTGGGCAGCATCGTGCTGCTGAGATCTACTGGCCACCAAGTCAAAGTCTATTGGAAGATCACAATCTACCTTTAGTATGGTATGCAATGTCCCTCCGTTATGGGTTCAGGGGTCATGTATTTAGTACAATTAAGCAAAATTAGTTCTACCATTTTAATTTTAGGTTTCTGTTACTGAAGAGAACCAGGCAGTGCCAAGCCAAAGGGAAAGTTGCCAAAGGCATTCAACTGCTTCATTTGTTCCACCTTCACTCCTCTGCTCATGATTCTAATTTAATCCTTAATAGAATGTCCATTTTACAATAATGGATTTTGCTTATTTGACAGTTTTAATACATGAATAAATGTCTTGACTGCCCCAAGGGAGCTCCATTTGTTAGTAATGTTAAAAATGGTACTGAAAGTAAAGATAAAAAGTAGAAGGAAGGCAACATTTTTGTTAGGAAGGTTTGCACAGTAAGGTGGAAACGTGGCCCCACAGCATTTCACAGCATGCATAGTGTGGTCCCCAGTGTTTCATGACAGATGCAGTGTGGCCCTAAGCATTACACCCCCAGTGTTTTTTTTAACAGGCAATGTGTGGCTCCAGAGTTTTATGACAGGCACTGTCTGGCCTCCCATCATTTTACAACAAACACAGCTTGGCCCTAAGTCATACCTCCCAACTGTACAGATTGTTGCGGGACCGTCCCGATTTTAACAGTTCAGCCTGCAGTCCCAGATTCTTTCTGAAATGTTCCTCATTTCCCTTTGATCTCCTGCACTGAATGCTAAAAAAGATACAATGTTTCTAAAACTTGCCCAAAGAATTTCACAGTGTCACAAGCACAGCGTGGATCCGAGAATTTCACAACAGGCACAGTGTGGCACGCCAGCACTGGGATTCAAACTAGGCCCTGGCATTTCCCATAGGCCCAAACAGCCACTCACTTGCCCAATAAATAGTGACTGTATATGCATTTTACAGCAGCCCCCAGTTCTGCACTGCACCCTTTGCTCCTGCACCCAGACCCAGATTTGTGGCGTATGGGAGTTTTGCTCCCATACGGAGCAATGGGGACCTCTCCCCACTGCTTCATATGAGTTGAAATGCACATGCGTGCGTTTGCGCCGGGGGGGGGGGGGCACGGTGAATGGGGTTGGCCTGCACCATTTAAAAAGAACTTTGTTTATGATATATATTATCCTGTTGTATGCTCCTCTGCTTCCATTTTATTATGCTAGTTTAAAAAACCAACATAATATTCATCGACTTCAGCTTGTTGTTTGGATTCTTCTTAATCTTTTTTCTAATTCTTAATGCTTCTCCTCCTACAGTTTTAGGGGCACAACACCCAAATTCTCCACACTTCTTCGTGCTATAGCAGAGCAGGTTGCTTTTGCTTTTCTAAGTGATCCCGCCCCCCCCCCCCCCCCCCCAGTCTTTTTGTGGCGCCAATCCAAACACCCAAATTTTCCCATTAACTTTGACAGGGAAGATTTTTAAACTGTAATCTTAACATGGTCACTTTTGAGACAGCTCTATAAGTGAATAACTAAAACACACAATTTTAGACGTTGCCAGTATAATTGCATCTCTGCAATGAGTCAGTTGGGAAAGGTTTTTCACAGGGTTAAACACAGAAGAAATATATATTTAAATTGTTTTTTTTAACAAGTATACAGGTCAGTATATTCCCCTTGTAAGCAAGGAAAGACATCACAAATGTGTTGAGGTTGGTAAGAAAAAACGTGCTTTTAATGCAAATTAGCTGGGACAGCAGAAACATTCATCAGGTACAAGGAAGCAAATAAAGCAGCATAAAAGCTATCAGGCAAGCTAAACAAGAGATAGAAAGGGGTATTGCAGCTAGGAGTAAGAGGAATCCAAAATTATTTTTTAAATATGTATGTAAATAGTAAAAAATGAAGCAAGAAGGAGTGGGAACCTTATTATCACAGGGGGGTCAGTTGGTTGATGAGAACGGGGAAAAAGCAGAAATTCTGAAGTCGTATTTTTCATCTGTCTACACAACTAAGGAGGCTGCTAAGGCTTCCCTTTTAATAGACCCAATTCTAGTAATATAACTGATGCATGGGTCACTCAGGAGGAAATTCAAAACAGACTTGAACATGTAAATGTTAACAAAGGTCCAGGTGGATCTTATTTATCACAGGGTACTAAACAAGCTTAGCTCTGTGATTTCCAAACCTCCTCGCTTAATTTTTCAGGATTCATTGAGGTCTGGCATGGTGCAGAGAGACTGGCGAATTGCTAATCTGGTGCCGTTATTCAAAAAGGGATCCCGTTCTCAGCCTGAAAGCTATAGGCCTGTTAGTCTGACATCAGTGGTAGGAAAGCTTTTGGAAGGGGTAATAAGGGATAGGGTACTTGAATACATTGCAAATCATAATACAGGTATAGGACCCATTATCCAGAATGCTCGGGACCAAGGGTATTCCGGATAAGGGGTCTTTCCATAATTTGGATCTCCACACCTTAAGTCTACTAAAAAATTAATAAAACATTAATTAAACCCAATAGGATTGTTTTGCATCCAATAAGGATTATTTATATCTTAGTTGGGATCAATTACAAGGTTCTGTTTTATTTCTACATAAAAAAAGAAAATCAGTTTTAAAATTCTGAATTATTTGCTTATAATGGAGTCTATGGGAGACGGGCTTTCCGTAATTCGGAGCTTTCTGGATAACGGGTTTCCGGATAAGGGGTCCGATACCTGTACTATGAGTGTGTGCCAGCATGGTTTTATGCGTAACTGATCTTGTCAGACTTATTTAATTGCCTTTTATATGGAGGTGAGTAGGAACCTCAACGCTGAATTGACAATTGATGTCATCTACTTGGACTTTGCTAAAGCATTTGATACAGTACCTCACAGAAATGTAATAATGTAATTAAGGAATATTGGACTAGAACATAATATTTGTAATTGGATAGAGAACTGGCTGAAGGATAGATTACAAAGTTCCATGCAGGATGCTGCCACTTTGCAGAACAATTTGACAGAATTGGAAAACTGAGCAGCAAAATGGAAAATAAGGTTCAATGTTGAAAAGTGCAAAGTTATGCACTTTGGTAGAAATAATATAAATGTGAGTTATGTACTAAATGGTAGTGTGTTGGGGGGATCCTTAATGGAGAAGGATCTGGGGATTTTTGTAGATAACAAGTTGTCTAATTCCAGGCAGTGTCATTCTGTGGCTACTAAAGCAAATAAAGTGCTGTCTTGTATAAAATGGGCATTGACTCAAGGGATGAAAACACAGTTTTGCCTCTTTTTAGGTCTCTGGTAAGGCCTCACCTTACCAGAGACCTAGGAGAGGGTGGTTTCTCTCTCTCTCTCTCTCTCTCTCTCTCTCTCTCTCTCTCTTTCTGTGCTTCTTTCTAGAGTGATATGTTGCTAGTGGAACAGCTATTATATCTGGAAATATCTGAAACTGATCCTCTTCTTTCTTCTGTCTTTGCACAGCTTGTGCATGCGCAGTAGAGGGAAAAGCCGAACTTTAAATAAAAGCTGTCTTTTTTACTCTATTGCGCCAGCCCCAGGATGGGGAACAGGAGGAAGAGGAACGCTTGTGCGCAGGTACCCCGAGCCAGTGCAGTTTTCTGCTGACAGAAAGGGGCACCGGCCCAGGTGTCAGGTAAGTGTTTACAATGACTGGGGGGTGCCTAACATTTGGCACCCTCAGTGTTGTACCTTTCCTTTTCCTTTAAAAATAAAAAAGCCATGCCAAAATTACATGGTGCTTGCACAGCTTCAAAAGGAAATCTTCCACCTTTCCTATAGCTGCCATACACAGTGTAGGACGCTGAGCACCAAAGCTTTAAGTCAGGGTTAATCCTTTTTATGTTTGTCAGGTTATTTTTTTACAATAAAAGCTCTGCCCCGAATAATGCTGTGTTTTGCCCTGCACTAAAATGCGAACAAGAGCTACCTTCTCATTATAATATACAAAATATTCATTTAAACAACTGGTCTGTATTTTTATTTGTTTTATTCATTTGCTGAATATCCTGGCTCTGTGGTAATAAAACTGCCATCTGGTAGATTTTTGAACACCTGATATGTAGGCTCATTTATTAAGTGCCAATTTCGTTTGCACTTTTTTTTGCACACCACACCCCCCACCCCACTGGAGCATTATACAATCTAATGACATATCTCATTAAAGGGCAGATTTCCTTGGGGGTACTTTTAGGGGCACATTTACTAATCCACGAATGTCCGAAAAGCGTCCGAATGCGTTTTTTTCGTAATGATCGATATTTTGCGACTTTTTTGCGAATTGTCGCGAATTTTTCGAGCTCAATATGAAAAAGTTGCGACAATTCGCGAAAGTCGTAATGGCTATGAAAAAGTTGCGACAATTCCCGAAAGTCATAATGGCTATGAAAAAGTCGCGACAATTCACAAAAGTCATAATGGCTATGAAAAAGTCGCGACAATTCACGAAATTTGTAATGGCTATGAAAAAGTCGCGACAATTCGCGCAAGTTGTAATGGCTACGAAAAAGTCGCGACGGTGACAAAAAAAATGCAAAAAGACGCAAAATGTTCGTTTCCAATCCGATTTTTTCCCATTCAGGATCCGGATTCGTGGATTAGTTTATCCAGGAACATGATATGTTGGTTTTTTTTTCAGGACATCCTAAGCCTTCAAAATATGCTAGAATTTTCATGTAATTCACCTCCTATAACAAGATATTGGCTTCTAAATGTCTAACATATTAAAAAATATATATATTTTTTTCATAATATAAATACATATATCACAAGCATTAATTATTTTATGCACAAAAATACAACTGATTTGGGAAGTCCCATGTCTCATGAATGCACCAATACCAAATATATATATAGTTTTATGGGAATTTCTCACTTGTATGGGACAAAAACTCCCAGAATTCCAAAGCACCTCTCCAGAAAGCTGCATATTTTAGATTTCAAAGGTAAAAATTCCATTAACAGTAGGTTTACCCTATAAAAAAACAGATTCTGATTAATTCAAAAGAGGGAATATTATCTGCCTACTCCAAACTACCAAGATGCAATGCTTTCCTAAAGTTATCAGTTTTTATAAATTTGTAAAATTTTTAAAAATTGCTTCAAAGTTTCCAGTCTATAGCATCTTATCCTACAGGTCATAAGGTAAACACATAAAACATCCTACATATGAATGCCAGGGGTCCACTGAACAGTTTAATGGCCATGTGCATAGGTTTACCTAAGTATGTTGCTTTTAGAGGCCCCAAGATGTATATACAGACCCTGAATGAATATAGCACATAAGGATTGTTCTCACCTGCCAAATCAGTTTTGCAGCCTCACAATTGCGTATTATATGTTGTAAGACCACCTTACTATACTGAGACCCCCAGAAAACCATATATTTTTGGAATGTACATATTCTGATGAATCCAACATGGGTAAAGGGGCCTTCTACACCTAAGTACCAATCAGCAAAGCTTTCATAAAGTTAGCAGTTTTATGACTGAAAATCGCCTACAAATGTTGCAATTTGCCACATTTATCTCACACAATTTCTTACATTCAATGACACATCACCCTAAATATGAACACCAGAGGTCTTCTGAACCTTTTGATATGCATAGATTTACCAAAGTATTGATATATACGGACTCCAAATAAAAAATTCTGCATATGAATTTTCTTGGCTGCGAACTCAGGTTCGGCAAACAAGACCCCTTGCGTATTATGTGTCATAAGACCCCCTAACTGTACAGAGACCGCCAGAAAACCATATATTTTTGGAAAGTACACATAAAATAGGTAAAGACATCTTTTTACACCAAACTATCAAATGGCAAAGCTTTCCTAAACTTTGCACTTTTGATGGCATCCGGGCTCAAGGCTTAGGGGTGGATTTATTAATACTTGTGACTTCGGGCTTGAGCATTCCTTTCCTAAAACCACATGTGAGTTCCTAAACTCACATGTGGTTTCTGAATCTGAATACCTTGGCTTTACTACCAATCATTTTTTTAATTCTTCTGAAAATTACCTAAAATGTTTGCAATTTGCTGCATTTATCTCTCACAATTTCTTACACCTCACCCTAAATGTGATGCCAGAGGTCTGCTAAACAGTTTGATGCCCAATGTGCATAGATATACCCATTAGTGATCCTGGAGCTGCTGCCGCCTCCATTCTCCCCTTCTCTCACTTACAATTTTAGTGTCGGAGTGGGTCGAGAGGGGGCCGCTAGTGGTATTGTGGCAAAATGCCGCCTCTGGTAATTGCCCGCTCTCTGCCACCTGAAGTAAGGTTCTCACCTTACAGACAACAACATTATCAATATATATAGGACATTGAAACATTCTGTGAATTTTGCTACCTGGAATGTCTCAGTGTATATATTGATAAACTGTGCAGAGGACCTCTTTTTGTTGTCTGTAGGAATACGGTCACAGCCTTGCACCCAACCTTTTGGTTTAAAATTTAGTGGTGACCTCAACTTCCCCCTTTTTTGGGGTTGCCTAGGGTGCCTGGTTGGATTGGCCCACCCCTGGTGTCTACAATCACATCGAAGGACCATCTTGGCAGCCCCCTTGGCTCATTGCTCGTTGCTGAGGGGCTTGGGGCACATCTAACTGTCAAAAGATCTGACACTGGCAAAAAGCCGCCAGTGCAGAGAGAAAGCCTTTATTGTGAAGCACATAGGTACTACGTGATTGGTAGGTAAAGGGTTAAAGGCCTCCGGGGTCAAGGCTTAGGGGTGGATTTATTAATACTTGTGACTTCGGGCTTGAGCATTCCTTTCCTAAACCCACATGTGAGTTCTGAATTTGCATACCTTGGCTTTACTACCAATCATTTTTTTAATTCTTAAACTTAACTAAACTCATTTCCTCGAATGCCTAACATTTACTAAAAGAATCCGATAGGAAAAGTCCATGCAAGAAAAAGTAAATAAATTCAGTAAATAACATCAGATGGTTAGTAAATGGCCCCCTAAGTGTAGTGTGTGATCCTGGCATGCAACAGATGCATTTTTAAAAATAAATATGCTTGTGGCAAATATACAGTATATGGGAAAATAAGGATAATAAAATAATGAGAATTTTTTACAGTAATTAATATAGACACAAGGAAACTCTTAAAGTCAGCATTCTTTGTAACAAGTCATCTCGAAATAAATGTAAAGTGCCTCCTACACATATCTTACACATACACACACTAATGGGCAGATTTGAATCCTGAAATGGGTAAAATTCGGATTACCGGTAGATACGATAATTTCTGATGATTGGAAATGTCATCAAAATGCTTACTAAATCCCCATTATCCAGCTGTCCCGATAGTGGGAAACCCGGAATTCCTCCCAGGATTAGATCAGGGATCTTTCAGGTGGTGGGTATTAAACGGTCTCACGGTATTAAGGAACATGTACGGAATCTCTGGTCCCCTGAAGTGGGATAGATTCCAACAATTGTACTCCCCTCCCCCCGGTGAACTTTTAAGGTACATACAGGTACAACATTACCTAAAATCCAAGTTTAAGGATGCAAATACACCACCCTCTACGTACCTGGAAATAATATGTACCAAATACCCATACTCCAAAGGGGTCTTGTCAAAACTATACAACATTTTATCTGAAACTAATCTCCCACCTACCTTACCGTACGTAAAAGCCTGGGAAAAAGATCTGGGTCATACAATTGATGAAAAGGATTGGCTTAAAATATGGGACCAAGCAGCGCATAGCTCAATCAACACAGCCCTGCTGGAAGCGGGGTACAAAGTTCTCTTACGTTGGTACCTGGTCCCAGCCAGGCTACATAAAATAAACAACCAATACAACCCGCAATGTTTCAGAAACTGTAGAGGGGAAGGCACGGTTTATCACATATGGTGGCAGTGTCCCAGGGTACAAAGATTTTGGACTAGGGTCCACGAAATGATATTTTCAGTAACAGGAGTTAACCTACCCAAATCCCCAGAACATGCTTTATTGGGGAAGAAAATACCTAATGTAAATAAAAATACTTGGAAACTGATAAACCAAATTTTCATCGCAGCTAAACTAACAATAGCAAGATCGTGGAAATCCCTATTCTTGCCTATTCTACAATTAAAAAATAAAATTAACTGGATCTATGTTAATGAAAAACTAACCAGTATTTTAACTGATAAGCAAGAACGGTTTCAAAAAGAGTGGGCCCCCTGGGAACAATATTTTACTTCCACAATTTGAACCATGCCTTCCCCTTATATAAATTATATAAATGAAATAAATTATGTGAGTTACTTCAGCTAGGCAAACCATACAAGGTTAACCACATAATCACCCCTCCAGTAGGAGGGCAGGGTAGCAGAAGGGATGAAGTTAAATCAGATAACGGCCCATGAGTCTCAGGGATAGGTCACGATGGAAGCAAAATGGAACAATATCCAGGTTGGACCCAGACCCCGGAGAAAAGTGGAGAGGAGCAATGAGAGATACCCCACCCGGCATGGTTTGGTTATAGTTTAACTAGTTAAAACCTTAATGTTTTCCTTTTGTACGCATGCATTTTCCCTATGTTCTCACCCACCATTCCCCGGCAAGTCAGGATTCTGAAAAAATAAGACCCTGACTTGCACATTCCACCCCACCTACCCAGTCCCCCTTCCCTTTGCTTTATCCCCCTTTTTTTTTTTTTTTTCTTTCCTCCCCCTAAGGAACGACACATCAAAACCAATTTCGATAAACAATGCTACTCTTTATTGACATAACTACGTACAATTGAAAATGTTATTGTATATGTCATGCACTCTGTTATCTTCAATAAAAAAGTTAAAACACAAAAAAAAAAAAAAAAAAATGCTTACTAAAAAATCGTAATAGTCACGATAATATCATATTGGTGATCTGAAAGTCACTAAATTTTCGTATCTAAACGATCGTAAATGGTGGGAAGACCTTTCTGACTATGATCCTTCTGTGCATGTTTTTGGAAGTCTCCCATAGGGCTCAATGGCACTCTGCAGCTCCAACCCGGCCCAAGGAAAGTCTCCCATAGGACTCAATGGCACTCTGCAGCTCCAACCTGGCCCAAGGAAAGTCTCCCATAGGGCTCAATGGCACTCTGCAGCTCCAACCCGGCCCAAGGAAAGTCTCCCATAGGGCTCAATGGCACTCTGCAGCTCCAACCCGGCCCAAGGAAAGTCTCCCATAGGGCTCAATGGCACTCTGCAGCTCCAACCCGGCCCAAGGAAAGTCTCCCATAGGGCTCAATGGCACTCTGCAGCTCCAACCTGGCCCAAGGAAAGTCTCCCATAGGGCTCAATGGCACTCTGCAGCTCCAACCTGGCCCAAGGAAAGTCTCCCATAGGGCTCAATGGCACTCTGCAGCTCCAACCCGGCCCAAGGAAAGTCTCCCATAGGGCTCAATGGCACTCTGCAGCTCCAACCTGGCCCAAGGAAAGTCTCACATAGGGCTCAATGGCACTCTGCAGCTCCAACCCGGCCCAAGGAAAGTCTCCCATAGGGCTCAATGGCACTCTGCAGCTCCAACCTGGCCCAAGGAAAGTCTCCCATAGGGCTCAATGGCACTCTGCAGCTCCAACCCGGCCCAAGGAAAGTCTCACATAGGGCTCAATGGCACTCTGCAGCTCCAACCTGGCCCAAGGAAAGTCTCCCATAGGGCTCAATGGCACTCTGCAGCTCCAACCTGGCCCAAGGAAAGCCTCCCATAGGGCTCAATGGCACTCTGCAGCTCCAACCCGGCCCAAGGAAAGTCTCCCATAGGACTCAATGGCACTTTGCAGCTCCAACCTGGCCCAAGGAAAGTCACGATAACAGAGCTTGAATGAATCCGAAACTTTCAGACTCGCGACAAATACAATTTTGCTGCGTAAATTTTGTCGCAAAGTTTGAAAAAGTCACTCAAATTAACGAAAAAATTGCAGACAATACGCACAGTACGAAAACTTGGAAAAAATATATTTTTTTTCAATTCGTAACCAATCGTACCTTGATAAATGGGCCCCTGAGCGGCTATGTCACATGGGGCATTTTTTACATCACATTATTACAAAACTTTAATGCAGCATAAAAAACGTTTGTGTATACTGTAATTACAGTACTGCTCACCCCAAACAACCATCTAACTTGCTTTTAGCCTTGGACCCCCTTTCTACTATTTTGGGCCCCAGTTTAGGAAATGTTGTCATCTGTTTTGTGATGTGCAATAACAACAAATCATTTGTATCAATGTATAACAGTAATGACCTAGTCCAAAAATGCCTACACTGAATATGGGGACCTCAACAAATGGCTTTAAATAGTGGTATTGCAGGAATTCTGTAATAACGCCATGTAATAGGTTTAGGAAATGACGGCTGTTAATGATGCAGAATTCATTATGTAATTTCACCAACAATCTTATAAAAACACTATGTTTATACGCCAGTATTTTAGGCTAAGGCTAATGCCACAGGTGGTGAATTTCAGGTGTGGACATGGCAGGAAATGTGTTAGTATGCAGTTCTGCAGTGCAGTCAAGGAAGAAGGCTGATGCTAGCATTCTCTGAGTTTGTCTATCCACAGGCTCAGAATCCACCACATGTGGCATTAGCCGTATACATTTGTCATCACCGTATCAAATGTGTTTCAGAGCAAGTGTACTATAGTTTTTCCATATTAATGCTTATTTGGCATTTTTACACCATGAACTGAACAGCACCACGATTATCTTTCAAATTAAAATGCCTTTATTGCACACTTAGGACATAATAGCAATGTTTCAGACCATTCCTGCTAACTACAGTACATGGACTGAGTTAATCTGCCGATATTGGTCCTTTACACAGATTCACCATCTTATCTGCTAGTGTATGGGCACCTGAAATTGGCCAGATTCTGATTGGGCGGGTTGGTTTTTTTCTTCAGATCAGGACCGCATAGGTTTGTTGATGCTGTCCTCGGTCCGACAGCGCCTATGCCCACCATTTTAATTTGGCCCTAGGCCCAAACGATCAAGTTAGCCTGATATCGCCCACCCAGTGTATGGCTTTAAAAGTTAAGGGGGCCCTAAATGAATTTTATTGTGCTACACAGTTATCACTGGATAATCTACTGTTGTATATTCAGTGGATAATTATATTTGAGACAAGGATTAAGTAATAGCTATGGAATAATAAGGGTTTCTGGCATAGATATAGGTTATTTTTCCCAAATCTCAGCCTCCTTGCCTAAATGGGGCCAGTTATGCTGTCACTGCTTTAGCCCTCCCAGGGTACTGCTGCCTGGCATGGCTGCAAATGCAGTTCCAATGGATTTGTTTCTCCTGCTTCAAACTAAAGAAGATTTCATCTGCTGTGTTACTATTTTACCCTTGTAATGTTGATACGCACATACTTAGCACACAATTCATAGATTAAATTTGAGCGCAGTCATTCATCCCTTCATGTAGCTCCATTGACAGGCATGGCATTAGTCTGTGTGGAGCTACAAGGAGCAATTATAGGTGCGGAAATGCAAAACTAGGTAAACATTAGGATTTAGCCCTTTAAGTGCCACAAATCATAGAATCTACTAATCTAAATAGAATCTACAAATAACCAGCCACAGAACATTCAGGGTACAAAAGGGGATCTGTGTCTTTTTACAGCCATGCATCTCTTCTGCATTGTGCCCCTGCCATTAGGCAACAATAAAAGTAGGAGAATGTTTGGTCCCTGAGGTAAAAAAACAAAACAACTGGAGACCTGGACAGAAGCCACATGTTTGCATCTATGGAGCCCTCAGCTCTCATAGCTCTACCTTAGACCATGTGCTGCAGCCCTCCTGCAACTTCTACCTGCCTGCCAACCTGCACACAGGTAAAGGACACACACATTAACATAAATATACTTATACACTAATACAGTTACTTTTACCCTTACACACATTCACACTGGTGTTGAGAGGTGCAGGAGCTTTTGCACACAGTCCCACGTACACATAAACAGTGAATACATATTTCTATTCCCAACCCTTTTTGACCCAGTGCCCAAGATATATTACCAAAAATGCTACTTTGCTGTGGACCTTAAATTTCACTGTCACACCCATAAGGGCCCCTACAGTGCTGTCTCTAGCTTAAGTGCATTCTTCTAGCATTGTACCTGCTCTGCAAATGGTTGTGAATTCCACCATTTCATTCCATTGGAACTCACTTTAAATATTAGTAGCTTTTTCTCTTTCTGCAAAAATGGCAATGCATTGCACTTATTTAGATGCATTATTTAATGCAAACCTTCAATTGATTATGTCATGATTTTTATGGTGTACCTTTATTTCTAAATTACACTGTTTACATAGCAAATAATTCACTCTACCATTTAAAATTTTATTCTTGAGCGAACAACTCTATTTAGCTGTAATATTGGTGTGTAGGTGCCATCTCAGTGCATTGTGCCTGAGTCTGAGCTTTCAGAAGGAGCCAGTGCTACACATTAGAACTGCTTTCATGTAACCTATTGTTTCTCCTACTCCCATGTAACAGGAGGAGTCCCAAGCCAGACTTGGATTTCTTACTATTGAGTGCTATTCTTATACCTACTGGGAGCTGCTATCTTGCCACCTTCCCATTGTTCTGCTGATTGACTGCTGGGAGGGGGGTGATATCACTCCAAGTTGCAGCTCAGCAGTAAAGTGTGACTGAAGTTTATCAGAGCACAGGTCACATGGCTCTGGCACCCTGGGAAATGAAGAATATGGCTAGCCCCATGTGAAATCTCAAAATTAAATATAAAAAAATCTGTTTGCGTTTTTTAACAGATTTCAGTGCTGGAGAAGCTCTATTAACTGACATTTTTTCCCATGACAGTATTCTTTTAAGAAATACTGCTGTTTTTTCAAAGACTTTATAATAAGAAAAGAAAATATTTGGATGCATTAGCTTAAGCATTCGCTTGCTCTAATGTAAAAAAATGATTCTATGTGATATTATATTTTGAAGGAGCCTGGCCATCCCTGCTTTATATAGTGTTTATTAAGTTTTAATACATTTGCTATTTATTACTCTCCTGCTTGTTTTATTGCATAACTCTTCTGACATACTGACAGTTATTGTACATGGCAGTAACTGCAGGGAAATTCCTACTCTCTGCTCAAAAGTTGCATGGCCAGATTCATATGTACCTTTGTTACAAAATATTTTACGTACAAATATACATTTCATGGCAAAACCTGTTTTGCTTGTATCCCTAAGAAACCTATTTACGTAAACAATGAAAGTTCTGAGTTTCTTTTTTTCTTTTTTTTTAAATCTGACTGTATGTAAACTTTAAGGTTATATTTTTATATATGGCAGAAATACGTGTATGTGTATTGTTTATATGGTGCTTCTTGGTTAAGTAGCACTTTTTTACACATAATTAGCACATTTTTACAATAATAGTAATGCAAGGGAGGCTAAGCATTACAATAAACATACACATTTACAAATATTGGGGGGACATTTACTAACGGTCACATTTTTTTTTTCACGATTCGGAATATGATTTTGTCATGGAAAAAAACACAATATTTTGTGTTTGATTAAACAACAAAACTGCCACAAATCTGAAAGAAAAAAATATGCCATCTAAAAGCTGTCGAAGAATGTAGAAGTGAATGGCAGGTGTCATTTTTACAACTGGAAGTTTTTTCTTTGCATCATGGTTTTTTTTACACTGTTACTTGTGCAACAACAAATGATTAGACATTCATGGTTTTCATGGAAATTAGTTTATTCGTGGTTTAAAAAACTCTAAAACCAAAATCCAAATGTTGATAAAAACCCCTCTAAGGGCAGTGGCTCATGGGGAGATTAGTCGTCTCTGATAAATATTCACTATTGCAGGCGACTAATCTCCCATCCCACTGGCACGAATGTAAATCGCTTTGGTCGCCTGAAGTTGCCTCACAAGGAGACATGATGACTCAGTGGGCCCTAGTTACCCAAGCCAATGCTCCACAGGAGAAGGGGCATGCCCAAATTTGTGTGGAAGTGTGGGAACCTAGGGTTACACCAAAGAGATGTATAACACAAGCAATGGCCCTGTGGTCTGGGGAACAGGTTTAGAGCCATGTTCCACACCCAGACAATTTCCCTCATAGAGGGAATGCTTTGTTTGATGTGTGATCTTTAGATAGTAGGTTTTTTACTTCTTCATAAGAGCAAATAACTTGGGCTTCTAGACAGACTGCCGGGTTGTTAAGGTGGCCACACACGTGGCGATCTGACGATCTGAAGATCGTCAGATCCGCAACTAACCTTCAGGGTAGAAACAAGAGCATTTCTACCTCCTTCTGCCGATTCAGCGCTGAAGGCAGATTTTGGTCAGGCGCCTTCTATGGCACCCGATCAAAATCTTTTAACTGGCCCGGTCAGCTTCCTGCTGACTCGCCGACTTGCCATACACGCACCGAATATCGTATGAAACGAGGTTTCGTACGATATTATCGGTGCATGTATGGCCAGCTTTAAAGGGGAAGGAAAGGCTAAGTCACTTGGGGGTGCTAAAATGTTAAGCACCACCAAGTGACTTGAATTGCTTACCTCTGGCGCTGCGCTTCCTCCTTCCGCCTTGGTTTCGCTGCGACTCCGAGTCCGGCGCATGCACAATAGAGTGAAAAAGCCGACTTCTCTGTTAAAGTTCGGCTTTTCACTCTACTGCGCATGCGCGCGCAGCGAAGAAGGAAGGAAGAAGCGATCGCTGCTACCTCCGGTGCTGTTCTCTCCATACAGGGACACCAGCCCGGGGTAGAAGGTAAGCGATTCATGTCACTTGGGGGTGCCTAACATTTTGGCACCCCCAAGTGACTTAGCTTTTCCTTCTCCTTTAAGAGACAGGGAGACCAGGTGCTAGATAAAACAAAGTACTTTATGACATTACTGATCCATTAATAGAGGCAGAATGCACAGATGGTTTTAGTAAAAGTTTGCAAACCCCTGTCTTGAAACTGCATCCTTGAGTGAAAACAGAAGGACAAGAATTTAACAGAGATCGTTCTAAGAAGCATTATAAATGGTGCTGGAGAAAAATATAAACAGTCATATTATTTCTGTTGTTTTGGTATAAACATAATTATTTCTAACACAGGAAATACTGTTATACATATATACACTAACTCCGTTTACATAATACTTCTATTTATAGCACAATTTAGAAGTGTGCAAATTCAATCGAAAATTCAAATGTACTCTTTGAAAAGTTGAGGCGTGAAGAGGCCTATAATTTAATGTAAAAATATAGACATATGTAGAATATACTGAGAAACTGAAACCTATTAAAATTGGTAGACTTCTTAAAATATTCCCTGGCATTTTAACTGCACAAAGGTCCAAACAGCCTCCCACTAAATAGCCCCTCTGGTATTTGTCACAATCCACAGATTGCCAGTCTGGGCCTTCACTGGGGGGGGGGGGGGTGCCATTATTTTAGAGCCACCATCTTTGCACAGTAGAGCGACATTTTCAGATCCGAATCTCCAGGGTCTGAACCAGGGGTAGGCAGAAAAAGCACGTGCCTAGGGTGCTACTGGGAGGGCTACGCTAGGGCCCTAGACACATGCCTCTGCTGCCTACTCTGCCACCCAATCTGCTGCAGGTCCACATTAGTGAGCACGTGGAAAGTTTGCAGGAGCACAGTTTTGGTAGCTGGTGCTTAAGCAAACAAGGCAAGTAGAACGGACAAGTTAGTAAATTTTGGATGTATAACGATAACATCTGCACATACATTGTATATCTCACAATATCCTTGGGGGACCTACAATGCATTTCCATGAAGTCACTTTCATACGACTGGTGCCTTTTAAAGGCTTTATCCTACAATTTCAGTCTGAATGTTAGTTTTAAATCATTGCATTTAGATGTATGATTGATTCGTTGAAAGATGACTAAAATCTATAAGTGTTTGGCCAGCTTAAGGTTGATGCCCTAAGGCAGTGCTGTCCAACTTCTGTTGTACCGAGGGCCGGAATTTTTCCGACCTACGTGGTGGAGGGCCGATAATGGAAGCCAGTTTTGACCACTCCCCTTTTTGAAACTGCACCCACTTGAAACCACACCCATGTTATCACATGACCATACCCATATTAATGGTTGTAGTACAGCAAAAACCTGCCATACTCTGCCTGCCCTACCCTGCCTTTGTGTGTGCCATACTCTGCCTTCCCTACCCTGCCTGTATGTGCCATACTCTGCCTGCACTACCCTGCCTGTGTGCCATACTTTCACTGTGTGTGCCATTCTTGGTTTGTGCCATACTTGGCCTGTGTGTGCCATACTCTGCCTGCCCTACCCTGCCTGTGTGTGCCATACTCTGCCTTCCCTACCCTGCCTGCGTGTGCCATACTTTCACTGTGTGTGCCATTCTTGGCTGGTTTGTGCCAAACTTGGCCTGTGTGTGCCATACTCTGCCTGCCCTACTCTGCCTGTGTGTGCCATACTCTGCCTTCCCTACTCTGCCTGTGTGTGCCATACTCTGCCTTCCCTACCCTGCCTGTGTGTGCCATACTCTGCCTGCCCTACTCTGCCTGTGTGTGCCATACTCTGCCTTCCCTACCCTGCCTGTGTGTGCCATACTCTGCTTGCCCTATGCTGCCTGTGTGTATGGCACACACAGGCAGCCTACAGTGACACAATGCTGGCACTGCTCCTACAGTCTGCACAATAACTATATATTAAAAAACTTTTTAATTGCAGTACCACCTCAGTATATGTTCTTTTTGTAGTGTGCAGGGATTATTTGTGGGTTTCTACTGCTCCTGAGGAGTGAACAGGGGAACAATGGGGGTGATTACAGTCTGAGCCTGAGGTGTGAACACTGCAGGGGTAGAACAATGCAGAGATTAAAAGGTGTGAAAAACACAGGGGATTACATATTTAAACAATACAGCCTGATTACAGCCTGAATCTGAGGTATGAGCAATGCAGGGGGCCAGTTAATCTCAGTACTGATACCATTTAAAGCTAACACAAGAGTAAGCCATCAAAGCAGCCAGACAGGTGGGGGGCCACACAGAGGGGGGTCGCGGGCCGCATGCGGCCCGCAGGCCGCCAGTTGGACAGCATTGCCCTAAGGAGTTAGTCACCCCCATAGATTTCTGCTATTGTGGGCAACTAACTTCGGCTTTCCGAAGGAAAGTCTCTTAAAAACATAATAACAGCCATAATCTTACCAGTAATATACTGCCCCAGCTCAGCTTTGTGTTGCTTAATTAGCATATGAATCAGCAAAGGTCAGCCCTACAGTACCTGTTACTGTTCAGGGCTGCTTCCTTTCCTTCTGTAAGCCTTTAAGTCAGGGGTCCCCAAACTTTCTTACTCGTGAGCCACAGTCAAATGTAAAAAGACTTGGAGAGCAACACAAGCACCATAAAAGTTCATGGAGGTGCCAAATAAGGGCTGTGATTGGCTATTAGGCAGCCTCTATGCACCCTATCAGCTTACAGGGGGCTTTATTTGGTAGTAATTCTTGTTTTTATTCAACCAAAACAACCAAAACCCAAATCAGGAATTCAAAAAATAACTACCTGGTTTGGGGGCACATCCAAGGGGTTGGTGAGCAACATGTTGCCCCCGAGTCACTGGTTGGGGATCACTGCTTTAAGTGCTTAGAGATATGGAACTGCACCTTTAGACTCCAATGGAGAGATTTAGTCACCTGTGATAGATCTCTGCGAAGTTTCCTCCTGCAGACAACTTTGTGTGACTCTGGAAAGCCAAAGCGATGCGTAGGCCTTTCCACTGGCGATTCCCTTTATTGCTGGTGGAAAGGCATTTTGGATAGATTAGTCATCCATGGGGCATTAGCCTAACAGTCAATTCCCTGGGCCAGCGCAGAGTTAGGGCTCTGGCACACGGGGAGATTAGTCACCCACGACAAATCTCCCTGTTCGCGAAAATGTAAGTTGCTGGTGGGATGGCACACGCTGCGCAGGCGATTTCGGCAAATCGCCGAAGTTGCCTCGCGAGGCCGAAATCGCACCGCCGCATGTGCCATCCCTGCGGCAACTGATGGCAACTCGGGGAGATTAGTCGCCCGCGAACAGGGAGATTTGTCGCGGGCGACTAATCTCCCCGTGTGCCAGAGCCCTTAGCCTGCAGAGTTGTCCCATTCCAGTCCCAATTAGATTACTTTTTATGATGAGGTTTGAAAGAAGCTGGACAGTGGGGGTGCAGTAGATGTGATCTATTAGGATTTTGCCAAAACATTTGATACTGTGCCCCACAAATGACTGTTTTCTAAACTAAGTTAGTAATGTTGTTTGCACATGGATAGGAAGATTGGGCACAGAGGGTGGTTGTTAATGGCACATTTTCTACTTGGAGTAAGGTTCTCAGTGGGGTCCCTCAGGGTTCTGTACTGGGTCCACTTTTGTTTAACTTGCTCATTAATGACTTAGGGGAGGGTATTATAAGTAATGTATCAGTGTTTGCAGATAACACAGAACTCTGCAGCCCAGTCATTTCTATCCAGGATGTGGCATCCTTGCAGCAGGATCTTGACAAAATAGCAATCTGGGCGGCAAAAGAAATTTAATGTGGATAAATGTAAGGTCATTCACCTGGGATGTAAAAATACTGCAGCCACTTGGCAAATCCATAATGGAGAAGGACCTTGGAGTCCCTGTAGATAATAAACTGTAGTAGTAGCTGTAGCAAGCATTGCCAGGCAGCAGCTGCAAGGGCAAACAACAAGCTGTATTAAAAGGGGCATAGATTCGCTGGATGAAGGGGTTATTATACCACTTAACAGAGCACTGGTAAGGCTCCATACAATATCAACAACCTCATTGCACCCCCGCCTAATGGTTTAAAATTTAGTGGTTGAGCACAACTTTCCCTTTTTTTGCTATAGTCCATCTACAATATGCCATTCAGTTTTGCCCTCCAGTGCTCAAATGGGACATTATTGAGTTAGAGAGGGTCCAGAGAAGGGCAACTAAGCTGGTAAAGGGTATGGAAAGTTATGAAGAAAGACTGGAGGTGGGATATGATAACTATGTATAAATAGGGGATCATATAATAATCTCTCTAATTGCTTTATTTACCAGTAGGTCTTTCCAACTGACACAAGGGCACCCATTCCAATTTGAAGAAATTAGGTTGAGCTGAGTTGAGGAATTCCCTCCCTGATTCAGTCGTAATCGCTGATACATTACATGGCTTCAAAAAGGGCTGAAAGGCTTTTTAGCAAGTGAGAAAATACAGGGTTATCCAGGGACTAGTCTGATTGCCATCTTGGAGTCTGAAAGGAATTTCAGTTTAACTAGCAGTTAGACAGCTTATATATAGGCATTAAGGTTGAACTTGATGGACGTGTGTCTTTTTTCAACCCAACTTACTATGTTACTGTTTGCTGCCTGCCTCAACCTTTTGTCTGAATACGACTAAGAGCCTATTTAATCCTTTGGACACTATACTTTCTGTATAGAAGCTTCCTCCTTGGTCCAGACTTCAACTTGGTACGGGCCATCAGGCTCTGATAATTCCCTATGCTAGCAACATTTGTATAGATACGCTACAAGTAGTAACCAGTCACCGCGCATGTACAGTAGCTCCTGTAAGTCCAGAGCATTGTTTACATAGTGGCCATAGTAAGAAGTAATCTCCAGCATGAAGTGGTTAGCAGGTATATTAAAAATAGAACTCTGTCACCGAATGTGAGCAGTACTCATCGAAAGGGGCTGCCCCTGGGATTCCTATTCAGAGAGCGGGTATCTAATATCTGATAAATTACCAGGCCTGGATTTGTGGACAGGCCACAAAGACCTGGGCCTTGGGCGGCAAGGATATGGGGGTGGCACGCTGCCCGCTGGCCACATCTGCACTGGGGACTGGACAGAAGATTTTTACAGTTGTTTGAATTTCTCCAATTGCCCAGTCCCCAGTGCAGCCAATCAATGAGGGAGGAGGTGCAAGCACAGGGGGAGCGGGTGCGAGCACCCCCCTACCTAATCAGTGGAATCTATTTTTGTGGGTCACATATTTAAAGTTGTGTGCCAGTAGAGTATAGTGGGTGTTGTAGTTGCGAGCACTTAAAATAGACTAAATGCCTATGGCACATACCACATTTTTAGACAGCCTCATTAGAGACATCACAATCACAGTAATTATCAGACAGTTCCACAAGATAATGATAGAAGGAGGTTGCATTCCTACGGGCATCAAAGCTTTCGCCACTTTCATTGCACAACAAACCGTGATATCCTACCTTTATCTAAATGCTATTTTTGAACTGTAACCCCCTTAGGGCTCTGGCCACGTATGCCATCCCACCAGCGATTTTACATTTTCGCCGGTGGGATGGCATTTCAGGGAGATTAGTCGCCCGTGAACAGGGAGTGTCGCGGGTGACTAATCTCCCCGGGTGCCAGAGCCCTTAAAGGGGAATTCCGGCTTAAGAACCAAAATTTGTTAAAGAGTCTCCACAACACAGAAATCCCTAATATACCTATTACTGTAATTGGTTCCTTCAAAAAGTATGAATAAATACCATTTTTATATGCTAAAATCCAGATGCAAAACAATTTGCATCTGGATTACCCATTTGAAATCCTGGCAAAAGAGGAGGGACTAAAACTTTGATGTTACAAATTGTCACAACTTCTCCAAAGCTTACAGACAGCATGCAGGAACTACATAACCCACAATGCATTGCCCTGTGACGTTCCTTTCCTTATTGACATAAGTGCAGGGGATTGTGGGATTTCGAGGATGCCAGCTAAGGACAGACGACTACTGTTGAATTTTTTTGAGTCTTGAAGTAGTCAGCGAGATCAGGAGAACAGGAAGCAAGGCCTTAGGTAACTGATCCAAACCATATTATTACATTAAAAATCATGAAAAGCCTGCATATTTTTTTAATTGATTTATTTTGCAAAGTTGCTTAAAATTAAGTTTACCTTTCAAAAAGCTTAAGTTGTGTTTGGGTAGAGTTCCCCTTTAATTATCTGCAAACCATGTTCTGGTTCAGGATAGGACTTATTCAGCAACAGATGGAGAGTGGTAAATTGTACATTCCCAATCTAATGAGATCTTGATTTTGTCATCTTGCCTGTTGTTTCAGTAAGAGGAATTTTATAATCTAACAAATAGATATTCTGACATTGCAAAAATACAGACAAACACACAGCAGGAAGTCCACTTAGTAGAGGGCATAGAAAAGGCACTGTTCATTTAACCGAGTAATTGAGGACAGAGATGTTAAAAAAAAGGAATGGAGAGAAATTAATTGTATGTGATAATAATAGCATGAAAATAGCAGTCTCTGTAGGACAGTGTTCCCCAACCAGTGAGTCGGGGGCAACATGTTGCTCCCCAACCTCTTGGATGTTGCTCCCAGTGGCCTCAAAGCAGGTCCAACAGTCAAGTGCACCCACTTGGAATGCATACCTGAAGCTAAGCATAAATGGGGTGACATAAGCTGCTGACTTGGCTCTTGCAGATGAGGTTGGTAGCTTATTGGCAACTAAAGGTCCCTTAGACCGATTCGGCAGCTAATCGGCCGTGTATGGGGACTACCGACGGGCCTGCCCGACCGATATCTGGCCTGAAATCGTCCAGATCTCGATGGGGCAGGTTAGAAAATCTAGTCGGATTGGGGACCACATCGGCTCGTTAATGTGGTCCCTGAACTGACTGCCCCACTGCCGCCAATATAATTCGACCAAATTAGCCTACACGCTCCCGGATATCGCCCACCCGTAGGTGGGGATATCGGGTGAAGATCCACTCGCTTGGCAATCTCGCCAAGCGAGTGAATCTTAACGTGTATGGGCACCTTTACTTAGCAATCAGATCATAGTTAAAGAAGAACTAAAACCTAAAAATGAATTTGGCTAGTAATGCCATGTTTTATATACTAAACTTACTCCACCATGCTAAAGGTTCAGCATCTCTATAGCAGTAATGATCCAGGCCTTGAAAGTTGTCACAGGAGCTCCCCTTGTTGGAGTTTGTTAGAAGTGTCAGTGACACTGCACATGCTCAGTGTGCTCTGAGCAGCTGCTGAGAAGTTAAGCTTAGGGGTAGTTGCAAATGATCAAAGAGAAAATAAGGTTGGCCTGCCATGTAAGCTAGTGCTACAGGGCTAAAAATCCTTATGCTAGGTGCACTGGTAGAGCTGCCATGTAGTAATTATCTGTATAAACTACTAACCAGCCTTACATCATGGCATTTATACACTATATATACAGTATATTATGAGTTTTTCTCTAAGATCAGGTAAGTGACAGCAGCACAGAGCATGTGGGAATCAGCAGAAATGAAGATGGGGAGCTACTATCTTTTGAGGCACAGATCTATATTGCTAAAGGGCTGTGGGGGCCTTTGGCTGTGACAGAGCCCAAAACATAATCCTTAGCATTTCTGCCCTACTTCTTTAGTTAAACTTTGCAAAATTTTTACAGTGATACATATTCCTACAATTGTAAGGCAAACTGGATAACATTTTTTGCCCAATAAAAGCAAATATAATCCTAAGCAACTTTCCAATGTGCATTAATTAAAAATGTTCACTTTTTTTAAAGGAGAAGGAAAGTCAAAATCTATTAAGCACACTATTAAATAGTTCTACTATTGCTGTGTAAAAACCCTATATTCCTGGCTTGCCTAATGAAAATATTACAGAGATACACATACTACAAACTACATACTTGTTTCAGTGAACGGCGCCGCCATCTTTAACAAGGGATGCCCACTCCTCTTTCCTCACTATCTCCACTGCGCATGCGTCCCCACCATCCTCCCCCCTACCAGCACCTGTGTCTCATGCTGCCGCTGCAGACGTTAGGGGGAGCCTCCTGTTTCTGCGCATGCGCCGCCTACAGTTCTAAGTCGCCAAGTCTGGGGATGAGCGATGCATTATGGGAATCTTCTCTACCCAGCTCAGCGTTTTTCCTTACTGATTGGCTTCTGATCTTCTGAACGGGAGAAATATGGGGAGACTTAAGGGCACTATTGAGACAACTGAAGGTATGCCTGCAGCTTGGGATTAACTCTTTACTAGCCTTTCCTTCTCCTTTAAACAGGTCTCATTTTTATTAGTCTTCAAAACAAGGGGGTACCGAAGAGAAAAAAGTACAGGTATGGGACCTGTTATCCAGAATGCTCGGGACCTGGGTTTTTCCAGATAAGGGATCTTTCCTTATTTTGGATCTCCATAACTTAAGTTTGCTAAAAATCATTTAAATATTGAATAAACCCAAATAGGCTTGTTTTGCCTCCAATAAGGATTATTTATATCTTAGTTGGGATCAAGTACAGGTACTGTTTTATTATTACAGAGAAAAGGGAATCATTTAACCATTAAATAAACCCAATAGGGCTGTTCTGCCCCCAATAAGGGGTAATTATATCTTAGTTGGGATCAAGTACAGGTACTGTTTTATTATTACAGAGAAAAGGGAATCATTTAACCATTAAATAAACCCAATAGGGCTGTTCTGCCCCAATAAGGGGTAATTATATCTTAGTTGGGATCAAGTACAGGTACTGTTTTATTATTACAGAGAAAAAATAAATAATTTAAAAAAATTAGAATTATTTGCTTATAATGGAGTCTATGGGAGATGGCCTTTCCGTAATTCAGAACTTTCTGAATAAGGAGTTTCCGGATAAAGCATCCCATACTGTACAGCAATGATGCATAATTGAGGTACAGGTATCAGACCCCTTACCCGGAAACCCATTATCCAGAAAGTTACGAAAAGTGGAAAGGCCGTCTCCCATAGACTCCATTTTAATCAAGTAATTCTAATTTTTACAAATGATTTCCTTTTTCTCTGTAATAATAAAACAGCACCTTGTACTGTACACATGAACTGCACCCTCAGAGTATAAATATTTGAGCATCCACTGCGGTTGCCATGTTCCCCACACTCTTGACATTGATATTTATTAAAGTATTGTATTCACATAGGTTAGCCATTCAGTCTTGGGAGGAGTCCATAAAATATAAGTGATCTAACAAGCTTGACATTATTATTGGGGAAGATACCACTAACCCCGGTAAATGAAGGACTCAGCTAAGTATGTGGGTGCAGAATTGGGTAAGCAGAGGGCACACCATGTACCAAAATGAGTTGTCCCAAACTCCACATCTCTTACAAGTAGGTTAAGTAATTTTACCGATTTTGTAATGATTATTTGGAGTTACATATGTATGTATTAATGTATGAATTAATGTTTAAAAAATGTTCTCTGTTTTTTCTTAATGCAGGTATCTATTGTTTTGCCTCAAATAAGGATTAATTATATCTTAGCTGGGATCCAGTACAAGGCAGTGTGCTTTTACAGAAAAAAATGTAATAACTGAAAACAATTTTTATTAGTTGATCATAATGGAGTGTATGGAATTTGGGCTTCCTGAAATTCTGGGCTTTCTAATTCTGTTGTTTAAAGGAGAAGGAAAGGTGAAGACTAAGTAAGCTTTATCAGAAAGGTCTATGTAAATACAGCCATAAGCACTTACAGAAACACTGCACTGAGTCCTCTATCCAAAGAAACACAGGATTACTTTCTTTTAATTCAAAAAATTCACTCCCCTGCTCATAGGAATGTGGATTAACTGGCTACACTGCAATCAGGAAGCTATGAAGACCAAGCTAAAATGGCAGCTGCTGTCTTAAACAAACAGAGAAAGCTTCTATTGCTCTTTACTCAGGTATGGTAATGGTTTCTGCAGAATAAATATAGTGTTCAAGTGGCACTATTGTGGCTAATCTATTGGCAGTAAAATGTCAAAATGACTTTCCTTCTCCTTTAAAAATCATTTCCTTTTTTTCTGTAATAATAAAACAGTACTGTGTACTGATCCCAACAGAGATATGTCACTTTGCTGCAAAGATATACTTTATTAAAGACTAAATTATCCTATTGGTCTTAATTAATATTAAATAATTTTTGTAGACTTAATATATGTGATTTATAAAACCGGAATACTATGTGATAATAGTCTCCTTTTTATTTTTGAACATTCAGATCCATTTGCCCCTGTTTTCTTGCCATGACGGACTGAGACAGAACACACCTAAAAACCTTTCTTCGACCCTATGATCATCATTGATTTCTTTGTGCAAGATGCACTTACAGGGTGAAACCCCTTTTCTTGTCCTTCCAGAAAATCTGCCTATTTTCCAAACAAATCGAGTTCCAGTTGTATTAGTTTCCCCAAGGCCCTAAATGTTCAGTTGTTTTTAAAAGAAATAATACCTCTCCACGTTTACAACATATTTTTATTTATCCAACATACAAACTGTTATTTGCAGCCCAAACATGTTTGTCATTTTAACATAAAAAGGACATAATTTTACTTGATTCTTGTACACAAAAACCACTATCTATACCAGTGATCCCCAACCAGTGGCTTGGAGGAACCTGTTGCTCACCAACCCCTTGGATGTTGCTCTCAGTGCCCCCAAACCAGGTAGTTATTTTTGAATTCCTGACTTGGGAGCAAGTTTTGACTTGGGGGCAAGATTTCCTACCAAATAAAGCCCCTGTAAGCTGATAGTGTGCATAGAGGCTGCCTAATAACCAATCTTGGCCCTTATTTGGCACCTCCATGAACTTTTATGGTGCTTGTGTTGCTCCCCAAGTCTTTTTACATTTGACCGTGGCTCACGAGTAAGCAAGGTTGGGGATCTCTGATCTATACTGTACACAAATACATGGCTACTACATATAGCAGGAGACAAAATGTTAGTGATATACCACAAGTTTAACCACATTGATTTTAATATGAAATACTGCAGGTACATGCCTCCCAACTGTTCCGCTTTTAGCTGAACAGTCTCAAATTTTTAAAGCACTGCCCACTGTCCCAGATTCATTGTTAGATGTCCCTCTTCTCAGCATTGCTCTGGAAAAAGCCCGCCCCCTTTTTTCTTGAATCTCCCCTGCTACGCTCAAGCTCACAGCCTTACCTTGATGTTTAATTGTGACAGGCACTGGTAAACTATCAGCGTTGGCGCACATTCCTCTCCTTGCTTCTGCTCACTGGGTCAGGGGCTGGGAGTGCGCTTTGTCTTTTATCGCGTGGAAGAGGCTGCTGCCTTTATTTGTGTTCTGGACAGTTTCACTTTTTCTTCCCCTAAAGACAGGGGTACATGGGGAGATTAGTCGCGTTGCGACAAATCTCCGTTGTAATCTCCCTTCAATGTCATCCCTTCGGCTAGAATGTAAATCGCCAGTGGGATGGCATACGCAGCGCTGCAATTTGCCAAAGTTGCCTTGTGAGGAAGCTTCGGCAACTTTCGCAAATCGTGGCACCGTGTATGCCATCCCACCAGTGATTTACATTCTAGCCGGTGGGATGGCATTTCGGGTGAGATTAGTCGCCCACGACAATGGAGATTTGTTGCACGGCAACTAATCTCCCCGTGTGTCACTGCCCTTACATATATCTCTATCTCTCCTGGGAATTTCTGGCAGAGCACAGCATGCAGGAGATTAGAAGACAGAGGTATTGCTGATCCATTCATAAAATATAGCAGAAATTTGAAAGGGGCCCTTATAAGTTTGGGAACCTTAGGCTGGCCTTGTTAATATGGCTAGAAATTCTAGTGGTACATTAATATTGCATTGCTATCAACAGATTAAGAATAGAAGGAAATAACATAGACTTATGTACCACCGGAATTGGCCCTGTTTATAACTATGGCAAATGCACAGAACTGGGCATGACTGAAGCTAATATGGCCTTTATCAGTTTCATTTAGTAATTTTACTGGCATGTCTGGGGTTAATATGCCCTTTATCAATTTAATGTAGTCATACTGGCACCTTTATTCTTTTTATTTAGTGATTATACTGACACATCTGGGGCACATAAACTAGGTGCGGCACGTGGGGGCGTGGTCACGAAGCAGGCTTGGCCCAAAAATTTTGCCGCGCTGCATACTTTTCTCCCTCTTTCTCTTACTGAAATGATGGGAGGTATGCAGGTAGTGTGATTATTTCCACAGAACACTGTTAATGCAATTTAATGCAATATGGCATCACTTCTGGGTTGAACGCCAGCAATTAATATTCCTGTTTAATAGCATGCAATGGCGCTTCCTAGTCCTCTCTTTAAAGGACATGAAAAGTCTAATTCACTGGGGGGGAGCCAAAATGTAGAGAACCCCCCAGTGAAATAGCACCAGCCTGGGTAAAAATATAGCAATCTATTTCTCTTGGGGGGGGGGGATCTGCCTAACATTTTAGCCCCCCCCCAGATTTTACATGTCCTTTCACTTCCTACACAGCATTTCCTATTAACATGTAACGCACACAAAAAGACTTTGCCTGACACAAAAACTTTCCCCACCCACTAAAAGTTTTTGTGTTGGGCACCCACTAACATCCCCTCGACATTTTTGCTGCAGCAGGTTAATCATTTTGACTTCCTTCTCCACAGTTATTCAATCACCCCAGCACACCACGCATCCGCCGCCCCCAAAGGTTAGAATACAACGAAAGTGCGCAAGTCTTTATACAGACGCATGCGCAGTGAAAGGCGGTAGAACTGGCCCAGCATGAACCCACCAATGGGGAGAGCGAATTGGTTCCCACAGTAACGCGGATACGTGTTTAGACGCTCTGTTCCTTAATATTACTCCTGTCTTCAGCGAGAGGGCACATTAACTATTGTGGCGCTGAATGTAAGGAGAATGTTCTGTTAATGTATAGTCTGCATGCATTCTGTATTGTGTGCACTTGTGAGAGCGGTCAGGGTGCGGGGCTGAGCGGTATCATTTAATTAATGACTCAAGGAGGGAAAGATGGCCGCTGGGTAAAAGCTAATATTCTGCTGTCACACCATTCTGATTTTTGCCTTCAAATTCTGAGGTTCAGGTGGGGAGCTGTGCCCTACTTATGAACATGGTGAGGTAATTTGGGATTTACATGTCCTTTAATTCCATAAATAGACTCATTTAGACCCACAACACTATTGGGGTGATTTATGGCAAACTGGGGAAAGAAGTTCAGAGCAGTAAGTTGTATAAGTTGAGTGTGAGAGCTTGTTTCTTAGTGCTCATTCAGAAAGCAATTCTTCCTTCCTTCGATTTGCACCTCACAACATATAAACAAAAGGTATTTTGTCCTAATAAAAAAAATGCATTTTGTGGCTTCCCATTTGATGATAGGGTAAGTGTAAAGCTGTGCTATGTGATACTGAAAATTTCTTATGTTCTCTTAATTTTTTATGTTTGAAACAGGGCCGGACTGGGTCACCAGGACACTGGCAAAATACCAGATGGTAACTGGCAGCGGTAAGGCTGATGCCACACCAGGCGTAGGGCTGATTTTTTCGGCAAGCGGAAAAACGCTTGCCGAAAATTCAGCCCTACGCCTGCTACTTGTGCCTGCACCCGAATGAATGGGATACGCTCGGGTGAAGGCACAAGTAGCCGATATACGCATGAAAACGCGAGACTTTGCATTCTCTCGCGTTTTCATGCGTATATCGGCTACTTGTGCCTTCACCCGAGCGTATCCCATTCATTCGGGTGCAGGCACAAGTAGCAGGCGTAGGGCTGAATTTTCGGCAAGCGTTTTTCCGCTTGCCGAAAAAATCAGCCCTACGCCTGGTGTGGCATCAGCCTAAAGGACTAGTGCAGGGGTCCTTGAATTACGGTCTGCGGGCCAGATATGACCCCCTGCTGCCGTGGGCTGTAGTTTTAGGCATAACTGAGTTGCCGGCAGCCTCCTCCTCCATCTACCCCTGTGTTGGCGTTCTGCTCTGCCCAGCGCGTCACCGTGTCACCACATAATACGGTGACATCACCGTGTTACGTGTGACGCGATGACGCGCTGGCCAGAGTAAAACACCAACACAGGGGTAGACCTGCCCCCCAACAGTCTGAGGGACCATGAACCAGTCCCTTGTCCAAAAAGTTTAAGGACCCCTGGACTAGTGCATCGGGGCTGGTTGGACCCTTAACTGAGGTCTTCTAACAATCCCCATTTATGCCAGTCCGACACTGATTTTATTATACTAAAGGTTATTTTTGGATTAGTTTCCACTTTCTAATTTTTCAGCTGTGCTTTATTTACCTATTGGATACAAATTATTTGAATAGGGATTTTTGTATGCTTAAATGGTTGAGAAGAACATACTATGTAATTTAATTGATTGTACCCACTATTACAATACTAGATGCTCTGTGTTAACATAGAAGCACATTCTGACTTACTGAAAATATTAACTTAGATTTATGTACCTCCTACATTCACAGGCTCAAAAATGTTGCCAAAAGAGGAGGAATTTTCTGTTCTTCTGGCTAAAAAAGAACAAGAATGGAGAGAACTTCAGCAGCTACAGGTTCAGTTTTTGGAGATGACTCTGGAAGATACAAAAAAGGAACTTCAAGAACAAAGAGAGAAATTTGCTTCTCTGAAGAAGGACTTCACCCACAATCTCAAGGTGTTGGGAGAGAGGGACCAAGAGCTTGAACAGTTTGAAATGATGTTCAGTCAACTTAAAGTAGTTGAGAGTGAAAAGCAGGCCAGAATCAGTGACTTACGTGTGCAGATTGAGAAACTCCAGCAGCAGATCCAAAAAGAAAAGAAAAAAGTAGAAGACTTACAAAGTCACTATCAGAAAAAACTCAAAGAACAACATCTGCATTTAGAGAGCGTTCGCAGGTACTGCTTTTACCTAAATATGGTTATATTATATAATAACTGCCACACACCTGTTATAAATACTTACACATGCTGTTTTTAAAGGCCATGTGTAAGCAGTTAAAACAGGCATGTGGTAGTTATTTTATTTAATAGTACTACACCATCAGCAACTTTTTATTTTCTTGCAGACCAATAAGAGGGCTGTATATACAAGCTCATCAAAATTGGTACCGTTCTTTTAGGTTTTGCATATAGCAAAAAAAATATTTATATAAAATATATATTTTTTCTGCATACATGTATTACAACTTGTATATGCAGTGCTGTAAATGTCTAACAAGGTATTTTTACCACTGACAAGGATCGTTAGAAAGGTAAGAGGAGAACCATGATGTAGCTTCACCAGTGGAATGAAGTATGTACATTATTAAACGGGAACAGTCAACAGAAACAAATGCCAATAATAAATCTAGGAGGATGAGAATAGAGGCATCATATGGCCTTAGCAACTTGGCTATTGCAATAAGATTGGAAAGGCAGATTGCCAAACTTTTGTCCTGTAAGAAAACACAACACAGTATGATAAAAAAAATTAATTTCATTTCTGATGCCAGTCTTGACACAGGTCTGTTTGAATAAAGAGAAAAAAATTACAGGCAATAGATAAGAATAGTATAGGTGAGTACTGCAGCAGCACAGTTTTAAAAGGGTATCAAGGAAGCAAGTTATGAATGGAGAGGACAAGACTAGCTGAGTGTTTTAGTCAGAAGATCAAAATAATCAAAGAAGGGAACTTCAGCTGCCCATACATGAGCCAATGAAATATTTCAACCAGCAGCTTAATGGCCCTTGTATGGTCCCCTTCTGATGGCCTTCCCGATCGATATCTGCAGTGGCATGTGGATGTTGTCCTTTCCCTATAAGTCTGTGTAGGCCTGCATTAAGATCTGATTGTTGGCCAATGGGTCAGGAGAGGAGAGGGAGTGAGCATAGGTATAGTGCCTAGGGCAGCACTGGACCTAAATACAACCCTAAAGGGATCACATTTAGTATCATGTTTTAGAGAATAAGATTGCTCAGAGCAGCAGTTCTGTAAGGGCTGTGACAGACGGCGGCGACTAATCTCCCCAAAATGCCATCCCACCGGCTAGAATGGAAATCGCCGGTGGGATGGCATACGCGGCGCCGAAATCACCAAAGTTTCCTCTCAAAGCAACTTTGCCGATTTCAGCAACTCGCTGCACCGCGTATGCCATCCCACTTGCGATTTACATTCTAGCCAGTGGGATGGCATTTCGGGGAGATTTGTCACGCTGCTACTAATCTCCCCGTCTGTCACAGCCCTAAGTGTTTATGTATGTATTTAATTAGACCTTTCTGATAAAGCTTACTTAGTTTTTACCTTGCCTTCTCCTTTAAACAAAAACTTAATTCCTAGGATGAAAGTTTCCTTACATCACTATTATTTCTGGGACATAAATTTCATACCATTGCTAATTTTTTATTGGCTGGAAGATACACAGCAAGCAAAGCAGCACCGCATAGCCTTAAAAGTAAAATGCCTGAATATTTAAAAAGCAAAATGTGTGCAACCTATTGGTGTGCAAAGAACCCTCACATTTTGGAAATATATTTTTATAGTCGGTTGCCTTTTTACTGCCAACAGGTTAATTCTGACACTTAAAGGGCATCTATGACCTCTATATTGTTTTTCCCACCAAAAGGGTGGGCTAATAGAATTAGCACTCCAGTTGGGGGAAACATAAGTTTTTTTTAAGAAAACCTCACCGGGCCGGGAGGGAGCTTCCAGTGTGGGTGGCCAAGTTGGTAGGCGTGTATAATAAGGAGTCGCGCTGGTACAACCTATATTGTCAGTGCATCAGGTGTTAGAATCCTTTCCGGGCCAAGGTGAAGTAATGAGCAAATATAAATAAAAATCAGTGGCTGGCCGTTGGAGGGGTAGACAAGAAGAGGCAATGCTGACTGCGCCCCCTATGTTTAGCGCCCTAAGCAGCTGCCTCTTCTGCCTACCCCTAGTTCTGGCCCTGTGCTTGTGTCCCAACATGGCTGCCCCCCCATGGGCTCCCTCCTGGTGTGCTCAGCACTGGCGGGGGCAGTTATTTTTTTTGGAGTGTGGGCTCTATTAGCCTGCACCTCTGGTGGGAGAAACAATATAGGGTGCCCTTTAAATCTTATTAACTTACTACAGTAAGTAGCCAGCTCAGGATTTTGTTCTTGACTAGGGTTGCCACCTGTCCAGTTTTGCCCCGGTTTTTGGAAGGGCTGTCCGGGTCTAAACTGCCTGCCTGGTTTTCCCAATTTAGAAAATTGGCCAATCGTCGTTCGCCACATCATAGTCCCGCCGATGTAACATTATGTCCCCGCCCCTATGATATCACACCCCGCCCACTGACACCACATCTCAGCCCCCCCACCCAAATTTACGGCCATGGAAAAGTGACAACCCTATTCTTGACTGGAACTGCAGGCTCATTTTTAATTGACGCTGGTGTTGTATTAAACGGTTTCAGAGGATAGAATCTGACTTATGTGCTGTACTCTCCCATTTAGGGTTGCATCAGATTTGGGTTTATGTACAATATTTTACTAATCTTATTTTAGGATAGATATTTTTATGCCAGTATAGAAGATTCTTTTGATATATGATGCAATGTTTCTGGTCATTGCCATCACAAGGATAGGCAACTTTTGACTTTCTCTTTGTGATATTATACCACCTCTAACTCAGGTAGGATGTTACACTATTACACTAATACTTTAATTTTTTTTTATTACTATGCTATTATTTGGCAACTTTCACACTAGTAAATTTCTCAGCAAAATAATAGCTGTAACTTTTCTCACCTGCATTTGCCTACAATCCTTTTCCATTGTGGAACTGGCAAACCTGCATGATTGTTGCATGGCAATGTACTTATCTGTGTTTTAAGGTCACAGCTGTTCAGCTGCAGCATTTATGTGGTAATTTCAGTTGACTACAATACAAAGTGACTGGACTACTGTTTCCAATGTCCAGCTCCTCTGGTATCCAAATAGTGGCCTAGTGTAAAGGTCCCCATACACTGGCCGATAGTAGCCGCCGATATCGGTCCCTTGGACCGATTTGGCAGCTAATCGGTCCGTGTATGGGAACTTCCGACGGACCTTCCCGACCGATATCTGGCCTGAAATCGGCCAGATCTCGATCGGGCAGGTTAGAAAATCTAGTCTGATCGAGGACCGCATCGGCTCGTTGATGTGGTCCCCGGACCAACTTTACCTATGCCCGTCATTATAATTCGATCGTTTGGCCCCAGGGCCAAACGATCGAATTACCCTGGATTCTCCCGATATCGCCCACCTGTAGGTGGGGGATATCGGGAGAAGATCCGCTCACTTGGCGACATCGCCAATGTATGGGGACTTTAAGATTAGCAACCTGTTTAATCCAGACATTATAATATGAACCAGATTAAAGCATCTGGATTTATTTGTCCATTTTTTTCAGATGAAGGGGCTAGAATGAAAAAGCTCAGGTATTTATTTTGGAACGGTCACACTTTAGTTTTACTTTTTTGAGGCTGAATTACTCTGCCCTGCATAATGTGTTTTGCTAATAATCAGTAAGCACAAACATCGTTATACTGTGCATCATTGCCCTCCACATTAACACAGTAATACAACTGCAGTGGGTATAGTGAACAAGGATTAGAGGACCAGTAATATGGTCCGATTGCCATCTATGAGTCTGTTTTTTTAACTAGCGGATATTTTCTATTTTCAACCTATGTTACTATTGTTTCCTCAACTCAGAGTGCCCTGATTGGTGCCCTTTAAAGGAGAAGGAAAGGCAAAGTCACTTGGGGGTGCCAAAATGTTAGCCGACTTCTTCTGTTAAAGTTCGGCTTTTCACTCGCGTGCAGTGAACCAGGAAGAAGGAAACGCTGGCAGCTACCCCGGGCTGGTACTGTTCTCTCTGAACAGGGGCACCAGCCCGGGGTAAAGGGTAAGCTATTGAAGTCACTTGGGGGTGCCTAACATTTTGGCACCCCCAAGTGACTTTGCCTTTCCTTCTCCTTTAAAGGGCACCAATCAGGGCACTCTGAGTTGAGGAAACAATAAAACAAATAAAACATAAAAATGAAATTATATAACTGCAGTAACTCTTTCCAGAAGCATGTAAACCTATTACCAATAAATACTCTTTCAGCTCTAAAAACGCCGAAATTGATCACTGTCGAGAGGGGTATGAGAAAGTCAAATGCCAACTGGAGAGGAAAATTGTGGACGTGCAAAGTGATCTGGATTTACAAAAACAGGTGAGATGATCATAGGAACTAGTTAATAACCTGTTTAATTTGTGGGATAAGGAGATATTAAGCATTTTGAAATGTGACATGCCCCTGTACCCTTAAATGATTCTGTTCAATTGTGTGTAACACAGGGGAATGCTGTTATGCTATCTCTCTGTACTGGTCATGAGCAAACCCTGTGGGCTTACATTGCCTGGAATATGGCCCTACTGGTTTTGTAAAAGCTCTATATAAAAGCACACTCTCTACAAGGTGCTTGCCAGCATATACAGTATGCACAATACAGTATATAGTCTTGTGTTCTGGCAGACGTGTAACATTCGCCCCCCGGATTTTGTTGAACTGGAACTACCAGACAGGAGATGTGGTTTAATCGAATTGTTTTATGTGCCATTATAGGAAGGTCCTTTTCTATGAGTAAGATTTCAGCGTGTTTCTAAGGGGAAGATTTATAAAATCATAAATTCAATTTACCCCTAAAATCACCAATATTTTGGTATAAAATTAATAAAATAGCTAAACCTTTGAAAGGCATAAGTCTTACAGATTTGCCTTTTGCAAATAAATTTCACATACAAAAGCTCAGCTGCATCAATAGAGCGCTGCCTATGTTAGGCCACACTCTAGAGGGGTGGGTGGCATGTAGGAGTCTCCCTTTCTATCTCCTAGCCGTTACTTAATGGCTAGGGGACAGCATTCAGACACACAAGGTAGGAAGCCTTCACCTTCTGATGCTGCAATCTGCGACCTGGCAAATGTACATGACTCCTTACTGCTCTGCTTTTAATTACTGCACTTGAAGATCTTTTCTTCCCTATATTAATGGATTTGTGTTACGTTCTTCTTTTTATATGAGTTTTGAATTACCAGAATTATATTCCAGGTAGTGCATAACTTTAATATAGAGCAGAACAGCTGGATGTAGTGGTACACATATTTCATTGTTTGGTATTGATCTCAGCTTGCCAATTTTAGCTGCTTGCATAACTGCCCAGTCAATCATCCATACTGAAAGGGTAAACTGTGCAGCTGCTAGTGACCTGCAAATCAGTTTGGCAAGGGCTCTAAACAGGGACACCGACACATAGCAAATGCAAAAATTTAGACAGCACAGAGTGGATCCAATAGTAACCATTTAAACTTGAGGTGCTGAATTAAGGTCAGCTTCCCTGGTGGAAGACACGGACTGCAAGTCTAAAAGGACATGAGTAGCAGTCTCTTCCTATGTCCTTCTGTCATATAATACATTATCATGTTTTTGTATGCACATCTGTGAGTTCACAAAGCTATAACCTAATAGCATTTTTTTCTGTACACCTTCTAAATTAATGTTTTCCAAATGAGCTGAAAATTCAGGGACACCTCTAGCATATACAGCTAAGTGGGCTGAACTGATTGCAGTTTAATTCAAATGATCTTGATCTTCAAGTGAATTCATTTTTTTGTAGGAGTTGATGCTGGAATTTAATACCGAAATGAAAAAGCGGGAGCATGAGTTTCGCTTACAGCTGGATGAAATGAGTACAGTGGTTCTGTCCCATGAACTTAAGGTATGCTTTGCAGAGAACCTTTTAGAACATTGATGGAGGTACCGCATTAACTAGCTGATAAAGTCCCTGATTCAACGGTAAAATTCACACACCCCAAAGGTTGCCACACACAGGCAGATTTCAGCTTCCGATTCGGGTCCTTTAGACCAATTCAGCAGCTTATCTGCCAGTGTATGTGGGCTCCCGACAGGCCTACCCAACTGATATCTGGCCTAAAATTGGGCAGATTTAATCAGATTGGGGACCGCATTAGCTCGTTGATGTGGTCCTCAGTCCAACAACCCACATACCCCCCATTTTAAATCGATTGTTTGGTCCTAGGGCCAAAAATTGAATTAGCCCGATATCGCTCGCCTTAGGTGGGCATATCGTGAAGGATCTGCTTTTCTGGCGACCTCACCAAGCAGTTGGATCTTAATGTGTATGTCCACTTTAAAGCCCATTAATTGTTGTTTGAACTGTAAAGCTCTTCAGTGCTGGATATGCTGGGTGCTTTTCACGGAAGTACATGGGATTGTTTAGGCACTAAGATAATTTAAACACTATAACACTATAAATAAGATAACACTATTACTAGTAAGTAAATAACAAGACATACAAGAAATAGAAATGGTACAATTGCTGCTAATCTTTAGGGGTTACTTTATAGCCAAACCTTTTTTGTATAATAGAAAAACTTTATTATTATCAAAATTAATAATAGTAACCTGCTCCCTGCCATATAGCCCAGTATTGACATTTAATCCCTTAAAACCTTTTTTAGACTGCTGCATCCTGGAGGATTTATACAATTTTAGAAGGCTAGGGTGGCATTAAGTAAACATATGACAGGGGTAAAATCAGCATTGCTCCTTGAAGATGCTAGTATCCAGGGATTCCAAATAAGTTCTATGTGGCATATTTTTCAAATAAATAAAAAAGTTTACCACAGTTAATTACAAGTATGGGATTAATGTTCTGGAACCCCGTTATCCAGAAAGAAAGGCCATCTTCTTTACAGTATCTCCCTTAGAGTTCTCTGTAATAATATAACAGAACAATGTACTTGGCTGCATAAATATAAATCCATATTCGTTGAGTGCAATACTGTTAATGTTTGAATGTTTTTAGCAGAATTAAGGTATTTAGATCCAAATTATGGAAAGACCCCTTATTCAAAAAACATTTAGGTCCCAAGCATTCTGGATATCCCATTTGTGCCTGTCCCATCCTGGACAGGTAGGTTGTGGAACAGGTACCATTATGGTAAATGGGAGTGGTCTGAAGGAACTGTGTTGACAAGTTTTATTGGCCCATTTATGGCAAGTTTAAAACCTAGCTAGGGCATCTATACCTTTGTCCATGTTACCCTGTGAGATTGTGTTTTGAAGTGGTGCTATAATACAGACACTATGGAGCTCGGCACCCAAATTTAGTACATTTTTATTTATCTTTTTTTTTAATTCATAGATCCTTTATGGTTACCACTAACTGTTGGTTTTCTAGTCAAGCAAGTGCATGTGCTTATGCCCTGCCATGCACTGCTATACATAGAGATAGGCCACCAGGTTTGGACTGGGATTTAAAATAGGCCCCGGCATTCCAAGTACACAGAGGCACAAAAAGCCACCCACAGGCCCAATTAATGGTGACAGTCTATGACATCTTACAGCAGCCCCTCCACATAGGTATACATATGTGCATCTATTTAGGGGGCTATGCTATAAGCCTGTTGAACCACCATACCTTATGGATAAATTAAAAAAAAAATTGATATTGCAAAATATAATAAAAAACTCAAGATGATTTTTTATGAATAGCTTTATTCTAACTTCAAGTGAAATGTACAGTTTTATATACAGTTTAGATAAAGGAAATCATTTAAACAAATAAGAATAATTTGTTTAAACAGTATTGTGAGGGAGCACAGGTAATGGATCATGTACATATACATACAGACAAATGTCTTATTCACATCCCAGTCTGCTTGCTAAATTGCCAAGATCTAGTAATTCACACATGTAATGAATTTAGCTAGGGAGTGTCTCTTGTTTACAAATATATGTGTGTTTAGATGTCTTGTCCAGAATAATCTTTTATGTTGTATGCACCACATTCATTTTGTTTTGTAAACATGTGGATCATAGTAAACATACCACAACACAGGTGCAAAGGATTTTTAGGTTGCCTTTTTTTGTCTTAATGCTCTTTATTTTTGTTTTGATTGGAAAGGGGAAAATACAACAAAACAGTTATTTTTTTTCAACTTTGTATTGTAAATATCAGTACAGTAAACCACCCACCCTTGAATTTATCTCAGTTTGTTGTCACAGCATTAAACTCTTAATTAAAGATGTAGGGCTGCATGACATTTTTGTAAAGTTAATTAGGAAACTTAACTTAATTTTATATTTAATTATTGTTTTTAATTCTTGCCAGTTCTATATTCTTTTGTGTTACTAAGAAAGGTTCATGTCCATCCATGTTGAATCTATAATGCATCAGGATAGGTAAAAGTTATTTGTATATATTATTGCTATTAAAAGCAGTGGTTGTCCGTTTCTGTTCTCTGCCCTTGTGGGTCTGGCTTTTGAAACAATGTAACACAAACCAGCAGATGGACAGACCCATACTAGCTGGAGGAGACTGGCTTTTGCAACATAGATTAAAAAGTCAGATGCTGCTCTCAATAACTTTTTTAAATAAATTCATATTGCAAAGTTGCTTGGAATAATGTTTTCTTTTATTAGGCAAATTATTTGCATGGAAATCTACGCTGCTACATACCACGAGTGATTAGTTGCTCTGAATCTGGGATTTATATATTTATCCCAATAAGTTATATCTGATTAATAGATTTAGCTGGATCTGTTTTAGTTTTCCTTTTTCAGTAATGTAGGTCTATGCACTCTCTGTAATTTAGGCATATAGGCAGGGGTTTGGAGTCTGAAATATTTTAGAAGCTTTGGAAGCCTGGAGAAGTCAGCACCGTATGATTTATATTTTCACCACTTTTATTGTCTCTATGTTTGCAAGAAGACATCTGTTTCTAGCTATTTATGTAATGTAAAAAGTATGAATGCACAATTGAATCTATGCTTTTCTCCTGTGCACCACTTGACGGTAAGTACAGGTATAGGATCCGTTATACGGAAACCCGTTATCCAGAAAGTTCTGAATTATGGAAAGGCCATCTCACATAGACTCAATTTTAAACAAATTATTCTAATTTTTAGAAATTATTTCCTTTTTCTCTCTGATTATGAAACAGTACCTGTACTTGATCCAATCTAAGATATAACTAATCCTTATTGGAAGCAAAACAATCCTATTGGGTTTATTTAATGTTTAAATGATTTTTTAGTAAACTTAAAGCATGGAGATCCAAACAGTGGAAAGATCCCTTATCCGGAACACCCCTGGTCCCAAGCATTCTGGATAACAGATCCCATACCTGTATTTGTAAAATTGCTGTAGAAAGAAGCTGGTTGTTAAGTGACTTTTAACATTGTGTCTGTGAGTATATAGGTGAGAGGGGGAGCACCTCAGTGGACCCTTACTTGCAAAACTTTACTCACTTTCCCTGCAAGTTGGTAACAGCTATCTTGGAATCCTACATTTAGTTACTTGTTGAAACACTATGGGAGTTTTCCCTTGTGCACTGTCTTATTATTTTTAAGATTTAGTGCTTGGTGTGTATGAATACAACAGTGTATCATACACTACTGAGAGCTGCCTGTCTTTTGGAATTCAGGACGAAACCAATATTTTTTCCTTTAGTTTATAGTTCAGAATTAACAATAACATGACTTTATTTGTGCCATGATAATATGTTTTTCTGGTACGTTAGGGTATAAGCCTAAGTATGATAGATTGCAAAAGAGATATAAATATTCTCCAACCATTGGAAACTAAAATATGTCCTTTCACTGTGTTATCCGTGACACTATTACATTATTTTTAGTTTAGGGCCCAGTATGGAGGGTCAGCCCTCTGCCAATATTTTATTAAAATAGAATACGGACGCAGCAGAGTGTAAGTAAACATACATTATTTCAGGGGCACACCCTTTCATCAAGCATGCACTCCAAACACAAATCAAGGTGTTTCATTACCCATGGCCCTGTTTCTGGTGCTTGGCCTCAGTGGAGCCCTAAGTTGCCTACTCCTGTGCCTCACCTTTTAAGGTGGGCTCCACAGAATCTCCCTGACACTAGTTGGCCTGACTGCTCAAGAATATAGATGGGCATGCAACACTACTGAGGTATGTTTTCTTAGGTTCTTGGCATCACATTTTGCTCCAGGTTACATAAGTTAAAAGGGCCTCTTATTCTTAAATCCTCTCAGGACAAACAAACCCCTTCCCTTGGGTGGTACTGGAAAACCTGTTCCTAGAACCTTCCTTACTATAGGAATTCCTTATAAACACTGTCCTTTGTGACCAAAATGTTAGTAGATCTTTAAAGCATTACAATTAGCTATTAAACTCCTCTTACTGAATGCCAAAATGAACCCGGTGTTCTTCACTTTCAGCTTCAGATGATTAATGAAGGAATAATGCCCTTTACTAAACAGGGCAAAATAGTGAGAATTACTTCCTGGTTCTTTAATCAAACTTTGGAGGAGAATGTCATAAACCAGAAATGCATCAATATTAACCCTGTACACCGGGTTAAGATCTGTAGGAGGTGTCGGTTAACATCAAAATATTTTTTGTTGGGTGTGGTGTAATATCTATAGGATTTGAAGCACAATGTATTGAATGGAAAGGGATTTGTCTTGATATGGTGCAATAAATCAGACAATATAAAGAAACTCTGACTTGTACTCTACATAATTACATGTTTATAAGACTAGCCTAGTATGAAAGATCTATCATATATTCATGTATTTTTATTTATTTTATTAGGTGAAGTTACTGACAAAAGAATTATCTATACTGCGGGAAAAAGAACTACAACTATTGGAATCTCTCCAGCAAGCTGAGTTAGCCAGTGAGAAACTTCAGGAGGCTCTGAACCAGAAAGAATGGGAATTAAAGAATTTATCAGCTGTAAAAGATGCCCGGTTGGTATAAACAGGGCTCCAGAGCACCTCGGCCAGCACTGCATACACAGGCGCAGCCCTTAACATTCATTCAGGGAGGGGATATTGCACCTCTGTCATGGTGCAGTATGAGCAAAAACAAAAAAAAAACCTTTTTATATAATTTTTTTTATCCAGCATCTGCAAATACACGTATTGGCAGCAACAGGCTTATTTTATGAAAGAGGTTCTCATTGGCACTTGCAGTGCCAATGGAATATGGGCACAACAGTCCTGTTGGAACTCTCTATACTGTGCCTCTGTAAACATCATTTTGCTCAGTTTCCTTCTTTCAAATTTCCCCAATCCATAGTTAGCGCACCGTCCCGCATTGTATGCATACTGCAATGGGCACTTGCAATGCCATACAGTATCCCATGATTGTGCAACACTATCAGAGGGTCACCCGCTAGCTCAGATAGCAGTATAGATGTTCAGTATAGACTGCACAACATTATAAAGTGGGAATTTGTGATGCACCCTGTGATCCTTCCCTGTCATATATTTGCTTTTACGCTAAACTACAATACACTAAAGTTATTTTTATATATTTATTTCAGAATAAAAGAGTTAGAAGATAAACTTCAAGACCTGCAGCTTCGACAGAAGAAAGAAGAAGAAACTTTTCAAAGAAAGTAAGTGTGCCCTATTTTATTTTATAAGCCAAAACTAATCTGTAATAATGCCATCTACCCAAAAACTATCTGCTCTGTAATCTCATATCTATAGGTGCTGAACTTTTCAGCTAGATGCCACTGACATACTGGCTGGCATAGAGAGGTTGTAGAACAGCTTTCCTCACCCTCCTACTGGTGGATACACCACATACTATACTTTTTAGTACACTGCTGCAGTAATATTCTCAAGGGAAAGAGTGTTTCCTAGTCTTTACAACACAGCTCTGAATTTGTAAATGGTCTATATTGCATGTACACACTCTCTCTCTCTCTCTCTCTCTCTCTCTCTCTCTCGTATATTATATTAGGAGCTAATTAACCAGCCCAATATATTTTTGGAGTGTGAGAGTAAACCAGAGCAACTGCAGAGCATGGGGAGAAATTAAGAACTCCTTGTAGATGTACTGGGACTCGCAGTGGTAACCATTGCAACACCATTCTGCTTTATTCAAAGTTTGTAAGTGTGCACTAATTGTGATTTGTGCAATGGTTTCACAGTTTGTGCATCCACAGCTTAGGGGAAACGTTGACTGTGTGTTCATAATACTTTGTATTTAGATATGAGCGGTTGGATCACTTTGCACGAGAGAAGGAGTCATCTCTGATATCCATGAAGGAGGCACATGTGGAACAAGTGCAGCACCTTGAGAAACAAATAAAGGAGCTGCATATGTGTACAGAAACCTTACAGATGGAGAATCGCCGGGCACAAAGTACTCAACAAGAGCTCCTGCTAGAGAAAGAAGCAATGATTGAAAAGTAAGTAATAGATTGGCTTTTGTTTTTTTGCTTTCTATTCCAAAATTGCCATTCATGACAGCTTTGTTCACTCCTCCAATATGTCCAGTGACTGGCAGATTGTCAACATCAAAACTGCAGTCCCACCCTGCACTGATATTTCAGGATAAGACTATTAAATGCTGAAAAAGGTCACCTAAGAGGGTTGATTGTAACACAAGCTTGTGAGTATAGCTTTATCAGTTGTTTCCAGAAGCACTTTGTAGTCTATGGGGTTGTACTGACAGATTCATTGTGTTAAAAGAGAACTAAAGCTGAACCAAGAAGTAAGGTAGAAATGCTACACATAATATTTTAAGATTTTGTACCAGACCAAGACAACCACAGGAATATGAAGAAAATTGTATGTACACCCCTGTACAAAGCTTTTAATGGGGTTGTGGCCAATCTTATATATATATATATATATTAGATTACACTGAGCACAAAATCCAAAATGATGAGACATTGTGACAACTTTGAAGGCCTGGATCATTACCGTTATCAAGATCCTGAACCATTAGGCTGGTACTTAGTGGTACTGGTAGTAGTGCTGCACGCAGCAAGCCACAATTCATATAGTAATGACCAGTATGCCTGAATACTGACCCCCAGCTCTAGCCTTAACTTGATCCCCAAAGCTGCTAAATTCTTATAATTGCTATAAAATGATGTGGAATTTTAAGTAATCTCACATGACATAGCTCTTACAACTGAGCATGAATCAGCATATTAGGGTTCCAAATGAAGAGGTATAACTCAATACACATTTTATATGTACAGGTATGGGAACTGTTACCCAGAATGCTTGGGTCCTGGAGTTTTCTGGATAAGGGATCTTCCCGTAATTTGGATCTCCATACCTTACATCTGCTAAAAATCGTTTAAATATTGAATAAACCCAATAGGCTTGTTTTGCCTCCGATAAAGATTAATTACATCTTAGTTGGGATTAAGTACAAGGTACTGTTTTATAATTATGGAGAAAAAATAAATAATTTTCAGAAATTAGAATTATTTGCTTATAATGGAGTCTATGGGAGACAGCCTTTCCATAATTCAGAACATTCTGGATAATGGGTTTCTGGATAATGGATCCCATACCTGTATTTACTCTTCATGAAAACAAAATGGAGGAATATGCAACCTCTAAGAACAAAAGCTTCAAAAGCACCAAATGTGGTGCTATTTTTGAAGTCCTTGGGGAGTCCTCTGCTTAGACATGATCATAGCTCAAATTTATATAAAAATAAAGCTACAAACTGAACCCTTATACATTAATGTTAAGTTATAGATATACCTTGTGTATAGATTTTTGTATGGCTCTTTATTTCTTTTTGAGAATTAAGAGGGTAATCAAAGAAAAGCCAACAAAATCATATTTATTTCAACTACAGAAGATATATGGATGTCAGCTGATTAAAATAAAGGTAACATTACAACAGTTAAACACAATATTAACATAGTAACATTAAACAATTATTTTTTTTTTTAACAGACTAAAGCAAGAAGTTGACACAGTGAAGAATGGCTGGGATTCTTACATCACCCAGATATCAAAAGAATCTGTTACGAAGGACCTACAGATTCAGGCCCTAAAAGAGGATGAGGAAAAACTGAAAGCTCAGATAACAAGATGCCAAAAGGACATAGAAAAGTAAGTGAAAACCTATGTTACATATTTGTTTCGTTTCCATTCCTAGGCTTCAAGCTTGTACGTATAGATTGACCTTTCATATCCTATTCTCTTGGTTACACATATTCTGGATGATTAATGATGTCAGACTGAGTCGCTTTGCATAATGAAACATTGTTGAAAATGAACACCCTGATAATATAATAGTATCATATGAAATGACAGTGCAAATTATGTTGAAGTGGACAATTAGCTATTTATAACAACACTAAATAGCAATACTTATGTATAGGTTGTTTTAACATCTGTGTGCTAGTGCTAAATATAATCCTTTAATCTGCATATGTTACTGTGAATTAGCAAATCTTTCAATCTGTTTACAGTAAACCACATACCGTAAATGACAACAGTTTCTAAACAGACCGTCTTTCCTTGAAGCAGCTATATTTTATATTAAAGCTATGTTATACTAACCAGTGATAGTTTTAGTAAACAAGTACATGCTTTCTTACCTTTATGATATATTGTGTCTTGAATACCATTTCTGCCAATGATGCTGACTGCACAGTTGGCATTGCAACCTGGAACCTTATCACTGCTGCTCTGGAGGCCGGGGCACCACTAATTACTACTCTCTAAATGTCAGCCACTTGCCCCTGGAAAGAGACTATGTTTGTTGAATGACAAGTATAATAAAAATAGAAACCAACACAGAAGTTAAATCTGAGATTTTGTTGTTTCTAAAGTAAATTAAGTCAGATTTTTAATACAATATTATTAGTAAATGTATGTGTGTATATTTGTATAGTGCTTCTTATGTACACAATGCTGTACAGCAGAACAATATTGTAAAAACAAGCAAGGGGTTATAAAAGATAAATACAAATAAATAAGTACAGTTGCATTAAAGATCTCATAGATCTAAGTGACAAAGGGACAAGAGGATAGACGTCCCTGTCCCATAGAGCTTACAATCTAAATGGGAGAGTAACTTACAGACACAAATAGGAGGATATTTTGCTACAGGTTACAGTGGGTGACACTGCAAAATGTGCCAGTTCCCACTGCCCCAAGACGTAGTCTTTGAGAATAGTTCTGAAGATACTGAGGGATGATCCTCTCCGGAGGAAATTAGGAAATCAGCATTCCAAATATAAGAAGCATCAAGGCAGAAAGGTTTAAGATGGGAAACAGCAGTAGTAGCTGCAGAATATGTCGGCGCTTTATAAATAAATGTTAATAATAATAATAATAGTAGGGGGTGCAACCGAGTGATATAGGTCTTAACATTTGTCACAGGAGCTCCTCATGTTGGATTCTGTTATAACTGTCGAGGACAGTGCACATAGTGTACAGTGTATTCTAAGCAGCAGTTGAGAAGCTGAGCTTAAGGGTCATTACAAATTATCAAGCAGAAAATGAGGTTTGTCTGTCATATAAGCTGATGCTACAGGGTTAATTATTTAATTCTGATGCAGTTTGCCCTGGTTTTAGAGCTGCCATGTAATGTGAACCTGAATGAATTACTAATCAGTCTTTTACTGTTACATTTATATTCTATTTATGCAGTGTATTTTGAGTCGGTCCCTAAGCTCAGTAACTGAAAGCTGCACAGAGAATGTGCCGTGAATCAGCAGAAAATAAGATGGGGAGCTATGGGGCATCTTTGGAGGCACAGATCTTCCCTGCTAAAGGGCTGTGGTTGCTTTGTGCTGGTATAAAAGCCCAAAGCATTATATGCAACATTTTTACCCTACTTTATTAGTTAGGCTTTAGTTCTCCTTTAATCCAGTATAGCTACATGCATGCTTTTTTTTAGATCTGTACCAGCTGCTTATGAGCTATATTCTGGGAAAAGAAAGAGAAAGATTGCCAGCGCTCAGTTGGCCTTTAAAAATATGTTTTACAAAAAAGATCTGTACCAACTGCTTTTGAATTGTATCCAAGAAATAACTCATTATTCTAGCTCTTGGTAAAAAATACAATAACCTGACTGTTCCTATAATAACTGTTCCTATGGGGGTGGCATAATGACCTTTCCCCACCTTGGCCACCCTGACTTTGTTGATGGTAGTTTGCCTAACAAAGAATCACTTAGTATCTCTTCTGGTTAGCAGACTATGTAGAAAAACATTTGATGCTCATAGTGAAATCACCTTTTGCCCAGTCTATAGATGTTTGTGTTGCCCCCAACAGTATATCATGAGTTTTTAATAAAAAACCTGATTATATGCAGTTCAATTCCCCATTTGCTTTAAGGTGGCCATATACGGTCAGATTTAAGATTCAAGTTCTTTAGACCGATTTGGCAGCTTATTTGCCCATGTACAGGTCCCGATTTAAACATTGAAATTCCAGCTCTTTAAGTTATCAGGAGCAGCTTTCTTAACTCGCCTCATGGCAGCAGTGCCCTTGCCCTTAGGTGGGTATATCAGGAGAAGATCCACTCATTAGGTGACCTCGTCAAACGACTGGATCTTAATATGTATGGCCACCTTTACTTGCCTTTCCCGCAGGGAAATAGGGTGCAGGGGTTGTTTTGCACTGAGGTTATCAAAGGTTAGACAAACAAAACATAAAATATCCCTGCACAATGCTTCCCTCACATTCAAAAGTAGGGATTGTTTCCCCTGTAGTGCAGCCAGCAGCCGTTTCAGACTGGTTTTTGCAGCGGTCAGAACAAGTAAAGCAAAGGGAGAATTGAACTGTCTACAATCAGGTTTTGTTTTTTAAAAACAGCACAGATTTTTTTTTTAATAAAAGTATATTGGAAAAAGGTTTCTTTTAATAATTAAGGAAACTGAAAAAGGGATTTCATTTTTTGCCTTTAATTTCTTTTCAGTATCAAACTAGTGCGATCCTTTAAATGAGTTAATAACGCCATCTACTGGTTGCTTAAACCCACAATATAAATTATTATATGGGATATTTATTTAGCCCAAATGTACTTGCCAAAAGTTAGCCAATACATCCTTTTCTATTAATTGCAGTCTGCAAATCTTTATATCACATTATATTATTTTACTTTATTTTATTACTTTATTTTTTTAACAGTGCAATTTTACTGAACAATAAAGTTAAAGACGATGTAGTACATAACAAGCAAGGCCGTACATTGATATAGTAATGGCATATTACAGTTATAGTTTTGTTGTTCCAAACATTAACCAAAAAGATGGAAGAGAACAGGGATAATGGGGGGAGGGGGACAATATATCCAATATATATCCAGCAGATTTTTATGCATGTAGGTTGACAATAGCACTTTTACAATCAATATGATAAAATTAAAGTAACAGGTTGCAGACAGCGACGTGACCGTTTCCAGTCTGGGCACTGCACCGGTTAAGCATTCAGCCTTGGAACCCAAACTTTCTCAAATTTGCCAGGGCATCCCCGTCTAGCATAGATACGTTTGTAAAGTGGAATGATCTGATCAACCTGTGTTTGCCATCAAGTTAAAGAAGGTGGGTGTTGTGCTTTACATTGCATGACAATTCACATTTTAGCTGTGACGATGAGTATTGCTAGGAGAGTTCTCAAAGCTCTAGTAGGGGCCACTATTGTAACCTGGTTGTATGATAGTGGTAAGATGTTCACAAATGGATTCCCAGAAGGTTTGTATCTTATAGCAGGTCCATACCATGTGGATAAAATCAGCAGGTGTGTGGTGGCATCTTGGACATCCTTCAGAATGTGATAAGATCTTACACAATCAGGAGGGAGTGAGACAGATTCTATGCAGGAATTTGAATTTGAATTAGTTTGTCTCTGGCCCCAACCACATACAGGTATAGGAAGCATTATCCAGAATGCTTGGGACCTAGGGTATATTGGATAAGGGGTTTTTCCATAGTTGGGATCAAGTACAGGGTACTGTTTTATTATTACAGTAAATAGGAAGTCCATTTTAAAAATCTGAATTATTTGATTAAAATGGAGTGTGTGGGAGATGGCATTTCCATAATTCGTAGCTTTAGGGATAATGGGTTTCCAGATAATGGATCCCATACCTGTTTTCGTATTGGGAGTCTAGTATGTCAGCCCAGTCATGTAGTGACTGTGGGAATATCTGAGGGAATATCTTGTGACCATTCTATGGGTAAGTTGGTTATAATCAGTTAGCTGTAGAATTTAAAAAGAGGTTTGGTAAGCCGTGGGCTGTGGGCACTTTTTTCCAAGTACCTAGGTGCTGTGTCAAGAACATGTCCTTGGATTTGTGAATAAGAGCATGTCTAAATAGCATGTTGTTTGGCAACTGAAGTTTGTCCCTGAGGTGTTGGAAATCCGATAGTAAGGTGCTAGTAGCAACATTTTTAATATCGTAGTTGGCTCACATGTGAGGATCTGGAATGGTTTGCAGTTAAGGGATGTTTGGGCTGTGCCACTATGGGGTGCAAGAGGAGAGCTGATTTGAGGGTGTGGGGAATACATGGAGAGCTGTGCACTAGACTTGCTCTAATTCTTACATTAGGGGGGTTGTTTTAGAAGTATAGCTCCATCCTCTATATAATATGTTTTTTAATCCTTAATTTGACCCCATATTGCAAGTTTCTAGTGTGGTGGTTGGGTTATGCCGTCTAGGGGAGGCCCATCACCAAGCCACTGCCAATCTAGCTGCTAAATAGTATAGAAACATTTTGGGTGCTGCCAGCCCCCCCACTGTCTGCGGGGAGTTGCAGTTTAGCTGAACTAACTCTGGGGGAGAAGGACCCCCAGTATAATTGGGTTATTAGGCCCACTGTAGGTCTGTGCAAGATTGGGTGTTGCTGGGATTTATGGGAAAAAGTGTGGATTTGGCCCAGTTAATTTGGAGACCGAGTAGCTGGTGTGGGTGTTTATTATTGTTAAGGTGAATCTAGGTCTGTGGTGGAGTTGGCCAAGTCATCTGCAAAGAGTGGCAGCTTTTCAACCTGGGTTTCAAGTTTGAGACCTTTATATTTGGAGTTTCATGTATTAAACACACTAGGGGCTCCATGGCAATGGCAAATAATGGGTGACAGAGGGCCCCTGTCTAGTGCCCCTGGACAGAGAAATCTGAGGACACAGTTTTATTGATTTTAAAACAAGCTTTAGGTGCACTGTATAAAGCCTTTGTACACTTCATAAAGCTTGTCTGAAAACCTAGGTGTTGCATAGTGGTCCAGAGATGAAGCCACTCTACAGAATCAAAGGCTTTTTCTTTATCTAAAGCCGCTATGACCCTTTCCCTGAAACTGACCTGTTTACATAGCAAATAATTCACTCTACCATTTAAAAATGTATTCTTAAACCAACAAATGTATTTTTTTAGCTGTAATATTGGTGTGTAGGCTCCATCTCAGTGCATTGTGCGTGAGTTTGAGCTTTCAGAAAGAACCAGCGCTACACAGTAGAACTGCTTTCAGATAACCTATTGTTTCTCTTACTGCCATGTAAGTGGAGGAGTCCCAAGCTGGACTTGGATTTCTTACTATTGAGTGCTATTCTGATACCTACTGGGAGCTGCTATCTTGCTCCCTTCCCATTGTTCTGCTGATCGGCTGCTGGGAGGGGGGCACCACTTCAACTTGCAGCTCCGCAGTAAAGTGGGACTGAAGTTTATCAGAGCACAGGTCACATGGCTATGGCACCCTGGGAAATACAGAATATAGCTAGCCCCATGTGAAATTTCAAAATTAAATATAAAAAAAAATCTGTTTTTGTTTTTGAAAAATTGATTTCAATGCCGGATTCTGCTGAAGAAGCTCTAGTAACTAATGCGTTTTGAAAAAAAAAGTTTTCCTGTGATAGTATTCCTTTAAGGACACTGGGTCCACAGGCATTCACAGAAATAAAACTCAGTGTCGTAAAACATGGTACAAATACTGTATACTATACAGGTATGGGACCTGTAGAATGCTCCGGACCTGGGGTTTTCCCAATAAGGGATCTTTCCGTAATTTGGATCTCCATAACTTAAATCTGCTAAAAATAATTTAAATATTGAATAAACCCAATAGAATTGTTTTGCCTGCAATAAGGATCAATTATATCTTAGTTGGGATCAAGTACAAGGTACTGTTTTATTATGACAGGGAAAAAGGAAATCATTTTTTAAAATTAGAATTATTTGCTTATAATGGAGTCTATGGGAGATGGCCTTTCTGTAATTCGGATAACGGGTTTCTGGATAACGGGTGTCCGGATAACGGATCCCATACCTGTACTACTTACAAGCTATGACCATCAGATTCCAGTGGGTTCAGATTCCAGTTGTTCCAGAATCCAGATTCATTGTTTTCTAACCTTGAACCCAAATGCAGTATTGTCTTACCCTTATTAGGTTATTATGGCAGTACTGTGCACCAACAGGTACCAGCAGCAGTTGGTAAATGCAGTGGAGATAGAGCGCAACTTGGAAGAGGCAAGAGTACAGGCTGAGTTGGACTGGCAGAAACGCTGTGAGCTAGTGGAAAAAACACAGTATCAACACTCTGAGGAACTGATCGAAAGCCTTATTAAAGCCAAAGACCAGGTAAGTGCTAGGAGAACATAGGCCACTCATTAATAACATTTTACATCCCAATTGCATATATGCAGCCAACAACTCTGAGGCTAGTTAGACTTACTGTATAAAAAATCCCTCTATTTAGAATTTTTATATCTGTATATTAGCACCTTGCAGTTCTGCGGATCCTTCACTTCTGCACGGACCCTGTGCTATGTGGGTGTGAGGTCAGTGAACAACCCCTTAAAGAGCCACATGTCAGGAATAGCTATATGTTCAGACAACAAGGACATGTGGCATGATCAAGTTAAGCTAGTGGTTTCTAAACCTAAAGGGATTTCAAGCAGTAGAAGGTGTAGGACTAGTGCTACTGTACTGTACAACTTGTACTGTACTGAAACTAATTTTGATTGTTTATCCAACTATGAGAAAGTATTTGTAGAGTTTTATTACTAGTCCAATCCTTGGACTATAATAGAATGAATAATAAAACATTTTTTAAAGGCAGTCGCTGAACTTAAAGAGAAAGAACGTAAAATGAATAAGCTGGAACTGCTGGTGTCCACTTTATCATGGGAGAGGGACAAGGCTGTAAACTTCCTGAAGAACTATGGAGCAAAGCTGGACATGGGAGAGAAGGTACGTGTGTATAGTTTGTAAGAAACAAGAAGCATAAAGACTCTGGGACAATAATGGACATAAAATCCTTTTGATGGCCAGAATAGACTTCTCTTAGAAATATCAACAGGAGCTGGCCTTATCAAAACTCCCATACACTAAATATATTACATAGTAAAGAAAATGAGAGAAATCTGTTTGAATATACCCTTATGTATATACTGTCAAAGTAGAAAGCAGCTATGCTACATCCAGCTGGTCCCTGCTCAGGGTAACAACTCACTCCTGCAACCTTTGCCATGTGAAGACTGCTGTTCCACAGTCCAAACTACCCACCCACACATCACATTTTGTAAATCCCTATGGAATAGGAATATTCTATGGAACATAGGGCTTACCATTTGTAGTGAGCACCAGCAATATCAGCCTGTCTGATTAATTGCTGATGAGAGTATTGTCAAAATAATGCATCCATTCTAATGTCACATTTCCAAGTAATTTGATCTGCTATGCAGGAAAACTTAACTTAATCAAGTAGGCACTCACAGTAACCACTTCACTGCTTGTTTCCCTTGGCCAATAACTTGAAATCTACCTAATTAAAATATAATGTACTGTTGATCTGTACTGGTAAAAGTTGCATGCTTGCTTAAGAAACACTACTACAGTTAATATACATAAGCTGCTGTGTAGCCAAGAGGGCAGCCATTCAATCTGGAAAAAGGAGAAAAGGCACAGGTGACATAGCAGATAACAGATTAAACACCATTGTATTCTACAGGACTTATCTGTTATCTGCTATGTCACCTGTGCCCTTTCTCCTTTTTTCAGCTTGAATGGCTGCCCCCATGGCTACACAGCAGGGTATTTATAGAAACTATAGAAGAGTTTCGGAAACAAACACACCAGTTTTACCAGTGCAGGGCAACAGTACATTATATTTTAATTACTTTAAAACACTTTCATTTTTGGTGTTACTGTTCCTTTAAGTTTAAGTTTTCTTTGCTTCCCTACCAGTCTTCTTTGTCTGGCCCATAATTTGGGAAACACTATGTAATTAGTTATAATATCAGCAGACTTTTATAGGTCACATTCTAGGAACTGCACACAAAATCTGTAGGTGCCAATTTACCTTTTTTTTTTATAAACCACAAACCAGCGAAACTTGTGTCGGTCTGTTAACAGGTGTACCTTGTTGAAGCTGTACAGGAGTTCCAGAAACAGTATCCTTCTGATAAGATACAGAAATTGCAGGAACAAAATGCTGAGTTGAAGAATGTGATTGGCCAGATGAGGAAAGAGATGGAGTCTGCATCTGAACAGATTATGCCTCCAGCCCATGATACACCAGGAGCTTCTGGCACTAACAAATCGGGTGCTGTATTCACACCAGGTGAGACTCACAAATAACAGTGCAGGTATGGGATCCCTTATCCGGAAACCCGTAATCCAGAAAGTTCAAATTACAGAAAGGCCGTCTCTCATAGACTCCATTATATAGCAAATAATTCTAATTTTTAAAAATGATTTCTTTCTGTAATTATAAAACAGTACCTTGTACTAAATTCTAACTAAGATAGAATTGATCCTTATTGGAGGCAAAACAATCCTATTGGGTTTATTCAATATTTGAATGAATGATTTTTAGTAGACTTATGGAGATCCAAATTACGGAAAGATCCCTTATCCAGAAAACCCCAGGTCCCAAGCATTCTGGATAACAGGTCCCATACCTGTATGCCTTTGAAAGCATTCTAATGCTTTATAGACTCTCAACCATACCAAACAGGTCACTTATAAATTATACCCCGCCCCCCCCCCCCCCCCAAACAAAGAATCAACCAACCTAAGATAAGTTATAAATCTTAAACTATGGATATAAAACCAAGATCCTCAAAGGCCACAGAAAAAAAGCAGTCTGCAAAAACACAATCTCTTTTTTTTTCAGTAAAATCAAACCAACAAAAAGATGCAGAACAATCATAATGAAACTTAATGTGAAAGACACATACTTAGATTCTTCAGTACAAATCCCCTTCTGCATTAAGTTGAAGTTATGTTTAAAGACTGTTTTGCCTTTAATTTCTTTCTTGTGGGAGATGTAAGTTTTTGGTTGAGATATGTCTGTTGTCACTCTAAAGTGTCTATTGTGGGTTTCACAAGCTTACACAGGGAGGGTCCTACAAATGAAAACTGAAATGGCTAGCAGGTTTTCTAACATATAACGTGGTATAACATGGCTACAAAATAATTTTGAGATCAAAACCATTACCTGCAGTGAACTTGACCCAATACCCCACCAGCTTCAATATCCTGGGGGGTATGGGACCCTATCAGCCAAAGACTACATGAACATGCCAATGTATATCAAGACAGCATTTGTTTTTATCCAACAACATTTTTTAAGGTTCCAATTAACGATTCACCATGCAGGACATGAACAATATAGGTGGATATATGGAGTTATATTAAGAAACTGGTGGACATTGGTTTTGGGTGTAATTAAATTAGGGTCATTTGAGACATGTTGCATTGTGGCCTGTGGCCCATGGCCATCTAACTATGCCATATTTTGTTTTTTAAAGAAACCAATATGACATTTTTTTTTTTTTTACAGACTATGTTCAGTCTCTTGAAGATGAAATCAGAACCCTAAAGCAGAAGATCAGGATTATAGAAGAAAGGTTACAGGATGAATCGGGTCTCAAGGAAGACATGGATGTGCCGGTACCAGCACCAGCAGTTCTTTCTGAGAATGCAGAAACACAGTACTACAAAACCACTGGTAACAAAGAATTCCATCATCACAAATATTTTTTCAACCAATAATCATTTACAGTGCTATGGTTTTCTAGCAGTTAAGCATTTTACTCTCTTAGAATAGATGTGGCATACTATAAAAGATAGTCTTTTAGATACCAAGCATTGCCTGCACGGATGCCATTGGGTTCTTTGAACAGCAGTATTAGCAACACTAAGGGGCACATTTACTAACCCACGAATCTGAATCGGAAAAATTCCGATTGGAAAACGAACATTTTGTGACTTTTTCGTATTTTTTGCAATTTTTCGGCGCCTTTACGACTTTTCGGAAATTGTCGCGACTTTTTCGTTACCAATACGATTTGCGCAAAAAAACGCGAGTTTTTCATAGCCATTACGATTCGCTCGTATCTTGTCGCGACTTTTTCGTATTGAGCGCTCGTAAGCGGCGGGCGAAACTTTCAGACTTAGCATGATTTTGGAAGCCTCCCATAGGACTCAATGGCACCCTGCAGCTCCAACCTGGCCCAAGAAAAGTCACCATACTGAAGCTTGAATGAATCCGAATCTTTCGTACTCGGCGCGAAGGCTACGAAAAAGTCAAGTAGTAACGCTACGAAAAAATCGCCAGATTTTGCGCAACATTCGGAATGGCAACGAAAAAGTCGCAACAATTTTCCGAAAAATCGCCAAATACCGATCATTACGAAAAAAACGCAATCGGACGCATTCGGCCCATTCGTGAGTAAGTAAATGTGCCCCTTAGTTTGGATAAGCGGTATAATGTTTTCAAGAAAACTCAGAAAGTCCAGTTGCTTTAGTGTAACACACATGTAGACCTAAATGCAACTTGTTAAATGACCAGTAACTGCTCCCCTTTGCTTCCTGCTGTTTTGATTGTTCGGTTTTCATGGCATGAAAATGCTCTGGCAACAAAACATGCGGGATCACCTCTCCATCATTCCTATCACCTCTTCATTCATTCCTCCACCCATGATTAGCACTTGAAAATGCAGTTTCAAGGACTAACTTTCTGTCCTATAAGTGTAGCCACGGGTGCAATCAATTACCACAAGAATAAGGAGGGGACAATTACAATAATTTTGTTGGCCACCTACAAGTAGAAACAAACCCTTGGCTGACAAACCTTGTGGAATCACTCCGTGTGACTTTACCAAAGTAAACTTTGGTTTAGGGTTGTATTTTGGGGCACTTAAATGTATGGAAATATAAACAAATATATTCATACCCTGTTCGTGTTAGATTCACATTGGATTATTTGATTGCTTTTTGAGGCCCATTTTGGTTTGTGCAGCTGCCCTGGTTACAGGGAACAGATTTATACTTTTGTCTTTTTAGGACCCTTGAGAGCTGACAAAGTGGCTTCTGTTGAAACTACAAAGAGACTGGATGCAGAAGCTGCTCATTTGGACTCCATGGTTTCACAGCTCACACAGAAAGTAAGATTTTTTTAGCTCTGCATGTAAAAAACTTGATTTGTACTCTGCCACTGCAAGATTTTGACAACTGCTTAGCTTTAAATCTTCACTGTCAGAATATATGGAATTGCTTTGCACTTGTCCTTTGACTTCTCCATGTGTTGTGCACCAATTTTCTAGGTGTCATTATTCTTTTATTACTTAATTTTTCCACCTCCCAACCCGTAGGTAAAACAGAAGTAGGTAGTACTGAGTACAGCAAAATACAAAGCATGCCTTAAGCCATCCAGATTATCCATATGCAGGTATCCGTATGCTGTACATGCAACTATGTTGCCAGTAAATCTTAGGCAGCATTAGATTTGACACAGAACACTTGCTTCTACGAGGAGCAGATATGCCACAGATATACCAATATATTTTGGTAATAGTGTAGCCCCTAATATTAGATGAAAAATATGGAGAACTATCTGTGTTTAGATGGGGGCCCAGATTTAACTGACTATTAACTACTTAGGGCTTTAACTCAAATCTGGTATTTCACCTTATGGAAGTCAAACAACCCCTTTAACACACATTCTGCCTTAATACTGAAGTGCAGACAATATTACTAGGTAGGCTTTGGTATAGTTTGTTGAAAACAAAGGGCACCCTGTTTTACTTTTTTGGCAAAGCATGAGAAACAGGTCCATATGACTTTAACTAATATATTATTATAAATGCAAAATATATTTGGTAAAAAGCCAAAAACTATCAAGCCATGCAGATTATCTACCTAGCTTACCTGTTTGAGACAACTCAGATTCCCAATCACTAAAAAGCTAAATAACCCCAGCATACTAGTCATATTATGAATGTGTAACTGGAGCACCCCCTTCTGTTCCTTCATGGCAAGAGCAGGACAGAATGGCAAAAGGTTACTGGTTCAATAAGTAGCTACAGATACTGCTTAGTTCTATAGCTTGAATACAAGTATTCTTGTGTTATCTTCAATAAACACATGAATTAAAAAAAAATCTAAATATTGTGTCATTAATTTTTAGCCCTTCTTCTTCTAAAATTAACATTGTCTTTTAATCCTGACCCGGTCACTCGTGTACAATATTCTTTTTCCCTTACAGACAGTGTCTAACATGGCTGTGTAAACCTTTTGTTACCCCACTCTGCCATATATTATACTTAGTTATGGATATAAGTGTAGCTGAGACAGTCAGTCATGCATGTTTAAAATGTTCTTAGTTGTATTTTTAGAATAAATATTTTGCTTAATTTCAGAATGCCACAATAGAACAGCTTTCTAAGGAAATTCAGACTCTTCAACATCAGCTAAGTTGTAAAATGCCAGAGGATGTTTGCCCAGAAACCCATGTTTACATGCTTAATAACAAACTGGGAGAAGCTGCAATGAAAATTTCTCAGCTCAGCCTAGAGAAACAGCAGCTGATTGATATGGGGAACAGACTACGAGCAGAACTTGCATCTATTGAAGGTAAGAAACTTCGTGGCCACTTAAGAAATAATTTAAAAGGAACCTGTCACCCTAAAAAATAAATCTAAATCCTTTTCTGTCATGTTAGTTGAGCAAAATAAACTTTACTTTACACTATATCAATTATTTAAATGTTGTTTCCTCCAGTCTTGAAATTCACAGTCACAGCAGGCAGAGAGGTGGCATTTTGTGGGCACTGTTATTAAGACAAGCTTTTCATCATGCCAAAATATTGTTTATGCACCAGAATGGGGGAACCTAATGCCCATGTCAATACATAGGCTACACAAGTATAGACTGTAAGGAGGGCGGGGAATGCGACAAAAATGGAAAGTAATTTACTGTCCCAAAACCGGGGCAGGCAGTAATATATGATTGACAGCTCAGACTTTTAAATACATTTATAACAAATATAGATGTTAGAATAAATAAAGAACTTGGGTTTCGCGTTTAATTTGCTAAGGACTTTTACTAAACAGGTTTTTATATATGGGTGACAGGTCCCCTTTAAGGCTTAAAGATCTGGTTAAAAAATATCAGGCTTATCTACCATTCCCATTACAGAATATTTGATCTACTTTGCTATTTACCACCTACAATATCCAATCACATTGAATAACTTTCAGCAGTACTGTCCAACTTTGCAAGTAGCCGTTTATCCAAAAAAATATATATAGTTGGTTTAGATTATATTGAATTATCATTTGATCTAACCAACATATAGAGCCTGTGGACAGATCACAAAAGATGTCATTGAGGGCGGTATCCAACATGGTCAGCTGGATATCCCTGACTTTCTATAGTTTCTGTTTTCCCTTATACATCCATACCAGTCTCTGCATTCATGAATATTAGGTGGTATATACACTGGTAGACACTGGGGTAACTAAAAGGGAAGCCGGAGGCTCAGACCATGGGTTCTGCTTCCTCTAGTTTGGAAGTAAGTTTAAAAAATAGTTTAAAAAATCCCCCCTCCCCAGCTGCAGAAGGGAAGCAGGGACACATGTAGACAGGGGGTGGACGGGATACAGGCAGTGAGCTTGGGGGGTAAAGCACTGAACAGCCATGCACCGGGCCCCTCTGAGAGACCACGCAGGGGGGCCCGGGACCGACTTGTTACACTGCTGCTGGTAGATACTGGTTCCTGACCTCCCTTCCCTCACAATTCACCTTTATTTATAAAGCTACTAGCAATGCTGTAAACCTACTAGCAATGCTGTATAATGTTACAGTACACACAGGGAAGACAACATTATAAAAAATATTAGTAAATAAATGAGTATACAGCAAACAAGTGCCACATGGTAAAATGTACAGTGGTATGAAGTCCCTGCCCCGTAGAGCTTACAGTCTAAATTGGTAGTTAACATACAAGCACAAAAGGTGGGATGTGTGTTTTCTTTGAGCAGATATGGAGAGTAATCATTTTGGAGAAATTCAGGGATAAAATTCCAGAGGTTAAGATGAGAGATAACACTTTGTGTGGATTGTATAAAAAGATGGGGTGAGGGGTGTCTTTGGACAAAGGGCAACTTGTTTAATGACCTGGACAAATAATAACATTTGATCTATGCTTTGCCACAGGCTCCTCCATAAAATAAAACTGCTGATCAGTTACATTTGCTGAAGAAGCCAATTAATTTATTTTTGTCCATTATTTCCATTATAGTCCATAAGCCTGATGTTACTGTCCAGTCAGCTTCCAACACACAAGTGAATAGAGTGCAAAATCACCTCTCAGCCCTGGAAAATCTTCAGTACAACCTAACATCCCAGGTATGTATTATCAGATTATAGAGTGTGGAACATCAGAAGAAATATGTAATATGAGCTCTATAAGCCTTTTAAGTTGCCACCAAATGTGGCTATCTTACTAGCCTCTGTTAATGCAAGTGACAGTTACATCTTCATTGAGATTCTGGCTTGAATGGGCCTAGCCCAAAACCAGAGTGAGCTACATGAAAGCACTGCTGAAATGTTTCAAGTGGTTGGGTTCAAGAGGACATGTCTCATCTGACTTTAATGTAATTTGTTTATATGGGCCTGGAAGCTACATTTGAGCAGCTTGGGATGTATCACCCATCTGTCACTAGCTGAAATAGAGATGCTGGTCTTTGTGTTTGTTAACTTTGCAGGGCTAAGTTTACAGCTGCTGCAAATATACGGTAGGTCTCAGAATCACCAAGTCTGCTGATATCCCTGCACTAATAGATTTCATTTGTTAAATGTTGAAAGTTCCCAGAAGCATGATTTTGTGCCGTTTGCTGGCAGTTGGGACAGATTTCCTAATCCAGTGTCCTTGAATGATTGAACTCATTCCTGTTGAAGAGATCCATTTCACTGCCAAAGTAATATCAATTATCTTGCAATTATATTTTTAAGACAATTCAAATGCATTGTTCCATTATTAGCAATGGATTGTCTTATATAATATCTTGTGTACAAACACTGGATCATTATCATTATGATTCTTCTGTTAGCCATATTGAAGATCCATCTGCGCTGCGGTCTTCTTTGTGGAAACTTACCTTGTTGGTTTTAGAGAAAAAGTGTGGGGATAAATGTGTGGGCTGTGCGCAGAACATTTCTGCATCCGGCAATATTGGTCATGTTGGTTGACGTTACTAAAATATTTCAAAGCAACAGATATTCCCTTCAAAGGGCATTACAATTTTATTTTTCTTTGTATTTGTCTAATAAAAATATCAAAGGGGTTAAATATTTTAATCAAATAATTCACATTTTTTTTAAAAAAAAAATTCTCTATAATAATAAAGCAATTGTTTTTTGCACTTATTTGATCTGAAATAAGATATAATTAATCCATATCGGTGGCAAAACAATCCAGTTGGGTTTAAATGATTTTTGTTAGTTGACTTTAGGTATGGAGATCCAAATTATTCCAAGCATTCTGGATAACAGATCCCATACCTGTACTTTTATTACTTATCTTTCTATTCATACTCTCTACTTATATAGTCTGTCATTCAAACCACTGTGTCACTGCTAGGGTAAATTGCTTCTGAAATTCCAACCTTTCTCATTCTTTCAAAACACAGCAAATTCAATTTTCAGTAAGATTTCCACTGTGTCTTTAATTACTTGCCACAACTTTTCTTGTTTTGTCCAAAATTCTTCTGCATTGTGGTAACTAGTTAATAGAATGTAGGCTTTCCTGATACCCGAGATCAGTGCTCCTTTTTGCTAAAAACTGCACCGGCCTGGGGTATTTCTGTGAGTGCTCCTTCATCTCCTTTGGGTTCTTCTGTCTACTCTTCGTTCCGGTCAGAGCATGTGTAGCAGAGTGCCAAATTAGGCACAACTGCAGGGGCCCGAAAGAGAGAAGACAGGGGAGGAAGATCATCATGCAGAACAAGCTTCTACAGAAATACCCCAGGCCAGTGCAGTTTGCTGCTAACAGAAACACCCGCCCAGGGTATCAGGTAAGCGATTAAAATCCCATTGGGGTGCCCAACATTTGGCTCCCCCAGTGATTTTAAACTTACTTGTTCTTTAACAAAAGTACTTTTATCTATGCACTCTTCAAATGTCTTCACTAAAATGCTTTACTTGCTTTTCTGTATAAGGTGCAAAGTACAGGGCATACTGATGCAAAAGAACCCTGGAATCAACACATGCATGGAGGAGATGTAACTTTCAGAGCTCCCTTTTTCATGTTGCACCCTAACAACACAAATGACTCGCAAGGGGTGTTATCATAAGATGCTCCAGAAATAACAAAAATTGCAGCCAAATTGACTCAAACAAAACACAAATGCTGCTTGCATATAATTCACTATTGTGAGCTTAAATTACTGTTAACAATCTCATACAAGTTCTCCCTATAAGTACACTGGAAAGATGCATTGTTGGAGAAAAACATGGTGATTTGCAGCAGAATTTTTCATGTTGAGATTACGCAATATTAATGAGCCCTTATGAATGGCAAGCCACATCTGCCTTCCAACTATCAAGTGATGCTGGAAAATAGGGTCAGGACAAATTGTGTGAGCGTTTTATAGCCTTATTACTGATACCAACTGATTATTTCAGAATTATTGTATCTTTAGTGCAGGTGTTATCTTTTTATGATTAGTGACAGCTTTTCCTCTGGAATGTTTACTGCTCTTCTGTATTTTTACAGCTCTTTATCATTGTTCAGCACTTTATAATTGTGTAAAGGGAAAGTAACGTGTATTAGCAAAACACTTGATACTGGACATGGACAGCCCCTTCATTCTTTAGCTACTATTTAGCAAAAAGAAAAAAAAAAAAAGGTGCCAAGGGTTTCAATACAGACTGGGTTGTTTTCGATGTTTCTTTTACTGACTTTTTTGCTTCTCCATAGGAACTTCAGTTTGCCCAGTACCAGAAAACCTCGAGCTTGCATTTAAAAGAGAGCAACACTTTAAGAGCCAAGAAGGACAAAGACAAAAATAATATTTCAGAATTTCTCACAGAGCAGGTGAGCATACATAAGGGTTGATTCACTAAAGTGCGATAACGCTTATCGCATGCTTTTTTGCGTTAAAATTGACGCTCAAAAAAACACACAATTCGCTAAAGTATTATCGCATGCATTGTCGCATATCGCGTGCGTTAAATAGCGCGCAACCGCATGCGTTAATTTTACCACATTCTGTTAATTCTCGCGCAGAAATAATACTAACGCATGATTCACAAACACTTTGACGCGCTAAATATCACATTAGTCTATGCGGAAATTAACACCTACTTGGAGCAGTAGGTGAAAAGTACAGTTCATGAGCTTTTGGCAACACAATAAGGACTTTGCAGTGTGATTTATTCAAGTCTGTGTTGGCCCTAGAGTGATGCAGCCTCCAGTTTGCAGGGAAATGGTCATTTTCAACTAACGTAATGGTGTGTATGGCTAATATGGTGTGTGTGCGAAAAGTAACACACGTGCGTTAATTAGCGCGCGCGACAAGCAACGCGCTGCGTTAATTAGCGCACGTTGCGTCAAACACCGCACAAAAAAAGTCTTCGCGACTTAAATAACGCAAACAGCATTGCGTCTAAATTAACACAAATATCCTTTTGGTGAATCGTGCGTTAAGAAAAATTAGACGCGATAAAATTTTTAGCGCATGCTATAAATAGCGCTCGTTTTAACGCCTTATTATATCACAGCTACCAGGTTCTTGCCTTGCTTTATTAAACCCCTGTTTACTGTGTTATTTATCTTGAATACAGGATATAAGTGTGTGGCCCTTGACCAAGTGCTGCCCACCTCATCCCTACACACATCTCAATTATATTGTAAGCACAGTAAATGGGGACAGGATAATTAGTACAGAAATTCATTAAACTGTTGCACTCATTAAACTGAAAAAGCAAACGTATGGTTGGAAAAATAAAAACATTAGGACCTCCCTCCCCCCTCAAGCCTAAGGTAAGACTAAAGGAGGCCTGCTCGGAGGAGGGGGTTGGGTGGGTGGCAGGGACCCCCAGGGTGGGGGCCAGGTGGGGGCCCCTGGGACGGGTGTGGGGCCCCTGGGACAGGAGCCCTGGTGGGCCCCGCATTACCCAGTCTGACCCTGTCCAACCTTTATTCATTACAAAGTACATTGGCAGTAAAATTATTCGTTTTTGCCCTTTTTATTTAAAAGGGTTGTTCACCTTTGCGTTAACTTTTAGTATGATGGTAGAGGGTAATAGTCTAAGACAATTTGCAATTGGTCCTAATTTTTTTTATTATTTGTGTTTTTTTAATTATTTCACTTTTTGTTCAGCTGCTCTGCAGTTTTGAATTTCAGCAATTATGTGGTTGCTAGGATCCAAAGGGCCTGATTCACTAAAGTGCGATAAAACGTGCGCTATTTTATCGCGTCTTAATTTTTGCGACTTTTCGCACGATTCACTATAAGCATACTTGCGCTATTTTACGCGCGATATTGCATGCATTATTTAACTCGCGAAGACTATTTCAATGCGGTAAATAACGCACGCGAATAGTCGCCGCATATGAATAGTAGCTTAGAAATAGTGTATAAAAATTGTCTCCGCATATAAATAGTGTATATAAATATTAGCCACATATAAATGGTAGCATATAAATAGTAGATGCTTATAAATAGTAGCCACTAGTGATGAGCAAATGTGTTCTGGTTATCTTTAGTGAAAAATTAGCAAATCTTTCGAAAGATCCACGAAATGGCAAAAATGTTGTGCGGGCAAAAAAATTGTTGCCCGTGACTATTATTTTTTGATGCTTGTATAAATTTTTGGACGTGCGGTGATTTTTTGCGTGGCGATTTTTTTCATGCGTTTTGCCATTGGCAGATTGTTTTGCGAAACGCATGAAAAAATCCGCCGCGGAAAAATTCAACGCACGTCCAAAAATTCGCTGCGAATCCATGCCTGGCGAAACATTTCATCACTTGTAGCCGAATATAAATACTCGCGCAAATGAACGCACGCCATGTTAGCCATACATGCCAATACTTGCGGAAAATTACTGTATTAAAAATGAACATTTCGCTGCAAACTGGCGGCTGCGTCACTCTAGGGCAGGGGTCTGCAACCTTTTGGGTCGGAAGAGCCAAAAATTACATTTTACTAAATTTCAAATTTTTAAAGAGCCACAAAATTTTTTCTTGATCAATGATCAATATATTACTTAAAAACCACTTGTCCACACACGGGCATAGTGGAACCAATCATTACACATGTCTCAATTCAAAGAGACAGCGTAAAAAATAGTAAAATTGGTGGACATGTAGAGGGGAGAGAGGGGGAAGGAGAGAGAACAGCAATCAGGGGAACAAGGACTATTAATGACCATACATCAATAATCCAACTATCACCTTTATTCGGTCATTCATGGGAATCAAATTCCTTAGTGTGGATGCCCTGTGTATTATTTATGATAAATACACTGACTTAAGCTCTCAAATTATCCTGTGTTCTCTGCCAGATAATATTGCAAACCAGGCAAAATCAATTAATCATTTTAGCAAGGTAAATCGAGGGTTACGTGTAGCGATCTGGTCACAGCGTCCTCAGCGGCACTCTTAACATCAAGTATATACCATACATCAAGTGTGTCAATATTACTATAGAGGCGCTTACTCACAAATCAGCGCTCCTAATACCGCGCCGCCACTACCAACTGTGCATAGTCCGTACCAACGCCCACCCCCTCACTTGCATTCCGTGTGCAGAGCATGAGCGCTCCCTTAAATTGGCCAGCCAACGGCGTCGGAAGCTACGAATCTTCCGATGGACTGACGACAGTGACGACGCGTGTCACGGGGGAGGGGTGTGGTGAAAAGCGAGTACAAGTGGCTGAGAGATAGAGTCGGTGCCTAATCCTCGTTAATCAATTCAGAACGATTTTTAAATGTTTTTTTTTTATAAAATAAATAATATTTATGTATGGAACTAAAGAGCCGCAGCTTCACATCCAAAGAGCCGCATGTGGCTCGCGAGCCGCAGGTTGCAGACCCCTACTCTAGGGGAAACACAGACTTCAATAAATAACACTGCAAAGTCCATATTTTATTGCCAAAAGCTCATTTACTGTACTTTTCTATAATTATCGCCTGCCTGAAGTAGGTGTTAATTTTCGCATAGCCTAATGCGATATTTAGCGCGCCTAAGTTATAGTGAATCATGCGATCGTATTCTTTTCAGCGCGGAAATTAACGCATGCGAAAATGGCGATTTATCGCACGCGATAATACTATGGTGAATCGCTCGCAAATTATCGCGTCTTTTTTACTGCAAAAAAGCGTGCGATAATTTTTATCGCACTTTAGTGAATCAGGCCCAAATTACCTTAGCGACCAAGGAGTGAGAGACTGATACATTTATAGAAGAAGATCTAAACAAAAAACTAACAATAACAATAAAATTGTAGCTTTACAGAGCAACTGTTACTGAGCTTCTGGGGTCAGTGACCCTCTTTTGTAATTTGGAAAGAGTCAGGAGAAGAAGGCAAATATTTTAAAAACTATAAAAATAAATCATGAAGACCAATTGGAAAGTTGCTTACTATTGGCCATTCTGTAACATACTAAAAATTAACTGAAAGGTGAACCACCCCTTTAATTTGACAGACAGAATCTAGGACCTACTGTATCTTATGAATGTCTTTAATCTGTTACTCCTGTTGCTGTTCATTACATTACATTACATTAACATTTATTTATAAAGCGCCAACATATTCCGCAGCGCTGTACAATATGTGGGTTACATACATTGGACATACAGAGTAACATATAAAGCAATCAGTAAGCGATACAAGAGGTGAAGAGGGCCCTGCCCAAAAGAGCTTACAATCTACAAGGAGAAAGGGTTGAGACACAAGGTGTGGGAATGGTTCATTTAAACAGACGCTGTCATAACATTGTTACCTCCTTTTTTAATGCCATTTAGAGAAGTGCTTTTTCTTAATAATTTGTTATGTGGATGTTTCAGATATGTTTGTGCACTAACAGGGCTGGTCTTATCAACTGCGGGGCCCAATTGGGACCATTTTGGCGGGGTCCCCTAGATGGAGTGTTTCTGAATTATCTAGAGAAATGATCCCTATTATACACTCTCATTGTGACATTGCTTGCTGTATGACAGTCATGCTGTTCTGCTCTGAGATGAGTGATGGATATTTCATTGAATATTGGAGGCTAAAGTTGAAGGGTGGACTTATTGTCCCCATAAGTGACAGCAGAGAATCAGAGAAATGGAGAAAAGCTTCTCCTATGTATATAAGAACAGTAATTGGGGTGAAAAAAGTGGAGATGTGCGCCGTGATAAATATAAGCCCCACCCACAATTATAAGCTCTACTGTTATAACAAGCCGTGCCCACCAGGGCCACCATCAGGGGGGCACAGGGGGGACAGTTCTCCCGGTCGCTTTAAAGGGGGCCCGGCCGTGATACAGTTCTTTTAGCTCGGGCCCCCTTTAAACCTGTCATTGGTTCATTGGTGGCCAGCGGGAAATTTGATTGGTTGCGCCCCGTGCGCCCGTACGCACGGGGCGCAACCTTATAAAATGTGGAGATGCAGCGGGGAGCCGGCACAAATCAAGAGGATGCAGACGGTGGCAGTCGCTGGTGGGGGAGCTGGATGATGCCGGAGGAAGCCGCAGGGGTGCCGGACGAAGTAGCTAGGGTGGAGCTGGAGGAAGCCACAGGGGAGCCGGAGGAAGTCGCTGGTGGGGGGGAGCTGGAGGATGCCGTAGGAAGTTGCTGGGGTGGGGGGAGCTAAGGGGAGCTGGAGGAAGTTGCTGGGGGGGAACTGGAGGATTCTGGTGGGGGCTGGGGGGGAACCAGAGGATGCTTGGGGGTGGGGGTGGAGCTGGAGGATGCTGGGAAGCAATCTGGGGGGGGGGAGCTGGGGGGCCCTGGCTACCAATGTTTTAGGGGGGGCCCTGGCTATCAATGTGCCAGTCTGTATTCCCAATGTAAATTTCCTGCTGGTAAACCTAGTTTTGGAACCAGGGCAGAATGTAGTTTAGCATCCCTTGTGAACTACATTTCCCCTGTGCGAAGTAGTGCTATTAGGTACCATATTTTATTTTTTATTGAGCATGCCAAGCCCAATTCTGTCCCTGCGAATATAATCACTGCGGATGCCTAACTTTTGGAACCTTAAAGTGATTGTGACTTTCCTTCTCCTTTAAATTTGATGTAGGTCTATGTTTATTTCTAACCTCATCTAATATAGTAACATAGTTACTTAAGTTGAAAAAAAGATGCATATCCAGGGTTTAAACTTTTATGACTATATAAAACCTGCCCAAACTGCTACCATCTGCCAGATACCTCATTTACCTAGTCCTAAATTACTTCCAGGGAAAGCAAAGATATAAATAATCACATCATCTAATTTGGAGTAGACGGTTGCCAATACAACCAAATGAAAACCAAAATACTTTTCTTTAAAATGATTTGTGAAAATATAACATGATTTTCTGGATTGAAAGAAACAACCATCTAATTGTTTTTTTCCCTGCTGAATTAAGCCATATCATACTGTCACAAAGTCTGGGAGTAATGAGAACAAATATCTTCTGGAACATCAGGTGAACATTGCTCCATCTCCCGTCCCATCATCATCCTTAGCAGAGGAAGACTCCTCCCTGCAGAATGTTTGGAAACTTCTAAATATTGGATCAAGCCTGTCTTTAATCAGTTCTCAGGAAGACAACAAGCAAGGTAATAAGGGACTGTTGTGGTAAATACCCAAGAAGTGAAAACTAAAAGATGCCTTTTATTTCTTATTGCCTAAAGGGAAAGTATCTCTCTTTTTTCTGAATGTATATATTTTCCAGAGTTCTCCTCATAAGGGGAAGGTTAGGGGCATGTACATCAGTAGGACAGATATGGAATCCGTTGTCTGGAAACCCATTATCCAGAAAGCTCCAAAATTACTGAGAGGCCATCAAATGTTTAAAAATGTTTTTCTTTTCTCTGTAATAATAAACCATTACCTTGTACTTGATCCCAACTAATATATGATCAATCCTTATTGGAGACAAAACAATCCTATTGGGTTTATTTCAAGTTTAAATGATTTTAGTAGATTTTAGTTATGGAGATCCAAATCACAGAAATATCCGGAAAGTCACAGGTCCCAAGCATTCTGGATAAAAGGTCCCATACCTCTAGAAACTTTAAAGCATGGTGCTTAAAATTAACATATTCATTCATCTGCAAACATAGTTTTAAGGTTTAATTTTAGTACAGGTATAGGTTTTATTATTCTATACCTATATTAAAAATCATGTAAACATTAAATAAACGTAATAGGATTGTTTTGCCATCATTATGGATTTATGCATCTTTGTTAGTATCAATTACAAGGTACTATTTTATTATTATTATAGAGAAATGGGAGATGGCCTTCCTGTAATTCAGAGCTTTTTGGATAACGCATTTCTACATAAGGTATTCCATACCTATTACTTTAAATCCATTAGATACACTGACTAATTCACCTCATTAACTGACATTGCATAAACAACACATGCTGCATGGATGCACAGATATCAGTGCTTTCTTACAAGATGCATTATACAGTATATGGTTTGTTTATAGAGTTGAATTGGTCAGATTTTTACAAAATACATTATGTTGCATTGCTAATAAGTTATTCATTTTAGCTGTAAGTTTATGCTTGCATAATATGCCCTACAACAACTTTAAACCAGAGCAGTGTCGGTACTAATCTTCTATTTCAGGTCATTACCCTTTGTTCATGAGTTTTGTTTGCAGTATGCCTCATGGTGCTTGTATTGCTTAACCATGGACAAACTCCCCCTGGGATACATGCGCAAGAGTAACAATGGCTGCAATAGTGTTCTCCCTACTTGGCCTCCTGCCCGGCACAGTATCCAAAGCTCCTGCTACCTAGGATACAAAAACAGCATTGCTTGGCTTTGTGTTAAATGTACAGCAAATACTTGGAATGTCAATGTGAAAAAACTATTTTTGTGGCTTTATACATATTTATGTGTTATACACTGTGTATGGGGGTGTTGTACTGATTACAGAGACAGTTGTCCAGGAAGCTTACATATAATTTCTGTGAATGGAGGTGGGACAGTACATCTGCTGCAGGAGCTGTAAATCTCATTACTGTATGCGAGAAATATTCTCAACAGTTCCTGAACAAAGACTAGATGTGGTTTTTATCTTCCCCATCTGATCAGTTTGGGTAAGAAACCATGGAGCGAGTTAGTCACCCGCAATAGATTGCTACTATCATGGGCGAGTAACCGCTCAGAAAAGGCTTTCCACTGGCAACAATAAAAGTTGCCAGTGGAAAGCCTTTTCAGAGGGGTTACTCACCTGCGATAGCAGAGATCTATTGCAGGCAACTAACTCATTCCATGGATTCTTACCTTTAGCATTTTAGCTGTGGGAGCAAGGGAGGAAAACTGGCATAAAAAGTGAGCACTACGCATGTGGAGCCAGTTCCCCGGGGGCAGCATGTGAGGCCTGCAGACCAGAGGTGCTGGAGGACAGCCATGATGGGAAGACAAGCTGATCTTTATTCATTTACACTGGTGGTAAAAATAATGTGTAGACTGTATAATTAATTTATAACTGTAAATAGTGTAAATATTGTTTTAGTTTAAATAATCATTTATGTGTAATAACTGCTTGATTTATTATTCAATATATTTCCTTTTATATACACTCATTGGTGGGAATTATTTGTCTGCTTCTCAAAAGAACCGTGACCCAAGTAAGAGGGGTGAATAATATATTAAACCCTGCATTTCTGGTCTTCGTGGTTTTAGAGTTTTTTAAAACCACATATAAACTCATTTCAACTAAAACCATGGATGTCTGGTCATTTATAAAAAAAAAAAAAATCCAAATTGAAAAAGCACAAACAAATTAAATTGTGGAACAAAAACGTAAATGCGAAAACCACAATTTTTTGTGGTTTTAAGTTTTCTTGCAAATCTTGGACAAATTTTTAAAAAAACAAACAAAAACGCGAAAACCTCTACAAACATGAATGAAACAGAATTGACTCCCATTGACTTCTACAAGTTTTGCATTTGTTGTATTTGAGGTTTCAACGCATTGGGCATAACTGTATCCCTTGATGATAGAGCTTCCCTTTTGGGGTAGCAGTTGTACAATACTTTTATTAAGCTATACATGACTGATTAGTTTATGGAGATTAACCCAATAGTAGTGACACTGTGCACAATATGGCCACAAACATGGTTGGTCAAAATACACAAGGCTTATTGTCTGGATTCCCATAGTACATGGAAATGTGGGTCCATGAAATACTGCATCCGCTGAGACCCATTGAAGTGCAGGTGATCCAGTGTTAATACCAGTGTTACAGTGCCAATGGCACATACTTAGAATCTACTTAACCCCAAAGTGCAGTGGGCAGGTTAAAAGGGGGCAGGTAACCTGATTAAGGTGAGCTGAAGTTAATTGAGAGCAGGCACCCAGCCACTTCAGGGGTTGGTTACTCCTATGTTATAATATAAGGACAACAGACCAATGGCAAGAATAAAAGCTTTTCACTATATTTCATGTGGGCTTTAGTTGTCCTTTAAAAGTTTTGCAGTACTTTTTTCTTTTTTTTTTTGAACTTGGTATGTGTTCCAGACAAGCAAGTATTGCAATTTCGGGCCATGTTACCAAAGCTATTAGTATGACCACATTTGACGTCTGCTTGGTTCTATGGATTGCATCAGTGTAACATTTGACCCTGGCAGGGGGTTATCTATCTCTCTTCCTCATCAGACCACATGTCAACATCAGTCTATTGGGTTATTAGGAGTTATGCGTCTGGGTGAAATGGGTGAAATGCTGCTCAGTAGCTGAATGTTAGTAAATAATTAACCAGCCTATACTGTCTGCTTCTGCCCAAGAAACATGTAACATCTCATTTCATTTCAAAGGCATAATGTGCCATATTTTTATAACGGTTTCATACCTACTTGTAAATAAAAATAATAAATTGTCAAAGCATCATTTCTTTGTGTATTTCCATAAGTAGATATGAGTGTGAGATGCCTTATTGCTTGCTAGGGCTGCAATCATATCTTTAGTGTAACATTAACTTAAGTGGTCATAAACAGAGATGCTATGTTAACTGTGTGCTTCCGTTAAAGGGCACTGATTATAGGAAGATTGTTTCCAAAGGAGGTGCAGGCTAATAGAGCCCATATTCCAGCTAGTGGAAATAATACTACTTTGCCTGAATAATGCTTGTAGCTATTGTCACCTATACTGGAAAGGAGCTCCCAGTGTAGGCAGCCATGTTGGTAACACACATGTCCATAATGAGCATGGTTGTTTCTGCAAATCTGAGTGCAGGCACTATTAAACCACGCCTATGCTAGGTGCCCTTTAAGCAGTATAATCATTTTCCATTTATATGTAATATATGCCTTATCTACACACACAGTGAATTATGACCTCTTAATTTACATGGACATAAACTTGTATTTTCCCCTAAAATGAGACTGATTGGAGGGCCCCAGTCAGAAGGAGTTTTTCTACTAAAATGAATGCAGGCAGCACTGTATTTAGACCAATGCACAGCTCTTAACGTCCCATTTTAGGAGAGCAAAGAGTTGAGCCTTTGCAGGAAACCCATCGGCCAAGGGGACAAGTGCATATTTTTTCGACTTTGAATCTTGCCCTTGTACCTTGTTATTTGTCACCTTCTTGCAATCTTGATCAATCCATTTAATCTCCCAAAACTCAGGGGAAATACTTATTTTACTGAAAAATATATTTGATTTCAAAGTAAAATGAGTAGCCCTATCAAACAATAAAATGAATGATTACGATTAAGTGTTGCAATTTTCATATTTTTACGTTAATTAAATATTTTCTTTCTAGTTACATCTGCAGGGAGAAAATTGGAGCAAAGAAAATTGAATAAAGAAGATCTGTCTACAGACCCTGTATCACTCAAACGGCAAAAAGAGATAACCATCAAATCAGCAGCAGCCAAGCACAAGATCAGAGGTTCCCAAAATACCCCAAAAATACGAAACTACAGTGTCAAGGACTGATTTAATGTATATCAATGTATTTTTTTTTTTGTTCACACAATGCAATCCACCAAAACTAGTTTTTTTTAAAAAAATCATCCTTGTCATATATGCAGTGATGTATAATGTATGCCATCTGATTTTAATTTGTGCTAAAAAAAGGAAACATAAGGAAACAGGAAACATAAAATGCAGTTACCTGTCAGGCCCACCTAGCTTCTGACTGCCTGCCTATCAGAAAGGTATTGGATGATCTGTCATTTGGCATCAGCTTTCCAAACACCGTGAGAAATTAACCATAAGGGAATGGAATGGCTAATCCTGGCAAGGGTTTTGGAAAAGTTGTCACTAAAGTAGTAAAAAAGGTTGTTGTTAAAGGTACATGCCTTCCATTTTAGAGGTATATAGTCCCTTTAAGCTAATTCATGTGCTGTACTAAATACTGTCAGCTCCCTCCATAGATAATGCCTACTTGAAACCTTGAAGTGCTTAAAATTAAGACATATGTCATCTTTCCCATCTTGAAAGGATATTCCTGAGATGTTAAAGGAGAAGGAAAGGCTAGTTAAGAGTTAATCTCAAGCTGCAGGCATATCTTCAGTTTTCTCAATAGTGCCCTTAAGTCTCCCCATATTTCACCTGTTCAGAAGATCTGAAGCCAAATCCGAATTGGAAAACGAACATTTTGCGACTTTTTCCTATTTTTCCGGTTTTTTCGTCGCCTTTACGACTTTTCGTAAATTGTCGCAACTTTTTCGTAGCCATTACAATTTGCTTGTATCTTGTCGCGACTTTTTCATATTGAGCGCTCGTAAACTGCGGGCAAAACTTTCAGACTTAGCATGATTTTGGAAGCCTCCCATAGGACTCAATGGCACTCTGCAGCTCCAACCTGGCCCAAGGAAAGTCTCCCATAGGACTCAATGGCACTCTGCAGCTCCAACCTGGCCCAAGGAAAGTCTCCCATAGGGCTCAATGGCACTCTGCAGCTCCAACCTGGCCCAAGGAAAGTCTCCCATAGGGCTCAATGGCACTCTGCTGCACCAACCTGGCCCAAGGAAAGTCTCCCATAGGGCTCAATGGCACTCTGCAGCTCCAACCTGGCCCAAGGAAAGTCTCCCATAGGGCTCAATGGCACTCTGCAGCACCAACCTGGCCCAAGGAAAGTCTCCCATAGGGCTCAATGGCACTCTGCAGCTCCAACCCGGCCCAAGGAAAGTCTCCCATAGGGCTCAATGGCACTCTGCAGCTCCAACCCGGCCCAAGGAAAGTCTCCCATAGGGCTCAATGGCACTCTGCAGCTCCAACCCGGCCCAAGGAAAGTCTCCCATAGGGCTCAATGGCACTCTGCAGCTCCAACCCGGCCCAAGGAAAGTCTCCCATAGGGCTCAATGGCACTCTGCAGCTCCAACCCGGCCCAAGAAAAGTCTCCCATAGGGCTCAATGGCACTCTGCAGCTCCAACCCGGCCCAAGGAAAGTCTCCCATAGGGCTCAATGGCACTCTGCAGCTCCAACCTGGCCCAAGGAAAGTCTCCCATAGGGCTCAATGGCACTCTGCAGCTCCAACCCGGCCCAAGGAAAGTCTCCCATAGGGCTCAATGGCACTCTGCAGCTCCAACCCGGCCCAAGGAAAGTCTCCCATAGGGCTCAATGGCACTCTGCAGCTCCAACCCGGCCCAAGGAAAGTCTCCCATAGGGCTCAATGGCACTCTGCAGCTCCAACCCGGCCCAAGGAAAGTCTCCCATAGGGCTCAATGGCACTCTGCAGCTCCAACCCGGCCCAAGGAAAGTCTCCCATAGGGCTCAATGGCACTCTTCAGCTCCAACCCGGCCCAAGGAAAGTCTCCCATAGGGCTCAATGGCACTCTGCAGCTCCAACCCGGCCCAAGGAAAGTCTCCCATAGGGCTCAATGGCACTCTGCAGCTCCAACCTGGCCCAAGGAAAGTCTCCCATAGGGCTCAATGGCACTCTGCAGCTCCAACCTGGCCCAAGAAAAGTCACCATACTGAAGCTTGAATGAATCCGAAACTTTCGTACTCGGTGCGAAGGCTACGAAAAAGTCACGACAATTCGCGCAAGTTGTAACGCTACGAAAAAGTCGCTACATTTTGCGAAACAGTCGGAATGGCTACGAAAAAGTCGCGACAATTTACGAAAAAATCGCAAAATACCGATCATTACGAAAAAAACGCATTCGGATGCCTTCAGACTGTTCGTGGATTAGTAAATGTGCCCCTATGCGTCAGCTTCCTGCTGATTGGCTCAGATCCACATTCCTAAGGGGGGAGCAGGAAAGAGCAGAGAACAGAAAGCTGCGTGTCTCTGGCAGAGGAAAACAGACACAACTAATCTTTTTTCAGAGAAGTCAGTGCAGTGTTTCTATGAGTGCTTATGGCTGTATTTACATAGACCTTTCTGATAAAGCTTACTTAGTTTTTACCTTTCTTTCTCCTTTAAATGAGAGCCACACTAACAAATATCTGCTATTTTATCTGATGTGGTAGATATAATGGATGTTTGGTAGGACATTATGTTTTAATAGGCTTTTCAGACCAACAGTGGCTGTCAAAAAATGAAGAGAGAAATTGTACATAAAAAATAGCACAATAACAATAAATATTTAAAAGGCAAAGGTATACAGAGCATTTTGATCATCAGTATCTTAGAGAAAAAACATGCATGTAATTGTACTGAGCTCTGGTTTCTGCTTTCCAATATAATTATATAAAATGCCCTACCACACATACCACTGTGAGCATTAGGTAGGTATTGCAGGGAAATGAAAACTACTAAGTAATATGTTTGCTTTTGATATGAGCTTTATTGTGCAACAGGCAGTGAATTTTCATAGACTATGATGGGAAAACTGCCCCAATTCAGGTCTGTTAAATCGCTGTGATATTACCTGAATAGCTGTCATACACTATTACACTATTTGTAGCATTGCATTTAAAGGAGAACTAAAGCTTTACTAAAAAAATAGGCTTAAAATAAGGTGGACATAATGCTTTGGACAACTCTACCAGCCCAAGGCAACCATTTCCTTTAGCAGGGAAGATTGTGCCTCCAAAGATGCCCCAGTAGCCCCCCATCTTCTTTTCTGCTGATTCATAGCACATGCTCTGTGCTGCTGTCAGTCAGTCAGTAAATTTAGGGACCATCTCACAATATACTGTATATATAGAATATAGATGGAACGGTACAAGGCTGATTACTAATTCATTCAGAATTAAATTAAATGGCAGCTCCAAAACCAGTGCAACTAGCATCAGAATGTATTAATCTGACCTGTAACATCCGTTTATATGACAGGCCAACCTCATTTTCTGCTTGATAATCTGGACAACCCCTAATCTTAGCTTCTCAACAGCTGCTCAGAGCCCTGTTATTTACAAATTATTGTTGTTGTTGAGGATGATGGGATATGTAGTTCACAGTTCAAGTGATGGTGAGCTTTGTGTTGGAAAGCCCTGAAGTTTTACTGATGCCGCCTAGCCATACTGTATACCCTGTTGCACAGAAGCAACTCCTTTACAGAAACAAGACAATTCTGTGAAATAGACCACAACAAACAATGGCATAACTACTGAAGAAGCTGACCCCATGCACGTGCAAAATTTTGGCTTCATTGCAAGTCACCCCTGATTTTGTGCAGGGGAATACCATGGGGGGGGGGGAATGTATTTCTTTTCTCAGGGGGTGTCTGGGCCCCTGAATTTACACCCCTGCCAATGAGCATAAAGTGCAGCATGTCTGTTCCTGCCTGAACTCCCTACAGACAATTCTGCAACTCATATACACATATTTGTTGAAGTAAAAAATTTCAAAACAATCAAATGTTTTTTTTCTGGCTATATTACAACTTGATCATCAATGGCTGAATTACATAATTTCTTTTTTTATAGCCATAACTAAAATGCTATTTACATGATTCAGATAATGTAATATATAATTAGGTACCTGCAAGGGATTCAGGCTTTAGATAAATTCTGTACTACAGCACAAGAGACTTAGTACACAAGTAATGACTTGTGCATGCCCATCTTTGAGATGTACTTGGTATTCTTCCCATGTGGCTGCATGCACAGCTGGCGTATGCCAATAGCTTCTGAATCCCCTGCTGCTGTGCCTTGACTTGGGTTAGTAACATTTAGTATGATGGAGACGGTGATATTCTAAAACAGTTTGCAATTTATTTGTACTTTTTTGTGGGTTTTTAATTTTTTAGCTTTTTCTTTAGCAGCTCTGGAGTTTGGAGTATCTGCAGCTGTCTGAGACTGAAATCTGAATATGAGAAGGCAGCTCTCTTTACGAAATGGATGACACACTACTATATAAATAAAGGATTGCTCCTTAGGCATAATTTTTTTGCAGTGCTCTGCTAAATAAGGAGCTTCATGGACGGCTGCCCATTATATATTACCATGTTGAAATACCACTATAAATACTAAATATCATCCCTTTGGCCTTCACCTCTGCAATGCCCCTGCTACTGATAGAAGCCAGGAGATGACCTATTTTTTGTCTTCCTTTTGTTTGCCCCTTTACAGGAGAACAAAGCCTGTTCTTACAACACAGACAGACTCAAAGTGTGCAACCAAGGACTCAATAAACAAAAAATATTGCTTTTTTCTAACTTAAAAATACAGTGGTGATAGTGGTCATATAATGTTGCTTTAGTCCTCTTTCTTTTCATCAGTGGAGCACGTGCAGTTGCAACTGCCCAAGATCTGGCTTCAACAGCACTTGCTCCATGTCACTGACTGCAACAAAGGGAAACTTAGGCTACAAGATGGCATCTGTCTCAACACCTCCTTAAATTTCTCATTAAAATGAACGACACCATTAACTATATCACTCCCTGGCCCATATTTGGTGTGCTGGATTCTTAGGTTCATTGCAATAAATCTGTGCAAATAGGTATTTTTTGAGCCCATGTGTAAAAGTTGCACCAGTTTTGTAAAACAGGCAATGTGCTTCACAAACCTCCATTTTACAGTTTCTTTGCTGCCATTGCCGTGACACATGAATGTAGAGAGACTGGAGTGAATGTGAAAGGGCAGAAGAACAAAGCTGTGAGCCAGAATTAATCTGATAAATGCACATGGGGAATTTGGCAAATGACAAAGGCACAAATGAGAAAGTAGTGTGAAATAGGAATCTGGAATTCAGGGCTAGCCCTCTGAAACACAGTGCCTTTCTATTCATTGCATCTCTGATGGGGAGCTGTTCAGCCCCATAAATCCCAAGCCCAGAATACAGTGCTTCTGTGTTCCAAGGAATAATTCCAGCACGGTTTGGTGCCTGACGCCTTATTTCAGCATAAACCAGGTTATGCTAAAGCAGAACTGAACTCTAGTTAAATCGAGTGGTTACAAGACCTCTGGAAAAAATTATACTTTTATTTTTTTTTCTCCAAGATGTGAACCCTAATAACCCTGACAAGCACTCGCACCAGCAAGTTGAATGACCTGAAATAAGACTTGATTCAGTGAAGCTCAGATTGCATCACTACTGGCTTCTTTCTCAAACTGAGCCCTCCCACTCGGCACAGTCACCACATCACCCTATCTCCTAGCAACACCTACACAGCCTTTTCCATTGGCTAGGAAACTCCCCCTAAGGCACACCTCTCTGTCGCCCAGACGAGTAGCATTTCCATTAACAAAATGTACAAGAAACTCTTGCAACATTTGCTGCGAGGAAAATTCTGTTGCTATGCCCAATGGTCTGTTCTTTCTTGCAGTCATTTTCTGAGCTGCTTTCAGTCATTATGAACGCCAGACTGTCCATTTCCTACTGTTATTATTGTTCACAAGCACTTACAAGTACCAGCATTTAATATAATAGAAAGGCATACATTAAACACTACAAATAGTGTCAGATACATAAGGTAAGGAGGACCCTGCTTGTGAGATGTGACAATCTAAAGGGAAAGGTTGCACAAGGGGATATATTAGTCAAAAGGCTGAAAATAGAGTTCACCAGAGGGAAACTCTACAGTTCTCTCTATATACTTGTATAGGTTTTATATGGCCATCCTTTGATGAATATGTCCCTGAATGTGAGGAAATTCCATTACTGAAGCCTTATTATTAGCAGGAATTTAGTGACTGAATAATAAATAGGCATGTCTTTGGGGAAAGAGTTGAGAGAACATTAGACACCAAGGTGTGTAAGGGTGTAGGTGTATGTCTATATAATATAAAGGAATGCACACCTGCCTGCAGTTTTAAAATAAAGAACTAGTAAGAGATCAGTGCATTATTTGCTTATAATAACCAAGAGACATGAATAACTTATATAATAAATCCTTATAAAAATAATAGCGTTAGTCTCGCACAATTCACTGAAATGTATTATGAAAATTAAATGTAATTATAAGCATATGGATTGCTAGTTTTGGTAGAGGGTACTTGCTTTTACAATAATATACATGATATGCTGTAACAGTGGTTAGGTATTACCAGTATAAACTTTTTCCAATGTTCAGCCTCTAAATCTTAAAAAGCAACTTATACTATCCCAGCCTAAGAAAATTTTTGGGGGGGATACTAAAAGAGTATTTCAGAAACAGGTAAAGAGGCCGCTACTTTGATATGCCTTGTACAAGGGGCCATACACATTTATGTCTGCCCTTCAGTTATTTTAGTCATCTGGGCCAACTACCTAACATAGTAGTGGATGCTGCCATACTGCTTGCCTTTAATGAGCTTTTGCCCAAATTGGATATAACAACCACACCTTCAGTAATGTTCATAAGTTGCTTTTGCTGTTATGGAGAATTTCATAGCCACAGCAAGCAATATTGCATCCTCAACATACTTCCAAACAAAACCTCTGTAGATGGTTGTGTGTAAGGGCCCTTCCACCTGCATTCAGCTTTTGCATGTACCTCAATGAGTATATCCCAATTAGGAAACATGGACCCCATGTCATGAGGGAGATAGTGATCCACTCCAGGCCTTTTTGAGACCTTATTTCACATTATAATTTAGTGTAAAGAGGAATTCAGGCCTAAAAAAACCAGGACTGGATGATTATCTTCCTCATGATATTGGGTTGGTTGATGGCTCTGTGCCAAGGATCAACCACAAACGCCAATGTATAAGGGCCCTAAGAGCAGGGCCGGAACTAGGGGTAGGCAGAAGAGGCAGCTGCCTAGGAGCCTCTCCTGCCTACCCCTAGTGCTACTTTGTCATTGCCTCCACCGCTTGTCATTAGCGGCAGAGGCAATGACCGATCTAATCGCCCTGAGGTGGGCGGAGTTGGCCGACTGGGTTGCCTAGGGCGCCCGGTCGGCTTGGCCCGCCCCTGCCTAAGAGCCCTTAGTGGTAAAAATAGCCTCTAAGTATTTTTGGGTTACAAGGGATACTGACCCTACTAATCAAACAGCAGTAAATAAGGACCAGTTCAAATTTACTGAAATCAATTAATCTGCAACACACTAACCCATGACTGTGCAAATGTCACTTCTCTTGTTAATGCCAGAGAGAAGTCTTCGGTAGGATGGATTAAGAGAGTCGTAGTTCTTCATTAACTGGGGTAACAGTAACTGGGGTGATAGTGGCTGTAGGTTTCCACTCTAAGGATGAAAGGAAACACAAGAATCTGTCACTATAAATTAATGATTATTTTATCCTCCATGTTACTATTGTTACATGCAGAGCATAGAAAGTGTTTAGACTAGGGCTAAACTCCACAAGCCTTTTTCATCAGATTTAGTGGGGCAGATTTAATCTGATCCTCCATGCAATAGCACGCAGCACCATGCTGCAGCAGCAGGAGATTTTGTAGGATCCTTAGGCTGTAATGTAATGTCAGATCAGATAAAGTCAGATGTTCCTAGCCTACATGAAACAGTCAACGCATTTCAATGTGAAAAAAAGGCGTTACGACTGGATGTGACAATATTGCATTGGACGTGGACACGCATCCAACAGTCGTATTATGTCGGATGGAAAAAATTACATGTTATTTAACCATCCGATTTTTGTATCAGTCCCACTATATATTTTGACGCTTGTGACTACATTTGTCATGTGTTTTGTAGTAGTACCCTGAGTACTTCACATCAGTTTTTTATGTTGAGTTTGGACTAATTCCCTAACAATTCAAGATTTAGAACAGTGTCTTGTCACCTATATGGAGAATAGGGGCAAATTTATTGGGGATCCCCAACCTTTTATACCCCTGAGCCACATTTAAATGGAAAAAAAGTTGGGGAGCAACACAAGCATGAAAAAGGTTTCTGAGGGTGCCAATAAGCTATAACTGGCTACTTAATAGCCCCTATGTGGACTGGGATCCTAAATAAGGCTCTGTTTGGCATTATACTTGGTTTTTATGCCCAAAACTTGCCTCTTTACCAGAAATTAAAAAATAAGCACCTGCTTTGAGGCCACGGGGAGCAACATCCAAGGGGTTGGGGAGCAACATGTTACTCGCAAACCACTGGTTGGGGAACACTACTATAAGCCTTAAGGAGGAAATGTAATAAAATAACAATGATTGGCCTGGTGTAATCACCATAGCAACCAATAAGATGTCTTTAAATAAGCTATAGTATCCTGGCCCTCCATATTATCATGCTGGCAGTTAAGCTGGCCATACACGCACCGATAATATCGTACGAAACCTCGTTTCGTACGATATTCGGTGCGTGTATGGCAAGTCGGTGAGTTGATCGATATCGCAGTAGGCTGCTGATATCGGTTGACTCGCCGTTCGGCCAGGTTAAAAGATTTTGATCGGGCATCAGAAGGCGCCTGAGCAAAATCTGCCTTCATCTGCCGTTTCAGCCCTGAACGTTAGTGGCTGATTGAACAATCTTTTGTGCGACCGATGGTTGCACGAAAGATCGCAGATCACCACGTGTGTGGCCACCTTTAGAGTGACAAAAGACAAAGACTAGATCTAGTCTGTGAGTTAGGGCTAAACTCCATGGGAGATTTTTAGCAGATCTCTGTATCAGTTCCATTATATTTTAACCCACACAACTACATACGACTTGAAGGATGCGTTCTGTCAATCCGCCCCCCACTGCTGCGCCCTAGGCAGGTACCCCTAGTTCTGGCCCTGGTTTGAAACCAAACAGCTGATTGGTTGCTATGGTTAACAAGGCTAACATCCATTTCTTTCATTGTGTTTACAGAAACTTTTCCCGCTTCATCGCTAGCAAACATATATATAATCAGTTCTAAAAGGCTATGTTGGTTGTTGTGGCTAATGTGTAACAGGACAGTTAGGCATATCCCAGCATTGCCCTGGGTTAGAAGCTCCAGTCCCAGGTTAATCTTATCACATCCTGTATTCTTTTACCACTTCCCTCAGGAACTGTTAATAATTGCATGTAGATGTATGTATGCAGCTATACACGCTAAGGTTGGTGCGTTTACATGCCATATGTGTGGGCTTATGATATATACCGGTGCGTTAGGGTATCCCTGTAGGTAAGGAGAGCAGTATGTGCCTTTAGTAGCTGTAGCTATGAACATACGGGCTTTCACTGAAGCGAGAGGCAGACAAAGAGAAACCATGAATATGTGCAAATATAATAGGCAGATAAACGGCAGATGAGGAAAGGTTATCTAGCGCTTTCCTCCTCCGACCCCTGCCGCCCCACACACACCGGCCAGCCCCAGGTTAATGTCTGTGCACACAACCGCCCCCGGCTTTGCGGAGCCTTCCCATGTACACTCGGGCTGGTGAGAAACTGGGAGGGGGGGCAGGAATCACCCCACGCCCGAGCCCCGGAGCCCAACCTCCTCTCTCATTGGATGCGGCTGCGGGGAAGCTGTCAGACCATGTGGCGTGGCCGGCACTGAATGTCTATCATTTAAATTGTGTCAGGCCCAGCTAGAGGGAGCCGGAGAGGGAGGGAGCGCATCGCAGAGAGGAGACACACATTCATTGGGGGATCCATAAGGTAATTCGGATCTTCAGCATCAGGGCGTACATACACACCTGCCCCCAAAGGATCCCACAAACAGCATCTGGGTATCTGACCGCTGCCCATCAATCGCCACTGAGCCTGAGCCTGAGCACTGCGGGGACAAGGCTGCGTCATAAATAGGTATGGATTGCTACTGCCTATAGTATATTAGTACTGCTTATATTGTGTATTGGTACTGCCTATATTATATTAGTACTGCTTATATTGTGTATTGGTACTGCCTATATTATATTAGTACTGCTTATATTGTGTATTGGTACTGCCTATATAGTGTATTGGTACTGCCTATATAGTGTATTGGTACTGCTTATATAGTGTGATAGTACTGTTATATAGTGTATTGGTACTGCTTATATAGTGTGATAGTACTGTTATATAGTGTATTGGTACTGCCTATATAGTGTATTGGTACTGCTTATATAGTGTATTGGTACTGCTTATATAGTGTATTGGTACTGCTTATATAGTGTATTAGTACTGCTTATATAGTGTATTAGTACTGCTTATATAGTGTATTAGTACTGCCTATATAGGTACTGCTTATATAGTGTATTAGTGTGCCCGACCCTGCTTGCCCACACCGGTGTATTAGTATTGCCCACAAGAGACTCCCCCCTCATCTGATCTCTTTGGAATGGTCCATAGAGAGAGATATGTCTACTGACTGGGATCCAGCCTCCCTGTGCCAAGGGCAATACCAATCACCGGGGAGGCTGCAGCTGGAAAAAGCTGCTTTTTCATGGTATCATTTTTATAGTCATCTGACTAACAGGCCTTAGGTAGGTAGGAATGATGTAGTGATGCATATTATCGATCTATCATCTATCTATGTATTTAATACACATCCCTATGGCATCTCTTTCTACCTACCTAAGTCCTATATATATATATATATAAATATGTATTTAGCCATTATAACTGGATTAAGGAGAAAACATTCTGCGTCCAAATGCCGTTCAGCCACAGCCAATGTATAAGCATACAGTACACCTACTGACATAAGCACATTATGGCTGTATCTTTGCAGAACCACGGAGCCCCCCCCCCCTAGAGTTACAGTTTAGTTACAGCTGGTGAACTGTGAGGTGAACAGCCATGTTAGTGTATCCTTATCTGAATGGAAAGTGTTTTTATTTTATCAGAAATTCTGGCAGATACAAGCTTTATCTAAAGCAGCTCTGCAATACACCACTTCTTCCGTTTCTAAAGGGAAGTTAAGTTAGTGGAATTACATCTTTATGCCACGCCTCATTTTGTGCAGTAAGTCAGTTCTGACTCCGCCCCCATCACCTAGAGAGATAATTAGGTGAACCAATCACTATCCACATCTTAAACATGCTTCTATATAAATAACCCAGAAACACAAACAGTTTATTATGTCTTTTATTTTGTTGAATTATCAGGGGAAAATAACACACAGGTATTTATCTATGTGTCAGTCTGTCTGTCTATATATGTATGTATGTATGTATACATGCGCACAGGGAAAGCTATATTATCACATTATTAGGATGAAACACGTGGCAGGCAAACTGTACTTATAAATAATATATATTTTTCATTTGCTTGCATAACTCTTTTAGAAAACCTAAGAATTTTCTAATACAGGTATGGGATCCCTTATCAGGAAACCCGTTATCCATAAAGCTCCGAATTACGGAAAGCCGGTCTCCCATAGACTCCACTTTAATCAAATAATTCAGAATTTTAAAACTGATTTCCTTTTCCTCTGTAATAATAAAACAGTACCTTGTTATTTATCCCAACTAAGATATAACTAATCCTTATCGGATGCAAAACAATCCTTTTGGGTTTAAATAATGCTTTATTAATTTTTTAGTAGACTTATGGTGTAGAGATCCAAATTACAGAAAGACCCCTTATCCGGAATACCCTTGGTCCCGAGCATTCTGGATAATGGGTCCTATACCTGTATATGACAGAGTAGGTGTATAGGGCAAAACCCACACAACCTAACATGGAATTCAGTCTTAGAAACTGTTTGCACAGTTGTTCACCCACCAAAATTTAGTGGCAAATTTACTGCCACTTTTCTAAAAATTTGAATAAACTAATTTCCACGAATGTCTGTCATATGTGAAAAAGTACACGTGGGAAAAAGTTGCAGAAAAGTTGCAAAACTATTTCAAATTGTCACACCAAAACCTTTAGATTTTTAAATTGTCACACAAAAAACAGCATCAAAAATCCAAAAACCTCTAAAGTTTAGAAGCAAAAAAGGATCCTCCAGGGAAGAGGAGAGACATCTGCCATTGACATCTTCATGATCCCGGCAAGTATTAGCTGACAAATGTTTTTGTCACATAGTAAATCTCAAAAAACGCAACTTTTTTTCTGCAGCTTTCGACTAGTGCTAAACAACCTCATTAGAGATTTTTCTAGAGATTTCTTTTTTTACCCAAATGGTTCAATTATAAGATTGAATGGTATATTTTATGGCTTTCAACTAAACTGGACTAGAAACAAGGATTATAAAACATATCCAGATTGCATTGCACCTTGATGTAACCCTTGTGTATAAGGAAAAGTATTACGTTGCTATTGGTAACATATGGAACAAGAGCGTCCAACCTGAGACCTTGTTGCTGATGTTAAACTGCAACTCCCACTCACCAGGGCCAGGTGTAGAAAGTTGTTGGATGTGAAATGGGTTTCCTTGAAATAAATGCATTATAGGATTATTTTAAAGAATCCAGTTCTTAGCTTCAAGGACAGTGGGCCTTATCTTCATTCTGGATTCATAGGAATTAGCCTATACTGTATCCAGTTAAAATAAATATTATAAATGTACATTTTCAAATATTCACTATGTCATGTGTACTATAGCACTCTACTCACGCTATATCTTGTGCACTGATGGCACTACATATATAGGATCTCTTATCCAGAAACCCATTATCTAGAAAGCTCCAAATTATGAGACCATCTCCTATAGGGGCAGGATTACCAAAATGTGAGTTTAGAGCTTAATACAGGTATCGGACCCCTTATCTGGAAATCCATTAAACAGAAAGTTCTGAATTACGGAAAGGCCATCTCCCATAGACTCCATCAAAAAATTCTATTAAAAATGATTTCCTTTTTCTCTGTAATAATAAAACAGTACCTTGTACTTGATCTCAACTAAGATATAATTAATCCTCATTGGAGCCAAAACAATCCTTTTGGGTTTAATTACTGTTTAAAGTAGACTTAAGGTTGGAGATCTGAATTACGGAAAGACCCCTTATCCAGAAAACCCCATTCTGGATAAGAGGTTCCATACCTGTACATAAAAACTCACCCACGTTCTATTCATTCCTATGTGATTTTAAGAAGCATATTTATTAGATGTTGAACTCAAACAATCGCCCATTGATGAATACACTTGTTAAAATCCCATAGGAATGAATAGAACGTGGGTGAGTTTTTATCTATTAAGCTCTAAACTCACATTTTGATAACTCTGCCCATAGATTGGTCAGTGACCCCCCCCCCCCTTTGAAAGCTGCAAAGAAGGCAAATAATTAAAAAAAACTATTACAAATAAATAATGAAGACCAATTAAAGAGATGCTTAGAATTAGCCATTCTAAACCATACTAAAAGTGAACTTAAAGGTGAACCACCCCTTTAATACAGACCTGAGCAGCAAGGTAATTACTGCAGCTGATTTAGCCTTTTAGAAAGACTCCAGTGGGGAAGGAGGGGCACTTTGTTCCCTACTACACAGGCTGTGCTGCACTGGGAAGGTACTAATCAGCTGTCATTGTACTGATTTTGTTTTGTTGGACTGGGAAAAGCCACCGACTGTAGTTAGGCAGCTAACTGTGCTTAGCCAGCGCTCTGGTGCAAGGGTTTATTCTCTTGTTTTCATTTTGTGCTTGTTACCAAGGCTGTGCAACAAGATACACTGCAAGCACTTGCCTTTAAGAGAGCAACGTCTGTGACTGCTTTGTTTACCCTACAAGAAAGCTGCCCTAGGACACCGACCCAGACACCCCTGTAGGCCCAGGTGTTGCCCATCTAAGGTTCCAGGATGGGCCAACCATTTAAATAGATGGGTCCTTAGATTGTCATCACCAGGTGCAACTGCAATAACACTGCAGTTCTATTGAGAAGTAAGGGTTATAGTGAGAGGAAATAATACACATAGAAAGAGACAAGGCAACCTCTTTACATATGTACCAATCTCCGCCTATCTGTGTTTCATATGTTAAAGGGGAGCTCCACCCAAACACAACTTTTTGAAAAGTAAAGTCGACTGTCCTTAGCCTGCCTTCAGCCTACATTCTCCCACAGTCCCCTGCACACATGATGTCAATAAGGAAAGGAACATCACAGAAATGCATTGTGGGTTTTGTAGTTCCTGAATGCTGTCTGTAAGCTATGGAGAAGTTACAATTTGTAACATCAGTGTTTTAGTCCTTCCTCTCCTGCCAGGATTTCAAAGAAAAGAACTATTTTGCAGTTGGATTTCAGCATATAAAAACTGTATTTATTCATACTTTTGAAGTCACAGATTACAGTGATTTGGTGGTGTATTAGGGGTTTCTATGTTGTAAAGGGGCTGTTTGGAAGCCAAAATTGCCCTTTAAGTCTGTAACCCCAATTTATAAGAATGTGATTTCAAAGTTAGTCTCTTTACATAGATGCAGCCCTGTTATATGTGTGACTTTAGGACTACCTTTAAGTGTTATGCAGTATCTGTGACTGTCACTCAAGCTGAATTTGTTGTTTGGCTACTTTGTAAGAAATTCAAACAATTGGGATGGGATGGTAGGTTACAGTATAGTCCCTGTGGAGTCCCCTGTGGAGTCATAATGGCAATGACAATATTAAGATGCACCACTTTTGGATTTGTGTAGTTTTATAAACTGGAGTATTGCAACTGGTAACATTTTAACTTTAAAGGACAGTGCCTATTAACATCATTTTATGATAAAGAAAGTAGGAATTTAGATAGTGGGGTTGCAGTACTGGCAAAAGGATTGTGTCCTGAGAGTTGAATGGTACATCCTCCACTTGGAGTAGCAGTATTAATTGGCTCCCACCGGCAGCTAAGTGGCAGATGAGATTCAATGTTGATAAATGTTCAGTTCTACACTTGGGTTGTGACAATATTAAAGCTGCTTATTGCTTTGATGGCAGTGTGTTAAGCAAATCCATGCTGGAGAAAGGCCCATGAGGGCATCCATTCAGCTTAGAAGAGAGGAGGTTCCATCATAGGATTTTAAGAAGTAAGAGCTTTGAAGTTGTAGAATTCTCCCCCTGAAGTGGTCGTACCAACAGATACATCAGATAGTTTCTAGAAGAGGCTGTACGACTTTTTAGAAAGTTAGAAATACAGGATTATTAAAATTGCCTTTTAGACAAAGTTTATCCAGGGAGTGCCATCCTAGAGTCAGGAAGGAATGGTTCTCCCCCTATGAGGCAAATATAAGTAAGGCATGAGATCACAATGTACCCTGGCATTAAATAGACACTGAAATAAAATAAGGGTTTATTCTTGGGGACAGTGCCAATCAATTTATCAAACTCAAGAATTTTTTGAAGGTGTGCAAAGTGGATGTGGAATAGCTGATGATGCTGACAAGACCTGCAGTTGGAGAGGCAGATTGAAAGTTTGTATTCTGAGCCAGTCAACTATTCTTACCTTATAACATAGTAAGTTAGGTCAAAAAAAGGCACCATGTCCATCAAGTTCAACCATAATGCCTATATATAACCTGCCTAACTACTAGTTGATCCAGAGGAAGGCAGAAAACCCCATCTGAAGCCTCTCTAATTTGCCGCAGAGGGGGAAAAATCCCTTCCTGACTCCAAGATGGCAATCGGACCAGTCCCTGGATCAACTTGTACTAAGAGCTATCTCCCATACCCCTGTATTCCCTCACTTGTACTGAGAGCTATCTCCCATACCCCTGTATTCCCTCACTTGTACTGAGAGCTATCTCCCCTACCCCTGTATTCCCTCACTTGTACTAAGAGCTATCTCCCATACCCCTGTATTCCCTCACTTGTACTAAGAGCTATCTCCCATACCCCTGTATTCCCTCACTTGTACTGAGAGCTATCTCCCATACCCCTGTATTCCCTCACTTGTACTGAGAGCTATCTCCCCTACCCCTGTATTCCCTCACTTGTACTGAGAGCTATCTCCCATACCCCTGTATTCCCTCACTTGTACTGAGAGCTATCTCCCATAACCCTGTATTCCCTCACTTGTACTGAGAGCTATCTCCCCTACCCCTGTATTCCCTCACTTGTACTGAGAGCTATCTCCCCTACCCCTGTATTCCCTCACTTGTACTGAGAGCTATCTCCCTACCCCTGTATTCCCTCACTTGTACTGAGAGCTATCTCCCATACCCCTGTATTCCCTCACTTGTACTGAGAGCTATCTCCCATACCCCTGTATTCCCTCACTTGTACTAAGAGCTATCTCCCATAACCCTGTATTCCCTCACTTGTACTGAGAGCTATCTCCCATAACCCTGTATTCCCTCACTTGTACTGAGAGCTATCTCCCCTACCCCTGTATTCCCTCACTTGTACTGAGAGCTATCTCCCCTACCCCTGTATTCCCTCACTTGTACTGAGAGCTATCTCCCCTACCCCTGTATTCCCTCACTTGTACTGAGAGCTATCTCCCATACCCCTGTATTCCCTCACTTGTACTGAGAGCTATCATCCATAACCCTGTATTCCCTCACTTGATAGAGACTGCAGAGAAGGGGGTAGTAAAGTGAAAGAATAAACTGAAAGCACCCCTTTATGGTTTCAGGGCACAGGTTCTAAAATGGATTATCAGACAAAAGTGTCAACTAATATAAATTATTTTGATAATGAGCAGCCAAAATCTTGAAACATTATCCCCACCAACCTATGGTTCAGAACACTGGG